>NW_024349803.1:14794337-14872095 GCF_902729225.1 Pteropus medius | reverse complement strand
ACCCCAATGCCCCGCCTGTAAACTGGGAAACCGCCCCGAATTCTAAATCCGAAATAATGGCCTAATAATTCCATTTTAAAACACGCCACATAATATTCTGGAATAAAAGATTATTACTTTCAGAAACGGAAGTGGAATTGGAGAGCTCCAGACCATGGTGGTATGACTGCTAAAGGAACCACTGTTCACGAAATCACAGTATGCGTGAGAAGTGAGGCCTGGAACTTTCTTTCAAAAGGAGAGAAAACCCGAGTAACGAAAGCTGCAAAGACTTGTAAGCAGTCTCAGGGAAATCTGAGGTTGTCTGTATGTGTCGGGTGCAGTGGATGGGGGTTGGGAGGGAGGAATATTCTTTGCCTTCTCCTGGACAAATACAATGTAAACATAAAGATTATGGCATATGGAACTTTAAAATACAAAAAAAAAAAAAAAAAAGGCAAATTAAAAGGTGGGGTTTTTTTTTCATTGCTGAAGGCCTAAAATTAAAATTCATAGCTGTGGCACATATAAATCAGTTTGACCCATACAATCAAATTTTCCTTAAAATATGGCTGAAACCCTCCTCCTCTGCCATGACAATCGGCATAAAATTCAATATTTCCACTGATAAGTGCTCTGAGGGGGGATGGCCACGTGTGTGTGCAGACAGCACCTAGCCTTTCTGGGCTCGGGGCTGGGGCTCAGCTTAGCTCAGAGTGCACGATGGGGAGCTCCGTTCTCTGCTGTAGAAGAAACATTTCTGGTAAACCGGGAAGGCAAAACCAGAAACCACTATGGTCTCTTACTCACCTGGCCAGATGCCTTTCAAAACCTCTGCTTCCCCAGGATCTGGGCCCCAAGGTGCTTCTCCTTGCTCCAGCTGGGAGATCAGAACAGGTTTGGGGAATGGAAATGCTACTCCAACAAGAAGACAAGACAGACAAGTTGAGGGAGACATCCAGAGACATTCCTGAGATTTCTTGGGCCACCCCATAATGAACTAGCTGGAGAGAGGAGAGAAATGGAGACCCAGGAGCAGCCAGGGGTTCTGAGGGAGGGCTCCGAACTGCTCCAAGGGAAGGAGCAGGAAGCTGCCATTCTCAGGAAGGAACTGTGGCCTTGCCCCTACTTAGAAGAAAGGAAACCCTCTCAGGACGGATGTATGTACTGCCGTCCTGGGAGACTCGTCCACAAAGGGGAGGGCCACAACCCTAGAACAAAGGGTTGGAGGGACAAAGGGCTCACCTAGGGCATCAAGAAGTCCCTCCCCTCAGGGCCCAGAGCCCCGTCCTCTCCTGGGATGTAAGGAAGTCCAGTTTCAAAACCAAAGGGTACCAGGGATTTCCCCACTGGGCATCTCCAGTGGCTGGCGACTGCAGAACACTCCCAGGAGTCATCAGACCTAAGAGCTACAAGAATCCCCAAAACATCTGCAGAAGCTGTCCAACTTCCACAAAGGGCCAGTGAGAGAGACCTTACCCAGGGAAGCCACATTTGCATAATTCTCCAGCATCACCTCCCTGTACAGGGCCCTCTGTACAGGGTCCAGGCTGGCCCATTGATTCTGGGTGAAGTACACGGCCACGTCCTCAAAAGTCACTGGCTCCTGAAACAACAGGTTCCTGCTCAAGCTCTTGAGTGAGGGGCAGAAGGGGGCAGCCTGAGCTGCAGGGAAGAGATAGACCTTCCAGGCTCCCCGATTCTGAGGCCCTGTGGAAGGTCTGAGCACGCAGCACCCCAGCCAGGGGCCAGCCCTGAGCCAGTGTTCCCACTTCCAAATGTGAAACCCCAACACTCTCCCATCTGCTCAGCTCTGGGGCCCCAATTGTCATCTCAATCTCACAGCCTGGCATCTGGGGCTCTCTGCCTGGTAACTGCATGGACCCCTATGTTCCTAGCTCCTCGGATCTGTCGCTCTGGCACCTCCTACCTTCATGTACTCCATAATCTGGTCACCTTATTTTCTATATGCCAATCCCTGAAAGCAGCTGCCACTCACCCTATCTCCACTCATCTCAAAAGTACACACGCACAGCGCCATCTGTTCCCTGCACCTAGCTTCTCCCTAGTCTTCCCCCAGCATCTTCCACTGTCTGCACAGGAGCCAGCCCTCAAAAATTGTCATGGCATTTTGCAAATTTCTTTTTATACCTTCTTACTTTATGAGAAAGCTATCTCTGCCGAAGGAAACTTGAAGCCTGGCTGTTCCAGACTCTTCTCTGAACCACTTGTCTTCAAAGAAGGTTGGCAATGTCCTGTCTCTGGGCACAGATCCGTCCCACTTGCTAATGTGCACCACTCTCTGCCTCCCCCTGGGGCCACCTCCATCTTTCCCAAGAGTGAAGGGAACTAATAATACTCGTTATTGTCTATCTCCCCCCACCAGAATGTAAGTCTGTGAGGCAAGGATTCTGTTTTGTTCATAACTGGTTTACTAGTACAGAGTACAGTGTCTGGCAGATACTTAATGCTTAATATAAATTTGCTGAAAGAATTAATTTCAAAAATGGTTTGACTACAAATAGAATGTTTTTAAATTTATGAAGAGGATCAGGAAACGACAGCAAACACCACCTTAACAGTAAAACGTCAGAGCACAGCCATTAAAATTGATGGCTGATAATTTACCATGAGCTGAGGTTCTACTTCCTGCAAAAGAGTGGAAAAGGAGCATAAATATAGGAAAGAAATAAACATAAATACTTTTGCTTTGCAGATAAAATAACTAGTCACCCTTCAGTATTGGTTCTAGGACGCCCCACAGACACCAAATCCATGGATGCTCAAGTCCTTTATATAAAATGGCATAGTATTCGCATATAACCTACACACATCCTCTGATATACTTTAAATCATCTCTATATTACTTATAATACCTAATACTATGTAAATGCTATATAAATAGCTGTTACGTTATTTAGGGAATAATGACAAGAAAAAAAGTCTGTATATGTTCAGCACGGCCACCATCACTGTTGGCCTAACTATATAATACACATCAGCAACAATGTAATTAAAAAAAAAAAAATTTTTGATCCACGGTTGGCTGAATATGTGGAGGCAGAACCCACAAATAGAGAGGGTGGACTGTATCTGGCTAAAAATATCCAAGTACCAAGAGAATAAACGAAAAACATTTAAAGCTGCCAAAATAATTCATTAAGTTAGCTAGATATAGGATAAGTAAACAGAAATCATTAGCTTTCCTAGATACCTCCATAAACAATTAGAAGATGGGAGAATATAAGATACCATTCATATAAAAATAGCTAAGAACAGACCTGACAAAAATGTGGAAGACCAAGATGAAGAAAACTACGTGTTTATTACAATAAATAAAAGAACCGAATAAACTGGAACACACGGTGTTTCTGAATGGAAAGAATCAAATTTGTAAAAAGTCAATTACCTCCAATTTTATCTATGAATTCAAAAAAAATCCATCCCCCTCTTCCAAAAGAGAAAAGAAAAGAAAAACCAGTGAGATTTGTACAGGAGTAGCAGATCATTTAAAGTCACTAAAAAGCGTGACAGACTAGCCAAGAATGTTTTGAAGAAAAAAAATTTTTTGAAAGAAAAAATGAGGGGGAAAAAACCCTACCTTAAAAGGACAATACTTTGAGAAAATGAGAAGACAAGGCATGGACAAAGAGAAAATATTTGAAAAGACAGGTCTGATAAAGGACTGTTATCCAAAGTATACAAAGAACTCTTAAAACTCAATAATAAAGCAAACAACCCAATTAAAAAATGGGCAAAATACCTGAACAGGTATCTCATCAAAGAAGATATACAAATAGGTAAATAAAAAGATGCTTTACATCATGTCATCAGGAAAATTCAAATTATAACAATGAGAAAGCACAACACGAACAACACCAAATGCTGGTGAGGATGGGGAACAACAGGAACTCTCAGTCATTGCTGACGGGAATGCAAAACAGCACAGCCACTTTGGGAGACAGTTTGGTGGTTTCTTACAAAACTAAATATACTCTTACCATATGATCCAGTAATCATGCTCCTTGGGATCTTCCCGAATGACTTGAAAACTTATGTCCATACAAAAACCTGCACACAGATGTTTACAGCAGCTTTATTCATAATTGCCAAAAACTTGGAAGCAACCATGATGTCCTTAGTAGGTGAAGGGATAAACTGTGGTTCATTCAGACAATGCCATGCTATTTAGTGCTAAAACGAAATAGGCTACCGAGCCATGAAAAGTCATGGAGGAACCTTGAATGAAATGACTAATTGAAAGAAAACAATCATACATTGTATGATTCCAACTCTATGACATTCTGGAAAAGGCAAAACCATGTAGATAGCTAAAAAGATTAATGGTTGCCAGGGAGGGCGGGATGAATAGGCAGAGCACAGAGGATTTTCAGGGCTGTGAAAACACTCTGTATGATACTATTATAATGAATATTTGTCATTACACATTTGAACCAATAGAATATAGAACATCAAGAGTGAATCCTACTGTAGACTATGACCCGTGGGTGATTATGATGTATCAATGTAGGTTCATCAATTTTAACTAAGGTACCACTCTGATGGGGGATGTTGCTAATGGGGGAGGCATGTGCAGAGGCAGGAAGCATATAAGAACTCTGTTTATCTGCTCAATTTTGCTATGAACCTAAAACTTCTCTGAAAAATAAAATCTACTTTAAAAAAAGGACAATACTTAATCTCTTACCTTGTCTGCAATATGCAACGAATGGACTAACACCCTTCCACAACCAACTCACCACTAAGCACTGGAAAACCATTTTAATGTATAAACCCAACCATGTCACCTACCCTGCTTAAAATCCTTTAGTGCCTTCCCAATGAACCAAGAAGAGAAACCAGTCTTCACAGTGACCTACAAGACATGTACCTACTTCTCCTGCCTCACACTAAACGACTTTCTCTGACCTCTCCCTGTTGCTACAGTATACTCAGCTTTCTCCCCAACTTCAGGGCCTTTGCATTTGCTGTCCTTCTCTCTGGAAAGCTTGCTCTTCAGTAGTTCCCAAGACTGTTTCTATCTCATCCTCGAGGTCTCAAACTCATGTTACCACCTCAGCGAGGGCTTCCCTAACCATTACCTTCAAAAGCAACTTCTGTGAGGTTTCTCAAATTTGAAAAGGTGCATAAGAATCACCTGGAGATCTTGTTACACTAGATTCCTGACCCAGGTATCCCCGTCCCCAGTTTGATTCTGAGTCTAGGGTGGGGCCCAATAATTTGCAATTCTAGTAGGCTCCCAGGTGATGAGAATGCTGCCTGTGGGCCACACTCTTGAAAAGCACTGTACTTTAGCAACATTTAACTATGGTTTTAACTTGTTTACAGACTATTTTGCTAAAATTACCCTCCATGAGAAAAAAGAACTTGTCTGCATTATTCAACACTATGCGCCTAGCATTTATAAAGTGCCTATGGAAAGAATATGGTCTCTCTGGGATACAACTACAATTTGTAGGGCAATCTCTTCGATGAAGAATTTCTCCGATCTCAGCAGATCACTTCGCTTTGCAGAACATGATCTGGATCTCCCCATTCAGGGAGAATTTCTTGGCTAGGGTCTCCTCTTTTCCACTTAAACCTGCACATCCGAATTCATCACTCTCTGTACACAAAACGCTTACTTCCTCCACCATGTATTTACAGCCATAGTCCTGGGGATAGACTCAAAGAGGAAACCAGAGTCTGGCCAAGTTAGGCTTTCTTGGTCCTTTCCTGATTATCTGATAGCTAATGTAATTTAAAGAAGACGGAAAGGAAGCTCAGCTCACCTGAGGCCAAGTTCTTTGGAGCATGGCTGATGTCCCCTGGCTTCGTGCACTGTCTTCTGGGTTTGGAAAAGCAAGAACCTCAGAAGCTAAGAGAAGAAGAGCCGTGAGTGCAATGGGCCCTGTCCTGCATCACCCACGACCGCCTGCGGCCTTCCCAGCCTCCTCATTCCCGGCGCTGCTGGGAGACTCCATCAGCCCCCAACCTTCTCATGAATTGCTGTCTGGCCTTCAGGACAATCCTCCATCTGCCTGCCAAGTCCAAGAGTGTTCCTGAACCCATTCGCACAGGGTGCACTGAAGGATCCAAGACGAACCCTTTCCCTACAGTGATGGGTCTGAACGAACCTAAAAACCTAAAAGACCTTATAGGGACCATGACATTGACCCAAAGAAGGTGTCTATGGAGTGGAGGGACCGGGGTGGCTGGATGCGGATTAAGAGTAAAATACTCAGCATTCCAGTGGGGGATGCTGACCGCAGACCACTCGGGGAACTCCACCAAGGGAAGCGGGAGACCGCAAACACAGAAACGTCAGTACCGGAACGGGCGGCTGTTAGGCCACATTCTTTAGGGTAGAAAAGAGGGTCAGGCCTCGGTGGGCAGGGGGCTGGACGAAAGCTCTAGAAGGTCGTGCAGCCACCTCGGGCGGCTTCTGAGAGGCCCAGATGCCGGAGCTCCGGGTCAGAGAGGGGCGAGCCACCACTGGGACCGAGTTCAGGGGAGGGGGTGCTGACGAGACGCCAGGGAAAACGAGGAGGCAGGCACTGGGCGGACCTGACACGTAGAACTCGCTGAAACCCACACTCTTCCTCTCCGAACCCCGAAAGTCTGGCAGCTAGAAGCTGACGCGGAAGTGAGCGCGCGCGCCCAGCACCCCTCTAGGCCGCCCGGAGGCCGCATCTCGGTGGTCCCCGCGGCTCGGCCCCACGTGACTGGGCCCGCCGTGCGGAAGGGGCGCGGTGGTGGGCGGGCTGCTGCCTGCGTCCTCACTGGCGCTCGCAGAATGCCTGGCGGTTGGAACCGACTCGGGACGCGTGGGTCATGGCACAGATGTAGCTTCGCTCTGCTCAGACCTCAGCCTCTGGGCCCGGGTGAGGCCCCAGTTAACCGACTGCAGCCCAGCTGTCGGCCGCCTTTACTTCGTGGGTCACCTGGGCTGTGCAGGTGTGGGGAGAATGGCCCCTGTTGTGTCATCTCTTAGATGCCCAAGCTAAAGATCCTGCTTGAGTCCTAAGCTGGGCAGCCCTTGGCAAAACCATGGTTTCCACCTGCCTTTTTAAAGCCCTCTTCTTCCCATGACTTGGACGTGTGGGGGGCTTTTGGGGGCAAATTCATTTAACAACCAAAATAATGGTGACTAAGGTTGCCATGCATCTTGTATATACAGGACATGCCCTGTAGTAAATGGTTTCGCCCTGTATTGACTTTGGCAAGACGCCCTAAATGTCCTGTGTTTAGCTTTTTACAATAAATTACTAAAATTCTGTAATTTTGACTTTTTTTTTTCCTTTGGCCTGGTCATCTGCGCCAATAACTTAAATGCAACGCTGGCTGAAAAAAAAAATCATACCTCCACAAATAAGATCTGGATAACCTCTTACAGTCTCCTGCAGTTTTAATGGAAAAAAAAAAAAACCATTAAAAGTACTTGTTTTTCTATATTCAAGAAAGGAAAAGACTGTTCTTTGACCGAAGTCTCCAAGTTACAAACAAGTAACTAACTGCCCTTAATTGACATAACTTGCATGCTATGAAAACCCGCAAGTGACAGCCTCACTTTGGTGACCCCCAGTAACTATGTTTCTGAAAGTTAGCAAATCATTGGCAACTCCAAGTTTCTGAATGTGAGCCATCAATGACAAATGCCCTCGATAGTCAGCGAATCAGTGATAGTCCCGCCCCCTAGACAACAGCCAATTAGCAAGTGCCTCACTGCAGTGACCATGCTTCTGAAAGACACTGAGTCAACAGTAGCCTTACTGCAGCGACCACTTCTTGGCAGGGTGGTTGCCAACATGTACAGACTTTTACTTTTGACCACTCTGATACGATTGCTGAACACAGTTTCAGATCTATGGCTCTTACTCACCCAGCGCTCCAAAGTTACGAAGGGAAATTGGCCTAGAAGATAGAATGACCCTGGATATCTGGCTCTATTATAGGAGTTTGTTGCTCCTTTCACAGGAATGAGACGTAATAAAGAAGTCCTATCGTGAAGAGTATGTTGAGTGTCTATGGCTGCATAACAAATCACCCCACAACTTTGTGGCTGTAAACAATACATGTTCTCTCTCAAAGTTTCTGTGAATCAGGAATTCAGGAGTGGCTTGGCTGGATGGTACTGACTTAGGACCTTTCGTGACTTTCCAACAGGTGTCACCTGGGACTGCACCCAGCTGAAAGTTTGCCTGAAGCTAGAGGATCTGCTTCCAAGTTAGCTCACGCACATAGCTAGCAAGTTGTTGCGGGTTATTGGTGTGACACCAATAACCTTTCCACGGTCCCTTTCCACATGGCTATCTTCACATGGCTGAGCATCCTCACAACATGGCAATGGGCTTCCAACCAAGGTAAGCAATCCAAGGAGCCAAGGCTAGCTGCAGTGTCATTTATGATCTAGCTTTGGAAGCTATGCAGCATCATTACCCCAATATACTCTCCTCACAGGCCAGTCATGATTCAATGTTGGGCAAGATGCACAAAGGCATGAATGCCAGGATGGGAATCACTGGGGACCTATGTGGAGGCTGCCTAACCCAGAAGTTTTAGCTACCACAGAAACAGTCCACTTTATAAAACCTATATTTTTATTGTAAAGTTTACGCAAAGCAGTCATTTTAAATAGAAGAATTAGATTTCCAGAAACAATAGCATAAGGACTTATATTTGCATATATTTCTCTAAACCTATCAAACAGCTAGAGAGACGGGCACACATATATGGATGCACATATGCATACACACATATATATCACAAACTCTAAAGAATATCAGCCAGCTATTACAATTAGAACTAACCTGAAAGGGACATGCAGTTCCTCTATTTGGTATTATGGTGCGGGGAGAAGAAATCAGAAAACTTTGGTAGGCCCAAATAAAAGCCCCAGATTGGGAGGATGACTCGAATCCTGGGAGGTCAGAGAAGAAAAGTGGGAGTATGCTACAAGGAGCCCATGCATGCTTCCCCAGAAGAGCCTCACCAGAGGGATAGTACAGGTAGTGCTGACATAGAGGCAGCTACCTGGCAAGGAGAATCAGAAGAGGTGGGAAACTTTAGGCTTTGCAGCTGTTAAGGAATGTGCTCAGGTATCAGCAAAATTAAAGTCTGGAATTGGATGTCCCCCACCTAGCCAATGTCGGAGAGACTGGCTCTCCCTAAAAACACACTATTCCTAGCCACTAACCAGTGCAATAAGGCAGGAAAAGAAAGACTATGCATCCAGAATTGGAAAGGAAGAACTAAAATAATTATTTGTGAACATGATTCTCAATGTTACAAAATCCTCTGGAATCTATAAAATGTTACTAGAACTAATGAGTTGTGCAAGGTTGCAGTCTACAAGGTGAAAATACAAAAATCGATTATATTTCCATATACCATCAATGAAAATCAGAAATTTACTATTTATAATAGCATCTAAAGTACAAAATATTTAGACATAAATCTGAGAAAAGGTGTGAAAGACCTATAAAGTAAAACTCTGAAAACACTGCTAAGAGGAATTAAATATCTAAATGGAGACATTTATAATGTTCATGAGTCAAAAGACTCTATAGTTACAATGTCAATTATTCCAAAATTGATCTATAGTCAGTAAAATCTCACTCAAAACCCCTGTATGTTTTGTAGAAATCAGCAATTTGATCCTAAAATTCACAGAGAAATGCAAGGACCTAGAATGGCCAAAACCACTTTGGCAAAACACAAAGTAGGAAGTCTGATACTATATGACTCCAATGCTTAGAAATACTACAGTAATTAGGAATTTGTTACTGGCATCAAGGTAGACAAATAGATCAATGAAGCAATACAGACTCTAGAACAGGCCCACCACACAAATATGGACAACTGATTTGCGAGAGTGGTGCAAAGGGAATTCAGTGGAGAAGGAATCATGTTTTCAAAAAGTGGTGCTACAGTATATTACCCATTTTAAAAGGAAGGGAGGGAGAGGAGGAGGGAGGGATTCAGATCCATACCTCACACCCTTTACAAAATTTAACTGAAAACAGATGACAGATATACATGTAAAATCTAAAACTATAAAAATTCCAAAAGAAAATATAGAAAAAAGCCTTTGTAAACTTGGGTAAGGCAAAAATTTCTTAAATATGACACCAAAGGCATAATCTATACAAGAACAAACTGAATAAATTGGACCTCATTGGTATTAAAATCTTCTATTCTTCCAAAAATACTGTTAAGAGTATGAAAAGAGAAACTACAAGCTGGGAGAGAATATTTGGAAATCACATCGATTAAAAAGACCTCCCAAAGACCAATAAAAAGAAAACCCAATTAAAACATAGGCAGAAAATATGAACAGATATTTTACCAAAGACGACATAATGGAAGGCAAGTAAGTACATGAAAAATATACTCACACCATTAGACAACATGGAAATACAAATTAAAACCTAAATAAGATAGCATTACACACTTATTAGAATAGTTAAAATTAAAAGGACTAACAATATTGAGAGTCGGCAAAGTCATATTAGAAGAACTCACACAATGCTGGTGGGAATGTTTTTAAAATGGCACGACTTCGTAGAACAGTTTTGAAGATTCTTAAAATTAAATATACACACCTACCTTATGACCTAGCCATTCCACTCCTGGTATTTACCAAGATAAATAAAAGCATACACACTTACAGACTTGGACACAAATGTTCATGGTAGTTTTATTTGTAAAAGCAAGAAACTGAAAACGACCCAAGTGGCCATCAGGAGAAGAGTGGACAAATTGTGGTATAGCCATAGTAGAATACTACTCAACAAAAAATAAAAATAAAAATAAATGAACGTATTGCAACATGGGTGAATAAATTGACGTATGCAACATGGGTGAATCTCAAAATAATTATGCTGAGTGAGACACCAGACCAAAGAGAAGAGTACATATAAAGTGATAACATTTATATAAAATCTTAGAAAAGGAAAACTAATCCGAAGTGACAAGAAGCAGGTCAGTAGCGGCCTGTTAGGAAAGGGGGAGGTGATGCTGCACATTGCCTTCAAGGGACAAGCAGTTTTCTGATCAGGCAAGATATCAGAAAGAGGGAGAATGATCCAGGGTGAAGGGGACTCTGTGCCCATGGAACTGCCCCTCTGTCTCTGGTGAAAGACGTAGAAAAGCTGAGTGGAGGGCCCTGCTGGGGGCTCCAGGACGCACGGAGGCAGGGTGAAGGCAGACACCTGCTGTGAGAGACCAGGCTCACGGAACCAGACACGGGGGTGACGTGATCACCGGGCAGACAAGAGCAGGTGCTGGACTGTGTACTTGGGGCGCAGAGAAAGCGTGGGAACCAGCGACCTTCTCTTGGGAAAGAGCCGCACCGGCTCAGCCGGAAGCGCATACACCGTTTTCCCCTCCTCTCTAGGAACCCGGGAAGCCATTCATCTCTGTGGTTCCCCATCCCAGCCGCCGAGGCAGCTCTAGTTACGCAGACCCAAGGTTGCGGGCCCCAGGCGCCGGTTCCCCCCAATCCTCATCCCCCCACTCCCCACCCCCCCACACCTGGTAGCACCTCTGGGGGCTGTCGGCCGGCCAGCTAGGCCACAGAATAGTTACAACCCTGGGGATTATGCAGGCTTTTCTGGTGTTTGCCATCACGGGCTGTCCCTCCAGTTACTGCGTGGAGGCAGTTGCTTCACACACATGTGCCAAAGCTTCGTGGGTTCTGTAGCTGCGCCGTAGTGGGAAGATTGGAAGAGGGGGTCCAATCACTTTAACGGCTGAATGCATACCAGTGTAGAGCATCAACTATTAGGTGCTGTTTCCTTGTCTGTCAAATGGGTATGATGGTGGTACCCTGTCGAGGGTTAATTAAATGACTTAATGGACTGGCAAAGTATTTACAGTGGTGCCTGGCATACAATAAGTACTTGTGAGTTTGTTTTCCAATTATGTAATTTGCTTTCGAAGATACAAAAGGATCTCCAATAATTGGCACGGTTTAGGGGAGCGTCATTAACAGCCATTAACAGCCTTACAGCTCTTTCCCACCCTGTATGGTGTGGGGTAGCGCCTTGTCCCAGGCCTTGCCTGGAGACATTTCAGTTAATGACCCAGCAGCCTGTTCAGTGAATACTGGGTCCTCGATATTAAGTTAAATGTTTCATACCTTGAGATGAGCATTCTGGAGGCTCCTCCTTTGCCAGTCTTCAGAACCACTCCATCTTTGAAGACTTGTCAGGGCACCCCACTACATAGCTAGGCCTGCCAATGGGACAGCCACCATGATTTGCCTTCATTCCATATTTGCGATCCAAGCAAATGTCTCCACCCTACCCTAAGCTCATCTTGGAAGGTGCCAGTGTAGGAAGACTTTTATCTTGAGGGCTCCAAGTCTCTGGAGAACAGCTTCAGAGCCATGGCTTATACTCACACATACATACACTCACACACACAAAAAACCGAAATGGAAACAAGAGTTTCACAAAACAATGTCTTTAATAAGTGTGGTGCACTTATGACAGATTTTAGACTATTTTTAGATATTTTGGTCTATTTCATTTAAGTCTAATACAGTCTGGTCTAATTTTTAAATGCTGAGCACAGCTCATTGATGAGTTGCAACCCAGAGTTTAAAAAACAGGGTTTGAGATTCTCGAGAACAATGGTCCTCCAAGTGTGGCCCCTGGCCATCATCTGGGAACTTGTCAGAAAAGCAAAGTCTTGGGCCTCATCCCAGTCCCGCTGAATTAAAATCTCTGGAGGTGGTGTCCAGCAGTCTGTGTTTTAACAAGCCTCGCGAGCGAGTCTGAGGCACACTAGAGTTGAAATCCACTGATCTAGAAACTAAAAAAGGCATTTGGAGGCTGTTCTTTTAGTTTTGTAAGGCTGCACTGTCCGATAAGGTGGCCCCTAGCCACATGTGGCTATTTAAATTTAAGATAATTAAAATAAAACAAAACAAAAAAAATCTAGTTCCTCCATGGCACTGGCCAAATTTTGAGCGCTCACGTGGCTTATGGCTACTGTACTGGACAGCGCAGTTGTGTAGTGCTTCTATCACTATAGAAAGTTCTATTGGACAATGCTGTTTTTAAGCCTTTGGCAGGCTAAACAGAAAATGTGCACCTGTGGCAATGGGAACCACGGCTGTGGGCAGACTGTGGGAAAGGTTTTCATTCATATGACCTGAAGTGCTGGAGTCAACCTAAAGAGACTGACTCAGACAGAAGTAGGGGCGATGAGAAAGGAGGCTGTGAATAGCATTAAGGACTGAGAGAGCTGGAGAACAGGGCCACATGAATGAGAAGGGCTACATGCCAGATCTCAGGATGGTTCTCTACATTTATCACAGTTCAGTATCTTTCATTCATTCCCAATAAATAAGCAGGCCTTCTCTCAAAAGCTAATTTATAATTTAGTGTTGAGGAATTCATAAAAGATTGCATTAGAGATACAGTTTCATATATATACACACATAAAAAATGTTCTTATAGAAACGAGTTCTTACTATATTGTGATTATATTCCTAAACTGACCGACAGAAGCGTATTTTCACTATAAAGTGTTTGAAATCTTTTAGCTTGACAAAGAAAAATGACAGAAAATGAAATGTTTGGACTCGTCTTCTCCAGTTTGGGACTAAAATCTAGTGAGGGACACTTTTCCGAATAAGAGTAACCAGTTTCATTCCCACAAACCCCGTATAACGGAAGAAAAACCGTGCTCATGTTAAGTCCTTAAAAGACAGGAGAAAGCAAAGCTGGAGAGGAACCTGGTGGCTTCTCCTGCTTACCTATGCAGACATCTCTCAGGACCTCCCTGCCGATGGCTGTCCAGGGATCCAGGCCCTGTGGTGCTTCCCCGTGCTCCAGCTGGAATATCAGATCTGGTTTGGGGAACGGAAATGCTGCTGAAGAAGAAAGAAAAGGAACAGGAAGCTGAGGAGAGGCCCTCCCGATCCCTCTTACTCCACCCTCTGCTTTGCCAGGTGAAGAAAGAAGTGGACGTCCCAGGAGACCAAGTGTGGAAAGAATCTGGGGATCGAAGGAAGGCTCCAACTGTTTTGCTCAGGAGGAAGCTTATTCCAGCTCTATCTGAGAAGACAGAAAGCTCCCACTGTCATTGGCGGTGTGTACATGGGGGTCTAGGAGACCACACTCTCAGAGGAGAAGGGTCTGGAATGGTGGAGGGATGGAGGTGGGCCACTGGGAACCTTCTCAGTTCTCTGTGTCTAGAGCAAAGCCTCTCTCAGGAAAGTCCCCACCAGGAAACAGGGCAGAGGGAAGTCTTGTTTAAACCAAAGTGAACCTAGATCGTTCTCCAGCAGCTACTCCTGCAACTGGGGATTACGGAGCTCTGCACCTGGAGTGTCAATCCCGGTGGTGTTAGAGGTTCCAGATCTGCTAAGGAGGAAGCCATGAGCCCAAAGCACAGAAGCTGAGTTTCAGAGAGAGGAGGACCTGACCAAGGAAGTTATTTTGTGTAATTCTCCAGCATCACCTACCTCCCTGTACAGATCTCTCTGCACAGGGCTCCTGCTGGCCCATTCATGCTGGGTGAAGTACATGGCCTCATCCTCAGAGGTCACTGGCTCCTGAAACAATAGGTTTGTGCCCAAGGAAAGGGACAAATTTACTGGAGTCCGTGGCTCTGAGCCCCATGGAAGGTTAGTGCCGGCACGGAGAGCCACACGGCATCTCAGTCACAAGCCACCCTCAGCCAACATTACCATTTTCAATATGCACACCTCAGAAGGTCCAATACTGCCACCCCAAGTACACAGTCCAGCACCTGCTCTTGTCTGCCCGGTGAATACGTCAACCCCGTGTCTGGTTCCGTGAGCCTGGTCTCTCACAGCAGGTGTCTGCCTTCACCCTGCCTCCGTGCGTCCTGGAGCCCCCAGCAGGGCCCTCCACTCAGCTTTTCTACGTCTTTCACCAGAGACAGAGGGGCAGTTCCATGGGCACAGAGTCCCCTTCACCCTGGATCATTCTCCCTCTTTCTGATATCTTGCCTGATCAGAAAGCTGCTTGTCCCTTGAAGGCAATGTGCAGCATCACCTCCCCCTTTCCTAACAGACCTGACTCCAGGGACAGGATGGCAGTCTCCATCCTTGAGCTACCCCTGGTCACCTAAACTCAGTCCGCCTGCCAGTGCTGCCCTCTTCACCAGGTGTGTGTCTTTCTGCCTCCTGCCAGGGCCATTTCCACCTCCTCAAAGGAGAAGGAAACCATCACAGACTGTTTAGACCTTTGTGCCTCATCCTGTGTCAGTTACTTTTATATCAATTCACTTAATCATTAGAACACATCTGTGAAGTAATCATTATTTTTCCCATTTTTAGATGGCAATCAGCAATATTAAGCACTTTCAAATAAACAAAAGGGAGTCCTCTTTATCTGAGTATTTATCCCAAGGCTGTATAAGGAAGCAAAAATTTCAAATGAAATAACCACTTATATAACTCAGTCCACTGTAACGTCTCTCCCTGACTCACACTGTACCTTATCTGAGTCTGTCATGTCAACTACATTCTCCCTGTGCTTAGTCCCTACGGGTGGAAGAAATAACTACAGAAGCACTAGAGGCTTTGCAGCCATCATCGCAAGGACTGGTTCAGACAAGAATCATCAAGGGATGCTAAACGTAAGAGGAAATTTTGATGAGGAGCAGGATATTTGCACGACCTCAAATGATTCCCCATAGATGTCTTATTATTTGCAAGGCGGGAAATAGTAACTATACAGTGAAGAAATCAGAAATCAGCTCGACCAGAAAGTTTTAATGTGGCTTGTGTGACTGAGGAACTGAATTTCTAATTTTAATTAATTTTAACTTAAATAGGCATTTGTAGCTAGCGACTGCCTTACCGGACGGTGGAGAATGGACACTTCGCTGACTCCAAATGTTAATACTCTGTCTTTACTTCCTTCAGAGTCAACAGCTGGGAACAGGACCTGATTTTCTTTCCTCACACTGTGGCTTCCGCCCCGCCACACTTGAGACACCTCTAATTATCAATACTTTGTTTTCTGCCACTTTCAGCTTCTCAACATGCTGCTCCATCTCTGATCACTCCATTTCTGTCCTTTGCTAGCACCTCCTCTTCTCCATTATCAAGCAGGGTTGTTGATCCCCCTACGTGGGAAGCAGGTAACAGGGGCAGCATGGCACAGTGGCAAACAGCACAGACTTTGGAGCTGTGGTTCTCAGCAGGGTGCAGTCTGGCCCACCAGGGGATATGTGGCAATGCCTGGAGATGCTTTTAGTTGTCACCGCCGTGAGGGTGGTGGTAATGCTACTGGCATCTAGTGGGCAGAGGCCAAGGAGGTTGCTTAATGTCCTGCAATGCATGAGATAAGTCCCCCACAACAAAGGATTATTTGGCCCAAAATGTCAACCGTGCCAAGGGTGAAAAACCCTGCTCTAGAGCCAGACTCCTTAGCTTCTAATCCCATCCCTCAAAACCATTTACTGTGTCACCTTAGATGAGACACTTAACTTTTTTGTGCCTCAGCTTCCTCATCTGGAGGGATAACAGTAGTACTATCTGGTAGGGCTCTTGTAAGGATGGAATGAGTTAATATGTATAAAGCACTAAGATATCACCTGGCACGTGGTATAAATCTCAGCACTTAGTACAACCACAGACGAGACTGGGGAAACTTCCTAGAAAATTCCAAATAAATGTTTCTCATAGAGATTGTAGCAAAGACAGTTGCATGCATGTATACATACACACGTGCGCGTGTGCACACACACACGCACATGAGTACAGTTTTTTCCTCCCCTCTTCTTTCTTCCTTAAGAATGGAACCCTAAGTTTTGTCAAGGACCTCTGGAAAGGTGCTTAATAGAGAGCAGGCTCAGCTTAGAGGTTCACCGTTTTTTCTATCATCTCCTCTTCTAGTTGGAACGCACACAATAGCTGGAGACCAAGCGGCCACCTTGGACCTTGAAGTAGCCCTAAGCATGAGAGCCAGTGCTGGGATGGTGGAACAGAAAGATGGAAAGAGCCCAGGCACATGATAATAGTGAAGTGGCCACACTAGTCCTGGACTGCCTTTCCCAGACTTCTTCTGCATGAGAGAGAAGCCTCTATCTTGTTTAAGCCACTGCCAGTTGGGAGTTTCTTAGTGGAACATAATCCTGAGTGACTACTAGGTAAAGCACCAAGAGAGAACAGGTTTGCCCCACAGATGTTTAAACATTTCCTGACTTGGAACTAAGTGTTGAAACAGAAGTGGATGGTCCAATGTTTACAAAAAGGAGCCAAATACACATTGCTCTTAAGTCTCTGGGATGGAGCTTTCTCATTACATGATACATCCATTACGTAATACACCCAGCTTTCTCATTATATGATCTAGGACACTGGAGAAAAATTCAGAGAACTAGTCCTCTACCATTAAGAAAACTCTGGAGAAAGAACTGCCCCTAGTGCTGCATGAATTTGTGCCAACCAAGGATCCAGGCTCTTCCAGAGGTTAAGCAGCAGTCATTGAAGTGGGCTAAAGGCACAGGCTTCAACTCCACTCAGCACTCCTCCAAAAATCCACCACCCTCATCAATCCACACCTTCCAAATGCTGCCAGGTTTGGCTACACTGTACCCTACCTTTGGGGTCTGCGGGGCAAACTCCTCCTGTGAGAATGCCTGTTTAATCTCAGGAGCTGGTCTTCCTGTGTGTGTTGTCATGCAGACTACTACTCCTCAGATTTTAACTTGCCCACGAACTCTCCCAGATATTGTACGAATATCGGTTGCCGAAATCTGGGTGGGGTGCCTGAGCTTCTTTCTAATAAGCCCCCTGGTGAGGCCAAGGACACTAATCTATGCACCATACTAGCAGTGTACATGGATGTAGTCTCACTTCTAGGAGAATTTCTTAGCCTGTGCTTCCCCCCGTTCCCACCCAACCTGACTCTCCCAAATTTACCCACTTCTCCCTCATCGACTGCCCTGACATACTCTATTGATGGATGTCAAACTAGGCATTAGACTGGCCAAGTCAGGCCACTGGTCCTGTAATGGCCTTTCACATCTCTTCTGAATATGGAAAACCGGAAGAAAGCTCTGCTCACCTGGAACCACACTGTCTGGAGCATGGCTGGTGACACCCGGCTTCATGTACTGCCCGCACCCGCCCCCCCGCCCCCTGCTGCAAAAGCAAGAGCCTGAAGAGCTGAGAGAAACGATGTGAGACAGACCCTGTCTCGTCTCCCACACTCGCCGCCTCTTCTTCAGTCTCTCAGCCACTTTCATTGGAAACATATTTCTAGGACACTCTTGATGTCTCAATGCACACTCTAGTAATTCAAGGGGTGCTGCAGCTGCTCCCTTCGTACAAGCTACAACTTTGCCTGTGGGATGGAAATCCCTAGAAGGAACATCTGTGGAGTACGAGTCAAGCAGTGGCTTCGTGGCCTTTAAGAAAATTCCTGGTCCACTATGAACGCATTACTAAGCCATTTGCACTGAATGCATCTAGTGATTACCGCAAAGGCCTAGTGCAAGTTTCTGGAGACAAAGTAGGGTAGCGGGTGTTCCTGGACCAACCACCAACGAAATGCAAGTGGTGTCCTGGCCCCAAGGGGAAAGGGTAAGATGCTCCTCCAGTGGGCGATACTGACGACTCGACAGGGACTTGAGCACTCTAGCCTGGGAAGCTGGCGACCCTCATCACCAGCCCTCACTCTGGGTACCGTGAGGCAGAGGATGTCAGGCTGGAAAGTCAATCTGCTTCTGCCAGCAGGAGGCTGGGCTTGGGTTCTGGGCGCCCCGTGGGCTCCTCCGCAGCATCTGCCACCCAATGCCCAAGCTCCAGGACAGCCAGGGCCAGGCCACCTTGGGGGAGCAGGGCCACCGCTACCAGCTGCCCACCCCAGAGCCCGCAGCCCGGAGGAAAGAGGAGCGGAGGGAGCTCTCAGCACCTCTCTAGGAAGCCCGGAGGCTGGCAACTTCTCCATGGTTCCCCCAAGCCAGACCCCCAAGGATAGCTGGCTCTTCTCAATCTTCCTCTATGGCTTAGCTACCCAAGTTTGACGATCAGTTCAAGGTCTGAGATTCCACATCATACTTCTTGTGATGCTCTGAATTCTGGCTCCCATGCTTAGCAGCAGTAACTTGACCATCTAACAAATTACAGCCCCAGTCTCCAGCTTAATGGCTAATTGACTGGACTGTGACCTAAGATCACGAAGTCTGGGGTCTGTCTGGGTTCAAATTCGGACTCCACCATTTATTCACTGAGTGCCCTTGCGCAAGTAAAACTCTGTGCCTTGATTTTTGAGTTGAGAATGGTAACAGGCTCCAACTCATTCAATGGATTAACTGTCAGTCAATTCATGTAAGACACTGCATATTCTGGTTCTGTACTCTAAGTCAAAATAGTGCTAGTTCTGTCATTGCTGGCATTATTATAGTCATGCACCACTTAAGGATGAAGATACATTCTGAGGAATGAAAAGCCTTGTAGGCCATTCTGTGGCCGTGTGAACATCAGAATGCACTTACACAAACCTAGATGGTCTCGTCTACCATACATCCAGGCTCTAGGGTAGAGCCTTTTGCTCCTAGGCTACGAATCTGTCCAGCATGTTTTTGCACTGAATACTGTAGGCAATTGTAACACAGTGGTATTTACGTATTTAAACATATCTAAACATAGAGAAGATACAGTAAAAATGTATAAACGATAAGTACACCTGTACAGGGCGCTTACCATGAATGGAGCTTGCAGGACTGGGAAGTTCTCTGGGTGAGTCAGTGAGTGTGAACGCCTGGGATGTTACTGTATACTACTGTAGACTTTATAAAGACTGTGCACTTAAGCTACACTAAATTTATAAAATGCAAGAGTGAATAATGCATGAGAAAATGCAATCAAGAGATTCAGTAAAACCAAGGTGTACAAAGCTACTTCCAGCTGAACACGAAATAGTTTTACAGCGAACTTTTTTCCTAACTAGAAAGAATACTGTAAAATAAAAAGTATAGCATAGTAAATACATATATAGCAAGTCAATATTACTTATCAAGTGTTACGTACTGTACATAATTACATGTGCTACAGTTTCATGACTGGCACCTTAGATTTACACCAGCATCACCACAAACATGTGATGTGTTGAGCTATGTTAGGGCAACTAGGATTATCACTAGGTGAGGAATTTTTCAGCTCCACTGTCATCTTACGATCAGTCATACATATGGTCTGTTGTTGACCAGGACGTGGCACGACTGTATTCCTGTGTACATTGCTACTCTCTTTTAACACATTTGTATCTTTCTCCAACCCAGATGTAATAATCATGGCAATAGTGCTGCTCTTTGGCCATGATAGCTTTGAGCTAGACCTGTGTATCAACCTGCCTGTTCATTTCTACTTGGCTATTCCACAAGTTCCTAAAACTCAAAACATTCCAGACTAATCTCATCACCTTTCCCTTTCTGTTCTTCCTGTTCACAGATGAATGGCTTAGTTGGCTGAACAAAGAACCCAACAAATTCTGGTTCCTATCCCTGCATTTCTCAACAGTACCTAGTCCAGAGGTGAGAGCAAGGGCACTAGAGACCCTTAAAGTTCTCTTTTCATATGGTAATGACTGGTGGCTGGGCGCTCCTAAGATGGGAGATGGCCACAGGAACCAACCATGGGATTGGAACTTTCACTATGACCCTTGCAGAGGGGCTGGAGACTGAGCTAACCAATGGACAGTGACTTAATCAACTGTGCCTACATTGAGCAGCCCCCCCGCCCCGCCCACGTCCCCACACACACACACAAACATTTCTAAAGAGGTAAGGCATTCAGAGAGCTTCCAGGTTAGTGAACAAGTCTGGGACTTGCAAATGCCATTCAAAGTGGGGGGAGACCCCTTAGCCTGTAGGGTCTGATGCTAATTCTAGGCAGTCAAAGTTGGGGGGAAAAAAAACCATACATTTGCTGTCAGAAATGTAAGAAATAGTTCATACAACAGCAAAATACTTTCAGACAAGTAAGCAAAGTTTATCACTCCTAAATCCTAACTGGAAGAAAAACTAGAGGATGTAGTCAGTGAAAACTAAAGGTAATTAATAAATCCAAGAGGAAGAGGTGGGACAGTAGTAGCAGTAAACCAAGAAACCAGTGAGTTCACATTAGATTTACTATTAAAGCCTACTAAAGAATAAACATCACCACTGCCACTTAACTGGTCTAGCCCTCTGTCAAGGTGAGGGATACCGCCAAGCTCGATACCACCTCTAACGTTCCCGTTCCGCCTTGTTCCCTTAAGATTCAGTCCAACAGCAAAATGATCCAAATCTGAGGTTTACTTAACACTTATAAAAAAAAACAATGTCTAACTCACACACAGCTCTGTATCTAAATGGCTCCCTTGTTCTCTCTAGTCCTCTATATTCCTGAGGTTCACACCGCCTTCTCCTTACACAACCTTTACGATTGTAGCTTAAGAGCCCGAGTTCTCTAGACAATCCCCCACCCCTCACAAGAACAGGTAACTCAAAATTGCCTGTATTTCCTCTACCACAAAAGCTATTACATTATCGTTTACCTATTAATACCTACCACCAAGCAAAAATTAGTTTTGTGTTATCCCAGTGAAGTTCAAGAACCCAGCTTGTTCCTAGTATATTTTTATAAGAAAATGTACTAAACTCTCGTGCATCAAAAGCTGCTAGAATTTTATATATTCATGTGAAATACATTTGTACAACCCCAGCTCTAGCAACAGACTTTAATCCACGATTTAGATTTGCCAATGTGTCAAAAAGAACCTTTATTTTTATAATAGCCTCTTATGTTCTTATGCTTTCTTGCCAGATGCCTTTGGAGCAGGTGCTTTCTGGGCTGGAGCTTTCGGACCCTTCTGAGCTTTTGGAGGTGCTGCTGCCTTCTGGCCTGCAGCTTTCTGGGCAGGAACCTTCTGGGCTGGAGCCTTCTTGCCTGCAGCGGTCATCTTTTTTGCTGGAACCTTTGCAGCAGCTGCTGCAGCTGTACCTTTAGCAGCAGGTGCTTTTTTGGGAGAAGCTTTCAGGAGAGCTGCCTTTTGAAGCTTCTTAACTTCAAGCTTGATTATTCGGTTCCTCTGAAAAATTTCAGTTTAGTTGTCAAACATGCATACAAAAACTACTCTCTTCATCACATATATAATGGATATGTATAGGAGACAATCCTTATGTCTAAGAACCCTATGAAGTTGACTTTGGCCTACCAAGCTTGGACAAACAAAATTACCAAACAAGTTTAGGGTTAAAATGTAACAATCCTGTAACATTTTTAAAACTTACCATTTTCTTTGCCTTCATGACTTTGTAACGATCAAAATCTGTCATCTTGGCTTTCTGTTAAAAAATAAAAATAAAAAATCCCTCTCATATCACCTTCCAACCGTTGAAAAAAAGAAAAGGTCAGAATTCAAAATGACCTTAAGTCATTATTACCTTTTCTCTGGCTTCAATCTTCTTGGCCCATCTTGTGGCTGCCCATTTTGTATTGATATCCGCCTTCTGCCAGGCCTGTCGAACATACTTCTGACGGGCACTAGAAAGAGCCAGGACCAATGGCTAAGAAAATCAGCTTTGAAGCCACACAGATCCAGAGACAGCTTTGTGTCCTCTGAAAAGCACAATTACTCTTCCCATTTGTTGTACTTCTAGCTCCGCTTGTCTCTAGAGAACACATACCACCTGGCACACTCCAAGTTTTACTTATTTGAATGGTATTCACTAAGCCAAGATGTCTTATAATCTCAAACACAATTTTAATAAAAAATAAAACAATGCAACCCAGCCCAGGTTCAGGATTTAAAAATCACCTCTTATCACGCACAGAACATCATACCAGGGTAGATGTGGAGAAAGCAATTTCCTTTTCATAAAGAATGAGGTGAAGTTAATCCTTAGATCTAATGTTTTTACCTTGTACAAAAATGCTTAAAGATTTGTGATCAATCACCAAATCCAATTATAATCATTTTGAAATTTCTTACAAATATTGAGTATCAAAACCCAGCATGTTTAAAAATAAACTAGTATTTATGTGTTCCACTGCAACCAACCATCAATGAAGAAGTACTACTGATTGCCTCGATTCCTTATAAGTAGCTGGGAAAAGAACCTCTATAGTGGCTGTCATACTGAGATCATGTATGTTACATATTCATAACTGACACATACTAAAAGTTTAATGATAGCTAGTATTGGAAGAGACAAGAGTTACTATTTTTATTTTGAATGTGAAAGTGACTAAAATATCAAAAAGAATTCCTTAGGGAGGTTTTTGTTGTGTAAATCCTAAAAGAAAAGAGTACAAGATAAGATGATGGCAACTCTGGATAAAACCAAAGCCAGAGAGCTACCAGATCACAGAACATTTAAAAAGTAACTAATGCCTATCTACTTCTACACTGTAAATTCTTCTTCTAATTGCTCTCACTCTCAACACTGTTTACTATATTCTCAAGGGAAAAAAGAGCAAAATAACAAAAAACATTTTCTGAATTAAACTAAACAAACTTTTATAGCATAAACAAAGCTGGGGGAGGGCGTGATGGTCGGTGGACAGTTTACCTGTGTGGGAACTTGAGGATGAAGTCAGTGAGCTGCATGCATTTGAAAGGCATAGCCTGTCTCCTTACTTGAGTGCAAGGTCCATCAACCAAGGCCTAGAACACATAGATAAGATTAAAATCTCAGCACGAAACTGATCTCAGCATTCAAAATAAAAAGATATTCTCTGTACCATTTGTCCTTTTAGAATCATCAACTCCCTATTTGGATGCTTTTTAAAAATATTAAACTATTAGTAGTGCAGCATATAACCCAATACATAATTTACTTGACGACTTTTGTCTTTAATTATTATATTTTCAACAAACAACTTTATGTTCATTCAGTCTTTAGTCAACCCCTCAGTTAGTTGTTCTCGAATACTGATAATAGCAAACGAGGGCCTTCTAGGTGCCTGGCTTTGTTCTAAATTTGCTCTGCATATAGTAACTCATTTAAACATCACCAACGATTCACTTATAATTTGTTAGAAGCTCTAGCCAGTTTAAGGGGCAAAAGTAATACTTAAGCCCAGCCAACACAAGTCTGCGCTTGAAATCCCTACTCTGCCTACTTCCTCAATGGTAAAATAAAACCACCACCCACCTTAGAGAACCACTAGGAACATTACCATCTATACTGCATACCATCCACTGCTATGTGATGCTGTGACTTTTCTTATACTTACCCTGTTCTGATCAATAACATCTACAATTGCGACCAGCTTTCCGGCATGAGGACCAAAGGAGACATAGGCCACCCGGCCAACCTCCACGAAGCGCCTGAACACCTAAAATGGGAGAGAAAAAGAACGAAGGTAATTAAATGTCTCTAGTTTATAAGGCTTTGCAGCTTAAGGTCAACGTGGCTAAGTACGGCGAAAACGAATGTTAACAGGAAAAAGCCCAAGTGACACGGGACTATTTGGACAAAATCTGCAAAGGCGACGGCGGCAAAACTCCACGCCTAAGTGGACTGCACGCCCCCACCAGGGCGGCCCAGCCAGGCCACGGGCTGCTCCAGCCGAGGCTCCGCCGGCGGTGGCGCGCACGCGTAGCCCAGGCACGCCGGGCCATCCACGCGCTCGCAGGCCGCGCGTCCATAAAGCTCCTAAACTCCGTGATCCGCCCGCTAAGGCATCCTCACCAAGCGCCACCTAAGACCCACTGGGCACCGCTACCTGCCTCCGCTTCCCAGGCCAGACGGTGGTGTTGCTCCACGGCCACCACCCCCGGAGCCCGCAACAGGGACACTCACCATGTTGGCGGCGTTCGGCGAGAAGGAAGAAGGCCCGCCCAACCGTGCGCATGTGTAGAAGGCCGCCCCGCCCCTGCGCTAAACGAGACGCCGACGTCGCTACCGATTGGTTAGGATTGGGGTGCGTGCGTACTCACGCTTGCGTGCGCAATCTCACGCTTGCTCAGTGAAAAACATGGAGGAGCGGACTCGAGTATGGCTGATTTGTCCCCGACGCGAGCTGCGTGATTGGCTTCGGTTATGCGGCGCTGGAGATCATCTTTAGGTTGAAAAAGAACGCAGAAACTATGACTCCAGTATAACTCTGTGCGAATTCCATTTGACTTTTTTTCTAAACATTCTTCCATCCTTTCCACTACTTAGTACTCCAGATTTTTATCTGTTACTCATAGCTTAGTACTAGATTTTTTTCTCTCAAGTGACCCCAGTAATTTTGTCAACGTTTCATTTTAAAATAAAGTTGTAAAACTAGTATAAGTAATTCCCATAGGCGCTTCTTTTAGGTTCCCCAAATGTTAACATTTTATGTGTACATTCTCATTCTATTATTTTTTCTGAACCATTTGAGGAAATTACAGACATGATTTTCATCTTTACACACTTAAATGTGTTCTAAAAACATGGACATTATTATCAGCTCCATCAAATCAGGAAATTAATACTAATATAGTCTTATTACTTTGCAGTCGTTATTTAAATGTTAAAAATTGTCCCACTTACGGATTTTAGCGCAAATGAAAAAAAGTTTTCCTTGTTTTTCATAATACATTTTAAAATACAGGCTAGTTTTGTAGAATGTTGTAGGATGTATCTTGATAATTTATTGTAGTTTTCCTCATGATTATATTAAGATTATTCATTTTTGGTGGAAGTGCTATGCCCTTGATGCATCATATCAGAACACATGCAGGATATCTCTTTGTCTCAATATGGCTGGATTAAGGTGGTGATAATTGTGCTGACAATTCCCAAGTCTATTTGTTTTTTCCTTTAAACTCTATGTCAGCATATCTTCCCAGGACCGTTCAAAGCAACCTCCTGAGTGACTTGCTTTTTCAATTGCTCCATTTAATCTATTGTCTGCTCATCAGTCGGAGGGATCTTTTTAAAAAATCAGATCACATCTTCCTATTTAAAATACTTCAGTGACTTTCTACAGTATTTAGAATAAAATCAAAACTCCTTACTCTGGCCTACAGGGCCTTGCATTACATGCTCCTATATCTGAACACATAACATCCCTTGTTCCCCTTCTTCACTGTGCTTCAGCCACACTGGTCTTGAACAGGCCAAACTCCTTCCTGCTCTATGACTTTGTACATGGTATCTCACCTGCCAAGAATGCTCTCCCCTGTGTTTATACTCATCGCATAGCAGTGCCAATACATCTGTAAATTTTTTCCAGATAGCTCTTCTCAGAGTCTTAAGCCTGACTGACACAATTAAGAAAGTAAAAAATAAAATAGGAGAGACTCCTTTTCTAGCTCAGCTTTTTGTTTTCCTCAGAACTGTTATCACAATTGCAATTGTTTGACTAATTTTTCTGTCCACTTAGATTGTAGTTTTGCATCAATTGGAGTAAGTTCCTTGAGGGCAGGACCCTGGCCATCTTCTTGTCTTAGCACAATGCCAGATAAGGGGCTCATTAAGTGCATAGTGAATTAATTAAGTCTTTAGGCCTTGATATCTGCTTTCTAATTTACAAGGCAAAAGACATGAATGAGAAACATTCATAGTAGCACTTTTGTAGTAATAGCCCCAAACGGGAAACTACCCAAAGGCCCATAAACAAAGAATGGATAAACTGTGGAAATCTGTAGCCTAGCATTCAAGGCCATGCACAATCTCACCCCTATGCCTCTGTGGCTACAGGTCTCGCGGCTTTTCATGCAGTTGGGCCCCCTCTTCCCAGAAAGTGCTCCCCACTCTTTCTCCACGGAGAGCGACAGTGCATCCTTGAAGCCTCCCGAGGCTCCTTCCAGCAGCCACAGGCGGTTTTCAGATTTTTTCGAAGCTCCATTACAATGGCAAGTAAGCCTTCTGTACCTCAGGAGGTCGCGGAGGTCCAGGAATTAGCAAAACAATCATTAGCAGCTACTGACAGCAGCAAGCGGACCAAACACACCCTGAACTCGGCCAGCTACGCCCCTTCCCGGGATGCCCGCCTGTTTCATCCAATCACCGGGAGGAAGGGCAACTCGTGACTGCGCCAGGATCCAAAGTGGCGTCCTGGACCCGTTCGGTCTTTGGTACGGCCTCCCCGCAGGCCACCCGGTTCGTCCAGTCACCGAAAGGAAAGGTGTGGTCGGGGGCCTCTCTTACGCTTAGGTTTTCGCTGTCCTTCGGGCGACATGTTTTGGGAGCTGTGTCCCCTTGAAGCCACCACCCCCTCCGGAGTTGCTTGTGGCAACAGGTGGATGTAGGGGTCGGGGCGGGTACTCCGCTTCGGGTTCCTGCCGTGAGGCACCGTCCCGGGCCTGGCTGGAGGACGCGGGGGAGGGCAGCAGCACGCCCACTTCCCTCAAGCATTTCCGGAGTCTCTGCGGGCGTCAGCGGGGCCGGTGTTGGTCACCTGCTACCAGCTGGACCCTGGTATGCCTGTCAGCTATAGCTGAGTACATGTGTCTCGTGTTCTTTTTCTTTTTCTCAGTCATAGGAGATGGAGATGGAGATGTCAGTTTAGCAAACAAAATGCCTGGGACCCGAAAGAGAAAGAAATCTAAGCCTGTTCAAGAAGTAGACCAAAAGCTACCCAGAACCCTGACTTTCTTTTTGGTTTCGTAAATTTGAAAGATATGAACCAATCCTAGTTATGACCAAACTAGCAGGGTAGTCCTGTGCTCTCCTACTTGTCATGGTGGACAAGTGCGTGTATATTTAGGAGTGAAAAAAATGCCTGTACCGTCTGTTTTCAAAATTTGCATCTTAGGAGCCTCGAAGGCGAGCAAGACTGTCCAAGCCCAGTCAACCTAAGGTCACCAGGAATAAATGTAGTCCAACAAAATTAGGTGTGTAGATTCATTGCAGTGAGGGAGACTACACAGCAGAGATATTATGGAGCACTTAGCCAAAGAAGATAAAGATAGAGTTATAGGATTGTGGGGAGATGTAAAGTTGGATGGAATTTAAATGAAACACTGTTTTTGATAGGCTCAGAGCAAAGCAGAACTGTGTAAAGGGGTTAACATCAGGCCTAGCCAGCAAAATGGATCCACAGCCCTGTTTTATGGGAAATGTCCAGAAACCCCTTTTCTGAAGATTTGTACCTGGGTTATAAATTGAAACTGCTTTTCTATGTTAAAGTAACATAGATCTTCCAGGAGGCAAGAGTGGATGTTTTCTTCTTGCTGATAATAATTTCAAACATCAAAACTTCTGAGAGTTTGATTTTGGAAACAGAGTTTCTCAGTGAGTAAGAAAGCGGTAGTCATTCAAAGAATAGGGTTATTATGATACTTTACAGATGCCGTATGTTGTTAGCAGAAATATTGTTCCCTGTTAACTTCATTTATATCTATTTTTCCCACCTGTTGAATGGCCATGCAGACTTTACTTTCTCAATCATGCTTGTACCTGGTCCCAAGCACTCTGCAGTTACTGGAGAATGAGTCTGAGGTAGGACTGTATGACACATTTAAGGAAGCAATTGCCTACCTGGACAGGTGTACAGCAGAGCTGCAGAGGTGAATGGCTGAGTGGATGGATGTTCCCAGGTAAGAGCAGTCAAATAATATCCTTGCTGCCCTGCAGCACTTGAACTTCATCTCCTACCTCAGTGTTAATACAATTCTTTCTGTCCTGGCCCATATCCTGGCCACTGTGCCTATCCATGTCCCACCTGGAGGGTGGAGAGAATCAGAACCTGACAGAGGCAGGGAGCAAAGGCTTTCCTGGGCCGGCTCTGACATGTGTCCCTCAGGACATCTGATATGCATCAGATTTTGGATGACTTTGACCCATACACATATTGACAGTGGCTGGAATGCTCTCTGAGTTGCTCAGCTTGTATACTGCCCCTTGGAACTTACTCCAGGGCAAATGTGTCTGCTGAACATGTTTTTGAGTTTTGGTCTCTGTTTTATATGATTATTTTAAAAGGCTTTCAATGGAGCTTGTACTTGTACTAGGGGAAGTAGATCCTGTGAACCTTTAATGCAGTGAGAAGAGGTGGATGCGGGGAAGGGTGTGACTGCTAACGGGTATGGGTTTGCCTTCCGGGTTAATAAAATGTTTTAAAATTGAGTGTGGTGGCACAACTCTGAGAATATATTAAAAGCCACTAAATTGTATGCTTTCAATGGGGGAATTATATTGTATGTGCATTATATCTCAATAAAGCTGTTAAAATTTTTTTTTTAATGTGCAGAGTTCTGACCTTTTGAGATTTGGTGTTAATGTCTGAAAAATAGTGAATGCGTCTATGTGTGAGCAGCGGTGGGGTTGGAGAGTACATGCGTGCGCATGTGTGTGCACTCGCCCACGTGTTTGTAGTATGAGCATCTGGGTGGTACAGAAGTATCAGGGCGTGGTGTGTAGGAGGGGCACAGGTGTGTGTGATATAAGTAGAAGGATAGCGGAAGGTGTGGTGTGTGTGGGGAGCAAACATGGCTTTGTGAATGAGTGCGTATGTGTGTGTATTCTTAAGGGGGCAGATGTGTCTGTGGTGTGTGTCATGTTCTAAAGTGGAACCCAGTTGAGAGTCGCCATGCCTTTTTGCCTCTTCAGCACAAGAACAGATAGCCAGAATTAGTTTTTCCTAAGGATTACAGCCTCCAGGATTAATGGCTTGTTATTTAACCATAATTCTAACATTTCTTTGTTTGTTTGTTTGTTCCTGTAAGCAGAGGCAATGTATTTTTTGCTGTACATATTTTGCTCAATGAACTGAGGCCAGAGGCCAAGGTAAACAAGCAAAATCAAGACCTTCAACACTTTTCACAACATCAGTAGGCTAAATAATTTATGATAGATCCAGGAACCCAGAAAGTTGACACCAATTTACACTCCCATCAGGAGTGTGGGATGGAGCCCACATTAACCCATAGAGTGTATTTTTATCCCTGACCATGGTTCTGAAATCCATAGGAGGGCAATGGAACTTTTCCCCCGCTCAGAGGTTAAGTTCTACGATAGTTCAGAGGTGAGTTTTAGGCAGATGAGAGCAAAAGAACAAAATCAGGGGCCTCTTGGAACACCACCATTTTTTTTTTTTCCAGGAAAGAAGAGGGCAGATGACAAAAAGTAGAAGACAGGTAAGAATAACAACATACAGACACTCTGGGTAAAGATGGTGTCTAGAACACAAACACCTAATTGCATTCCTACCCGACACTCCACTAAAATTACGATGAGGCTTTCCTTAGATACTTAGCAATCCTTGTTTATCGTCACGTATTTAAGGTGGTGGTGGTGGCAGGTGATGGGAGTTCTGAGTTGCTGACTTAAGCTTCACTGTAGGATGGTCTTACTGGGGAACTTCGAATGTCAGCACAGTTTTCCTTTCCTCCTGGGCTGCTTGGGTTCTCCATAAAGGAAGATTCTTCCAAAGTCCTGCCTGGAGGCAGAGTTGGCCCAGCACCTGGGAGTTGATGAGATTAGAGGGCTTGGGGTCTAAACTCTAAGTAGGCTCTAGTTCCCTTACTCCTGCTGTTTCGGGTATGACATCTTCAACTTTCACCGTGACTCGTGCCTCCCAGTTCCTCTGCCTGCATTGGGAGAGGTAGTCCCTCATCAGTGTACATGATACCATGAATTCCTGAGCTTTTTGAGGATGGCACTGTTTAAATTGGCTGATTCTTAATTTCTTTGATTTAGGATTTGGCTTTCTTGGCTCTGCTAAGCCATTACCCCTGGTCCATCAGCTTTTCAGGTGCCAAAATGTCATTGCTGGTTTTTTTTTTTTCCTGTTCTCTCGTGCTTGTGAATTTGTGCAGGTATAGGGAGCCTTTTTCAAGAGGAGTCTGGATTCTAACCTTCTTCTTATTAAACTCTCTATCTCTGTGTTATATTTACATCTCAGTTAATGGCAACCCCTACTTTTAGTTGCTCAGGAAAAAATTTGGGAAGAATCCTTGACTCCTTTTCTCTCACACTCTGCATGCATACATCAGCAAATTTTGTGTGCTCTATTTTCAAATATTTGCAGGATCTGACCATCGCTCACTCCCTCCAGTGCTACCAGCATAGTCAAAGCCACCAGCATCTCTCCTCTGGATGATTCTGATCACCTACAAATTGATTTTCCTGTTTCTGCCCTTGTCCTCTTCATTTAATTTTTCTCACTGCAGCTAGAGAATAAATCCTTTAACCCAGAAGCCAGATGTCTCTCCTTTGTTCAAAATCCTCCAGTGTCTCCCTCCTGTGGTCTACTGCCTGTTAACTCTCTGACCTCATTTCCTACATCTTCTCGTTGTTCATTCTGCTCCAATCGCACTTGCCTCCTCTCTGTACCGCGAACATTCTCCTACCCCAGGGCCTTTGCACATACTGTTTCCTTTGGCTAATTCCTTCACTATCTTCCAGTGTTTATTCAAATGACGCCTTATCAGAAAAGACTTTTCTGACCTATTTGTATGAATTAGCAATCCCCTCCCCTGCTCTCGTCACTCCCTATCCTCCTCACTCTCTATTATTTTTCTCTGGATTAGTTACAACCCTCTGTACAGTACAGCATATGTTTAGTTTCTTAATATCTGTCTCCCCAACTAGAATGTCAGCTCCATGAAGGCAAGGACTTTGCTTATTTTGTTCACTGGGGAAGCTACGGCACCTGGAACAGAATCTGGCTCATAAGACACAATCAATATTAGCTGAATGAATAGGTGAGTGAGTGATGAGTGAGTGAATTGAATAGGACTATATTAAATGAAACGGAGGCATGGAGAGCCTCAGAGAAGTTTAGGCCAAGATCACTCAGCAGTGAACAGCAGAACTGGAATTCAAACCTGGTTTGTGTGATGTCAGAGCCTGACCGCTTGATCGTTTTGTTTAATATTTGAGAAGAATTTTAAATGTGCTAATGGTATAATGCTATGAAAGAAATAAGATATAAAATTTTAACTCCAGCATGATCTTAACTATGTAAAAATGGATAAAGAAAAAGAAAAATGTTAACTATAAAGCAGTGAGTTTCTGAATGTTTTTGAAAGTATATTTTAAAACTTTTATTGTAGAAAATTATGAAATACACAAAGCAGACAGAATAGTATTACGAACCCTGATGTACCTAGCACCCAAGCCTCAAGGATCATCAAACCATGGGCCAGTCCTGTTTCATTCACATCATCCCTTCTGTGTCATTTTGGATCAATTCACAGGTGTGATGGTCAAGTTTATGTGTCAACTTGGCTAGGCTACAATCCTCAATTATTCATTAACTGAGTGTTCTGTGAAAGTATTTTGTAGCTGTGACGAAAGCCCATAATCACTTGTTTTTAAGTAAGAGAAGTTATCCTAGGCAATCAGTTGGAAGACCATAGGAATGAAGGCTGAGAAAGGAGAGATCCCACCTGTGGACAGCAGCTGGAGCTTAGGCCCTAGGTTCCTGCCCTTCCTGACAGCCTCCCTTGCCCGTCCAGCCCCACGATCACAAAAGCCAATTTCTTGCAAAAACAGTCTCTTAACATATTACTCGTTCTATTTCTCTCGTTAAACTCTTAACTGCCACACCAGACACAGCATATCATCAGGAAATAGTTTAGCAAGTATCTACATGGTAAGGATTCTGAAAAAAAAAAATCCTCATCATCATCATCTCACCTAAACAAAAAATAACAGGAAATTCTTGATATCATCGAAGTGTTTGATTTCTAATTATCTCTTCATTATTTTATAATATTAAAATACTTTTGAATTAATGATTTTCCACATATTTACTTAGGGATGAAGAAAGAAAGAAAGAAGAAAGAAGGAAGGGAGGAGGGAGGGAGGGGAGGGGGAGAGAGGAGGGAGAGAGAGAGAGAGAGAGAGAGAGAGAGAGGAAGAAAGAAAGGAAAGGGAAGGGGAAGGGAAGGAAGGAGGGAGGGAGGGAGGAGAGAGGAGGAGAGAGAGGAAGAGGAAGAGAAAGAATAGCAAGGAAGGAAGGAAGGGAAGAAGAAAAAGAAAAAGAAAGAAAAAGAGAGAGAAAGAAAGAAAAAGAAAGAAAGAAAAGAAAGAAGGGAAGGAAGGGGGAGGGGAGGGAGGGGAGGAAGGAAAAGCAAGCACGCAACCTGAGGCGGATTTTCTCTGTGGCTCCAGCAGAGGGCCTTCGCGTCTCATGTGTTCCAAGAGGAAAGACATTTGTCTAGTTTCTCTCCAACTTCAGCCTGAACTCAGCCCAGTTGCTTAATTAGCATACAGTAGACTTGACAAATGTATGATGAGTGAATGAATGAATGAAATAAATGGGTAAAAGAAATACTTTTTAAAACTTTTATTCATCGGCTGTACTCTGTTCCAGGCACTGCCTAAGTGCTAAATTTTCTCTTTTCTCAACTATCCCATCAGGTAGAGATTATCCCCATTTTATGCATGAGTAAATCAAGGGTGAAAGACACTCCAAGACTTTTTGAAGGTCATAGAGGTAGCAAAGAGAAAATCCCTGAGTTAATCTAGATCTACAGTTTTATTTGTTTAAATGTCATATGGGACATACAGAAAGTGTATAAATGGTTGAAAAGGGTATACCTGAACTACTACCCATTTATAGAACATCACTGTCACCCCAGAAGTCCTGTTGTTAAGCTGAAACACTAACCCCTAACATGATGGTATTTGGATAGGGGGCCTTAGGTAGGTAATTAGGATTAGATGAGGTCATGAGATCATGAGGGGGTACCCACTGATCATGATGGGATTAGTGTCCTCATAAAAATACTAAACTCATGGACCTTAGTGAGGCTTAGAAATTTATGAATTTGACCTCAAAGGCAGGGGAAGTAGAAACAAAAATAAATGAATAGGACTATGTCAAATGAAGCTTCCGCACAGCAAAAAAAAGCATCAATAAAACAAAGAGGTGACCAAATGAATCGGAGAAGATATTTGCAAACAATGCCTCTGATAAGGGGCCAATATCCAAAATACATAAAGAACTCATACAACTCGACAACAGAAAAACAATCCAATTAAAAAATGAGCGGAGGACCTGAAAAGACACTTTTCCCAAGAAGACATGCAAACGACCCTCAGATGAAAAGATGCTCAACTCCACTAGCTATTAGGGAAATGCAAATCAAAACCACAATGGGATAGCACCCCACACCTGTCAGAATGGCTGTCATCAACAGGACAAGTAAAAACAAGTGTTGGAGAAGTTGTGGGGAAAAAGGAACCCTCATACACTGCTGGTGGGAATGTAAATTGGTACAGCCACTATGGAAAACAGTATGGAGGTGCCTCAAAAAATTTAGAATTACCACATGACCCAGCAATCTCTCTTCTGGGAATTTACTCAAAAAATTTGAAAACATTTATCCATAAAGATATATACACCCTTATGTTCACTGCAGCATTATTCACGGTAGCCAAGACATGGAAACAACTGAAGTGTCTATCGATAGATAATCAGATAAAGATGTGGTACGTATATACAATGAAATATTACTCAACTATAAGAAAAGATGGAATACTACCATCTGTGACAACATGAATGGATGTTGAGATTATCGTGCTAAATGAAATAAGTCAGAAACAGCTGAGAACCATATGATTTCACTCATAAATGGGATATAAAACTGAAAACAACAAACAAGACAAACAAAAACTCAAAGACACAGACAACAGTTTAGTGGCTGCCAGAGGGAAAGCGGGGAGAGGGTTGGTAGATATGGGTAAAAGGGGTCAAATATATGGTGACGGAATGAAATTTAACTTTGAGTGGTGAACACACAATGTAATCAATATACATCTGACATATTATTGAACTGTACATTTGAAACCTATATAATTTTATTAACCAATGTCACCTCAATAAATTTAATTAAAAAAAAATACTAGAGAGTTCACTCTCTCTATCTGCACAAGCAGAGGCAAGGCCATGTGAGGACTCGGCGAGAAGACAGCCGTCTATAAGCCAGAAAGACAGCTCTCACCAGGAACTGAACTGGCAGCCACTTTGATCTCAGACTTATCAGCTTCCAGACTGTGAGCTGTTGTTTAAACCAACTGGTCCATGGTATTTTCTTACGGCAGCCCTAGCAGACTAGGGTATCTACCTATCCCTTTCCAAACACAACTACTATCTTGCCCCAAATTTAAGAGTAATAATTGCCTTCCTTTTCTTTAGAGTTTGCCTTCTGTGTTGAGTCTTGCCTGCTTTTAAACTTTATGTGAATGCAAACGCTTGGTGATTTAGATGCTGTATTTATCTGATATGTCTATGATTTATTGCCTACCCCTCAGTCATTTATGGAAGCAACATCAATCAACAAATATGTTGAGTATATAATGCATTCATAGCACTTAGCCAAATCCAAGATTATACCTGGGAGGTGTTAGGCCCATAGGTGTTTCTTAGATGTCTGTTGAATGAGTTGAGTGAGTGATGAATGACAGGCTTTACCCTTATGTGGCCTTCTGCCTGTTTTAGAAACAAGCCATATGCACACACAAAGATAAATAACCATATAAGAATTTATGATGTAGTTAGTTTTTCAAAGGTGGCCCAGCAGATAGATCAGTGTGTGTGTGTGTGTGTGTGTGTGTGTGTGTGTGTGTGCGCGCGCGCGCGCACGTGTGCGAGCATGCACGCACACGCACGCTTGTATATAAGGAAACCTTTGTGGAAGTAGATCTAGAATTAAGCCTTGCATATGCATTATTGGAATAGATGGGTAGATGACCCAGTCTAGATAGGGCGAACTATGTGAGCAAAGGTGCATTTTGGGATAGGAGCAGCTGTTCTGGGTGAGAAACAAAATCTGAGTAGCAGGTTGTGGCCTCACGGAAGTTTTAAACATCAAATAAGGTAAAGAAATGTTCAACTCAGTTCTCTCAAAAAGCCAAAGTTTTATCAAAGTGAAGCCCTTCAAACTCTCTGGAATAAAGGCGATATTAATGCAAGATCTTAAGTCACTAGAAAAGTTTTCTTAAGAAAATGTTCTTAATTTTTAAAACTTGCTCTCATAAATACCACCGTGGGTCCTTAGGAGAAAGGGTACCATATGCAAGGTAACAAACACCACACTGCAAGTCAAAATAAAATAAGAGTCCTTTATTCTGTATTCAGCTAACAAAATCGGAAATAATGTTGGTTTTTAGTTTGTAGCCATGGGACTTGCTGGAGTTCTTTCCCACCCCACCTTAGAGTTAAATGTCACTGCAGCTTCCCTTTCTTTCCCCAAATCAAGAACTATGGCTACTCTGCCAGAGGCCTACCATCTAGGAAAGTGAGTGGTAAGCAAATCACAGAATAGGATGTCTGGTGACAGCATCAAGTGTACCTGTGGGAATGGTGGTCAAATGGTAATGGAAATACAGGCCTAAGCAAAATTCTAGCAAAGGCAAAAAAAGATCTGGGACACAACAGCCTCGCTAGGAGTAAATGTTTTATAGGATAAGAGCAATGTGAAGGTGAGGTGACAATGATGATATCACACCAGTGGCAATCTAATGACCAGCGCCCCGAGCGAGACTCCCATTCTGGGAACAGCCAGCAGTTTTCTAGACTCTCTGTGTGTCTCTGTCCTTCGGGTTCTGCCTGCAGGACAGAAGCTGGGCAGTGGCCTCTGTCCATGGGGATGAAGCAGTCTTCTCCCCCAAATATTATATTGTAACAATCTGAGGGAGCTCAATGTTTATGGGATTGCTAAAGGGAAGTCTTAGTTAAGGACAACGGGAGGAAGCTATAAAATGAGACATCTGATTGGGCCAAATGCTTAATGGGCATCTGTTAGCTTCCGAACTTGCCAGGAAGAATAGGAGATTTCTGAAGGAGGGAAAATGCAAACTGAATCCTGAGATCAATTCTTCAACGTTAAACTGTCATAGTCTCAGCTGACTCTTCCTCTGGGATACTTGGAATAAAGAGCCCGGCCTTGATGACCCGTTTTCTCCTCTGTTTCCTAAGAGGTCAGCAAGTGGGTGGTGAGGTCTCTGGAGGACCACTGTCACAGAACAGCTGAGGGATGCCCCAAGAGGTGCTTTGGCATAAATCAGCATCTGAGAGGCACACGACCTAGGTATTTGACTTTACTTGTTTTTCCTGAAGATGGACATTTTGCTTGCATTGTCTGGTGCCACCCGGGCTGGACCTGGGCAGCCCTCGGGCTCCAGGAGCTACTCAGAGGGGCTCACTCAGAATCCACCGCATGGTCCAAGGCGTGCCGAGAGTGCCTCTGATTCCTGGATAACACATACAGGTACACAAGAAACCCCAGACACAACAAGGCCACTCCTGTGAAGAAGGCGAGAGTGCCCATAAAGGCCGGTGGCTTCATGGGCAGGCGGATCAGCGGGACTTCAGCTGGGATCTGGTTGGTCAGGCTGAGCATGTAGCCAAGAGACCAGGCTATGCTGCTATTTTCCACCTGTGGAGCAGAGGAGATGGCTCAGTTCTCAGAGCAGGGGTGGTGGTGGCAATGACATACTCAGGGCACACCACTGTCACTCTCATGAAATGCCCACGGGAAACTGTGCTCTAAGGAGGTCAAAGGACTTGCCCAAGTTCAGATACTGCAGAGACTGGGCTAGGATCCAGGTCACTGGGACCCCAAAGCCTCGAGCGCCCTACTGCCAGCCCTGCGGAGAAAAATCAGAACCAATCCTCACAATGTCGTCACAGCCAGGTGTGAAGAGGGCTCTGTCAGTAACAGCAAAAGGTTTTCCATTGATGGCACAGTGTCTGTGGCTATAATGTTTCTAAGAAAAGGGACTCAGTCTAAATGGGAAACAGACTGTCAATTTCTTCTGGTAGACACATCAATTTTTGTTTACATACTTTTAGATGAATAAGTATTTCGAATTTACAATCTTCATAATGAACATTTTATCATTTGTAATTTTCTCCATCTCTAATGATGTTCTTTATCTTAAAGACTATCTCATCAGAGATTAAATAGCTACACCAGTTTTGAGTGGTGTTTGCCTGACAGTTAAAAAAAATTTTAACTTTCAATCTTTCCATGTCCTTTTGCATAAAGTCTATGTGTCTCTTTAAAGTGTTTCTCTTATGAACAACGTATACTTGATTTTTAAAAATTCAATCTGATGTCTGTCTTTAACTGATAGTTTTAGTCCAATTATGATTATTGTAATTATTGCTATATCTGGACTTTTTCTGAATGCCTTAGTTTTAAATTTTCAATTAGTGCTCTTTTCCTGTTTATTTTTTTTAATTTCTTGCCTTAAAAGTATATATAGGTATATATATGTTCCTCTTCACAAGATATTTTGTTGTTGTATCCTATATGATTCTTATCCCTTCTCCATTATATTGGATATTAATTGCACTTGAATTCTGGGTTGTTATGGATGGATTCTTCTCTTTTACTTTTCTTTGCATTAGTATTATTTTTTAATACAAATTTTAAGTCACAACATTAGTTATTCTTACTTTCTATATTTTTATAACATCTCTTGGATTTACTTCTCTTCTTATTTGACTACCTCCTTCGAAAAAATTTTTGATTAAATTCGTGTGTGGCAAATCTTTGGAAGTCTTTTGTGACCTCGCCTTAATAATTTGGCTGTATATAAAATTTTTTATGAATAAATGAAAGGAACTTGAAACCTAGAATTCTATATCCATCCAAGCTGATATTCAATGGAAAAATCATTCTCCATTCTCATCATGTACTTTCCTGGTAATTAGATTTATTAGAAGCAAAGCTTACAGAGTACATGCCACCAATGGTTCTTATATGTCTCCAGACATCCTTATTTTTGTAGATGATTTAATTTTATTTATGTAAAAGTAGACAGCAGGCTAATGTCAGATGTTGGTTGGTTTAATCTAATTATTGCCAAGGCTAATAGTGAAAAGACTGACTCCAGACATACTTCAGGCTTTGCACCAGTTAGTCCTGAAATGAGAAAACCCTCCGAGAACCCAGGGAACATAGTGCTGGACGAACATATCAGCAAGGCTGAGTCCTGCCCGAAAGCAAGGTCCCAGGCCTCTTCACCCAACAGTCTCCCGATGACAGCTGTGACCATTCTAGCTTCAGACCATTGTGGACACTTGACAGTAAATACAGTGTCTCAGGCTCATTCCAAGAGAATATTCTTATTAAATGCTGCTTCTTTAATCCCTCATGTTCTAGAGCCTGTATCTTACTCTGACATCTGTGTAAAATGGACATCAATTCGTTACTACCCTCTTTTTAAAATTGTTATATTTGAAGCCTCTTCTCAGGATGAAAAGTCTCAAATCCTTAACATATTTATTTATTCACTCGACAAACATTTACTAAACATCTTCCAGGTTCTCTCCCCTGTCTTGAATGCCAGGAATACGAGGGTGATGAAGCAAGTCCTGCCCTCGTGGAGCTCAGAGCCCACGGGGTCTTGGCTTCTGATCCCTTACTCACGTGGAAGGGTCTGCAGTGAACGCCTCCTCTGAATTCTCCGTCATCCCTTCTGGGAAGTCCACAAGGGATCAAAGTCTCATCTTTCACATACATACACACAAACTTCTATTTTGACAGGAAGAAGAGAAAACAATTTGTGCTTTGACTTACTTCTTTTTTAAAATGTATTTGGGGCCAGGTCTCCTCAGTGAATTTGTACCCACTTACGAGCAAGTGGTAGATATAGTGGGCTGAGAAGCAGTACGAGCGGGCGTATATCTCATCAAACCGGGGGAGCAACAGCTGGAGCTGAGAAGGGGGTTCAAAACAGGTAAGAGGCAGGCCTGGCAGGCAAATTTTAAAATGCGCATTTCAGAACACCTTAGGTCAACAGTCCTATTTGAAAGAATCTATCACCCGGCATTTCATAATAAGATTACTCTGAACTAATACAATTCTATAATATAATATGGAAAATATCCCCACACGACATCATATGAGAACAATCTCTAAGTTTATAGAATCCTTATTATGTGCCAAACACTGTGCCTGTGGTTAGAACATTAATCCACGACGGGGGTGTGAAGTAGGTCCCCTTAAACCCCCATTTTATGGGGGTCAAAGTAGAACAGCATAAAGGCCAAATTCAGAACATATCCACGCATGCGCACAAAGGGAATCTACTCTGTTTTGTACCGATATTGAGCCTTTCTCTTTAAATACTGACCTGACTCCAATTCTGTGAGCAGAAATTCCAGGTGCTGGAGTTGAAGGTGTTCAGGGAAAAGCTCCCTGAAAGATTTAAAGCGCTGGCTGTGTAGTAGAACCCTGCGAACGCCTGTTAAGGAAGCAGTGCTGAAGGAAATCCGTTCTCAGAATGGGATATAATATGGAGGTTTCAGGGCAGGGAACAAGAAAGCGGGAAACAAGTCAGCAGAAGAGAAACAGAAAGGCGAGAAATAAACATTGCATGGGGATAAAAGGAATCTTTCGGTGGTTTCGGCTCTTACCACAAATGACCCTTTAACTTTTGGCTGGTAAACCCCATCGAAGCAGGAGATTTCTTGGTCATGGCAAGCTTTGAAGGCAAACAGCGAAGCCACCTTTTCCCTACACAGTGACGGGTTCCCGGTCCCTTCGAAAGTGATGATGTCATTGGGGTCATAAGTTCCAGGCCTCAGATCCTCTGTGCACAGGCTGCCAAATATGTGGCCCCCCGTTAAGGTGGTGACATAATTCCGAGGGTAACAGGGGTTGGCGAGTTTGGCTTTGGTGATAGAATTCTGTAGGTACAACGGCAAGCTGTTAGCAATCGCTCTTTTGTAGGGGACCAGATATTTCTCTTTTGCAAATTCTTAGTATTGCTACCTTCTAATGCAGAGAGGGAAATGGGAAAAATGCTATCTATGCCAATGTGTGCTTGAAGGCAACTCGCAGAGTAGCTAGAAAACTCAAGTGGCAATGGGGGGACAGTCACCCTGCACCAGGCACAATGCTAGGCTCTCGCTCACGTGATCTGACCTAGCTTCTACAGTAGCCCTGTGAAGCAGGTTTTATGAACTCCATTTTGATGAGAAAACAAGATATGTTTACTTTAATTGACCATATTGAATAGGATATTACCTATCTCATAAAATAATCCAAAAGATGCAAATAAATATATTATGAAAATTAACTCTCCCTCCCGCCCACTTCTACCCACCAGATCCCCTCCCTGAAAGGGACCACTATTGCTGGTTTTTGTGTATCCTACCAGAGATTATGCCTTTGCAAATATATTTTCTTTTCCTCTTTCTTTTTTTTTTTTTAAAAAAAACCATAAATGGTAGTAGTTTACATATTGTTCCGCTCTGGGATTTTCTTACTTAAAAAGTCATCTTTGCTATCTGTCCACTCATTGTACACATTAGAGTGGCTTTGTCTTTTTAGTAGCTGCACAGCGTGTCACTGTACAAATAAAGTATCATTTATTTAAGAAATCCCTCTAGATGAAGATTTAGGTGGTTTTCAATTATTTTGCCATCGCGAACAATGCTGCAATACACGTCCTTGTTACATATAAATTTTTGATCCATTTGTAATTTATTTAGCATAAAGATTATGATAAGAACCTCACTTTACTTCTTCCAGATGACTAGCCAGTCTTATTTTCTGGTGGAAAATGTTCCCTTTATCTTATGCAAGATTCCAAAACATGTTTGGTTCTATTTATGGACACCCTTTTCTAAAGAACTGGATTTCAACTCTAATTTCAAAGCCACTAAGGCATACTGTTTTCCCTACAGTAAAATCTTAACTCAAGTAAAATATCGAACACATATTACTTTAAAAACAGAAGAAAAAACATCTTACTTAAAGAGGGAAAGAAAAAAAGTGAATGTGTGCCCTTAATGGCTAACACACTGTCACAGTGAGACCTGAGCCCCAGGCTGGCTGGAGACCTGTTAATAAGAGATTAATCTGCAAAGTACATGTCCAGGTGTCACTCTCGCCAGCCTGTGTAGGCCCTTATGTTACAGAAGAGGAAACGAGACCCAGACAGGTGGAACTGACTGAGCCAGTGTTCATGACGTAATAATCCCCACGAACCTTCCAAATCGGGCTTGGCAGCACGTGTTTGGCATGTGAAAGAGGTGGTCAAGCAGATCCGGGCGTGCGTTTGTGGGTGACCCTCATCACACCTGGACCCTGTCCCTCACCTGAGTCAGAAGCTTCAGAGGGCAGGGCCACCCTCTCAGGTACTCAGATGTTGGAGAGTGCCCCTGTCCCTGTGAGGGGGCTGGGGTCTCACACCTCTGTCCCCAGTCCTGGGCTCACACCTTGAGACTTGCATTCTCGAACCCAAATGAGACCTTACACAGGTGAAGCATTCGCTTCTCTACTGTAGACTGTTGGATACATGGATAATCATTCTTTAATAAATATGGTGTTTGGGGGGTACATGTACCCACATACACATATATTCCTCGGGGCAAACCAAATTTAAGAGGCTAGACTCTCTGACCCTCACTCACCCTGGGAAAAGGATAATTTCACCTTCCTCCTTCTCCTGCCTGAAATTCATAGGAGCCCCCTGCCCTCCACCTGTGCCAGGGCCAGAGCTGGAGGAACATTAAGCATTGTTAGAAAAAAAAGGAGATGGAGAAAAGAGGATTTTCAGAGCTTCTCTCCTGGAAAGAGGCATGTTGGCTGTAATACTCGTGGGAAAGCAGCAGGGAGTGGTGGTTACAGAGGCCTTCCTAGGGAGAGTCGACTGGGTTCCCCATTGGATTTGGTTTGGCTGACTGTGGGGAGGGGGTGAGAGTCTGGAGTGGGCACTGAGTCTCTTGAGCCATGAAGAGTAGCTGAAGGATGTCGGCAGGGTCCCCCGCTCTGTCCTCCCAGGCAGCACTGAGCCTCTCTCGACAATACACGTCACGGGCATGTGTACTGAGACTCCAGCCTTTCCTGTGAGGCCGGTGGAGAATCGTGGGAAATGGGCCAGAACTGGACAGTGAATTCTCACAACCCACCCCGCACAACTGCTCGGTAAATGCAGGGGTCTGAAGATGTGAGTGCTGCTGACAACGCTTTCGTGAGTGAGCCCAATTTTTCTGCAGCCTAGTGTCTGAGGAATGCTGCTGCCAAGGTAGGTTAGAGGGCGGGGGGTCAGCCTAATGACACTGAGTGGTTCACAGGCTGGCCTAATACTTGTCTCTTGACCCTGGGTCCCATTGGAAGCCAGTATCTGGTTGGTCTCGTGTCCCTCTAGATGATCAAGGCCCCTTCCCTTCACCTTCCCTTCTCAGCCATGGCTGAGATCGATGTCCCCTGAACACTAGAGTTTGGGTCTGGAATGTCATCCATGGCTCTCTGACACACACCACACTACCATCGAGTTTATGTTCGTGACAACTCTACAGCTGGTGCCTGACGCAGCCATCTGCACCGTGGGACAGTTGCCATGTGAATGATTGACCGAAATGATAGAATTCAGTGGCTTGAAAAATCCCACCATATAAAGGGCAGCAAGCCTGCCTAATATAGGCCCATCTGCAGGGAGGCCGAGCCTGGGGGAGCTCTGCCCGCCCCGCTGTCAGCAAGCATTTCTCTCGTGGCCACTTTTATTTTTCTGTCTGCACACAAGGGAGTCTCCAAATTCTCAGGCTTATTTAGCTACTGGTTTAAAACAGCTTGTGTCCATAAAGGGAGCCTAGGACCTGAATCATTTATGAAACATCTGGAGCTCTGGATTTCCCTGGACTTCTGATTCAAATACAGAACAGAGAGCGAGTGAGTGAGCGAGCGAGCTTGGACCCCCACGAGTAAACCGGAAAACGGCGTTGTTTGCATCCATCTTCTAAATGGAGTGGAAAGGGCAGACCCTGGAAGGCAAGGCACCCTCCCCTCCATGGAGCCCCCGAGAGCACCTGCCCCCCAACCTCCTCCAGCTACCTGAAGGAGCGTCGCCAGAAACCGCTTCTCAGCCTCGTTCCGGCCATAACACTGGAAGCTACGTGTGTAGAGCGTGTACACATAGCCGTACAGGGACACCTTCATGACGTCACTGGTGTTCAGCTCCACCTCCTCTCCCACCGCGAAGGATATTTGGGTGGAGGCACCGCCTAAATCCAGGGCACCCGTGGTCTCCACTCCTTTTGGGTGCACCCACATATGCCACAGGTCCTTCTGCAGGGCGGGAAAAGAGAGCAGGAAGAAAGGCCAAAGGCACCATTTCTGTTTGCCCAGAGTGGTCCACCCAAGCCCCAACTCTTACTGCTAAGAACTCTGACGTGGGGGGAGCATTCCGAACCACATTTCTCCCTATGTCAGGGGTGGCGAACTCAAATGCTTACAGGGGCTGGGCAGGCCACATAAATGAGCGAAGTAGATTGGGTGTTGACAACGGGGAATGGTGAGGACTGTGACAAACTGGGGAGTGCACAAGCTGCACTCTGCTCCAGCTGGATGTCGCCACGCAGGAATTTAAGTCCTCTGTGACCAGCACTTCCAACTTCTGGGGGGTGGGGTGGGGAATTTCTGAAATATTAACTATTGGCAATTAATTAAAATTTAAACAATATATTTGAGGAGAAACAAGTCTGTGGCTGGATATGGAATGGGTGTCCTTGGGCTAGCTCTCTGTAGCATGGTGATTATCTCTTGGAGTCAGCTCTCCTCTGCACCAAAGAAGCAGTGAGTGTGGGGACTGGAGTGTAAGGAGACTTGGTGACATGGAATGAGTTGGGAAGCAGACGGCCGGAGGACACTGTCAATTCCAGATGGCTAAGGAACATCTTGGAAAAGTCATTCTCCAGCTGCCCTTCATATGACCGATAGCCCAGTATTAGATTTTGATCCCCTTTGCCTCCAATATCTTATTAGCTAGTAAGTGATGATACGCCCTCTCCCCTGTGCATTTGGTCCTGTTTATGATCCCAGGTTTTGCCCCAGCTATCCATGTCTTTTCTCAGCTTTAGCTATTGTCTCACAGGGGTTCCCTAGTGCATTACACAGTAGGAATGACACAGAACAGATGCCCCTGTTGGCATGCACCTCTGCATAAGCTACCACCCGCAAGGGACAAGATAAATAGCAAGATTAAAAACCATGCATTTGTTTTCACACACCTCCAGGAAATTTCCCATTAAATAGTTGGCTGTAATCCATCCATATATCCCTTCCTCTTGCCCAGAAATGATTTGAGCACCCCTAAAATCAAAGGGCTGGGACTTGAAGTAGTTTTGGATGCTCGCAAGGACTTCATTAGCTGCTGTTTCATTTTGCAACCTATGCAAGGCACAGAACACAAAAGGCTGAGTGCCTAGACAACAGAGCCTTAACACGATCTCCCTCAGGTGAAAATGTAAACCTCCCATCCCCAGGGATGATTTTCCAGATGTGTGCAATACATGGCAACCGCTTTTGCAAGCCGAAGCCGCCAGGACAACCGTGAAAGCAGGATGCACTCATTACCTGTCAAACTACCAAGCAGGAAAACAGCTAAATACCACTTGTTCTCTCCTCCCCTACCTGTTCCTGCCCCACTCTCTAGCAACCAGCTAATTGAAAGAGCCTCACGCTTAATCACTTCTGCTCTGTCTCAGGTCAGCAGAGGAAAGGGGATGAGTGAAGGCATAGGAGTGGTATAAGTAACCTCTTGGGGGCGCCATACGAAGGAGCCCTCATCAGGCCAGAAGGAAGGGGAGCTTAGCAGGAGGGGCGGGAAGGAAGAAGGTTGACTTTCAACCGTCCCGGCTTCGCCTTTGAAAGGGCTTCATCGTGAGGGGCTAGGATGGCCGCCGTGGCCGTCACTGTCATTTCGCCAGCTGTCATTTTACTCTATGGAAAAAAGCTACTTGAAAGATAATTTTCCCTTTCATCAGTGGGTTAAGGGGTTTGCTCTTGCCTGGAGAAGAAGAAAGAGAAATGCTACAAGCAGAAGTCCATTTCAATTTAGTCGCAAATTATCAACGCTTGGAAAATAATTCAGAGTTTCCCTAGTTTTATCAGTTCTCATCCCAGCAGGTGATTCTCATTCATTTTCTTAATATTTGACTTCTCTAGCAATTAAAACGTCAGCTGCTTGCTCAGAAAAAAACATCACCATCAGAAAGTTTTACCAGTAGGAGTTAACATTTAATTTATGCAAATGGAACATGCATTCGCTTCTTTTTCCCCCAGGCGGTGAACTTTCTATTCCATAGTTTTTGTCATGGGCTATAAATTACAGAGCCTTTTAATTATTTCTCACTGAAAGGACTGGGAGAAAAAAAGCAACTGAAAAAAAAAGGCGATTTCTTTGTTTTCATATGAAAGAAAGAGCAGAAGGAATGAATGTCTATATCATTTCTATTTCAGGTAAACGCAGTAATTTTGAAACACACTGCAGATTCCAAGAGTCAGCAAAGAAATCTGACTTTTTCCACACTCTACTTGGTCAACCAGGACACAGGGACAGGAGCAAGGATAGGAAGCTCAAGGAAAGGGCCCAATTCAACTGAGAATGCTCCATGATTTTTTTTTTTTTTTTTTTGGATGATCGTGTTCAAGTAGCTCTGCTTGCTTGTTCCTTTGTGTTTTCTTCATGCCCACACATACAATTTTACATTACTGGGATCACAGACAAAGTGGCTTTGAAGCAGAATGAGTGTCATCTTTTGGGGCTAAAGCGTTATTTTCAAAGTTTGGAGCAGCCTCTACCCTGCATAAATTTAAGCTTCAGGGGTTTGTTTTGTTTTTAACTTTTTTTTTTTTTAATTTCAAAGTCAAGGAAATACTATAATGGAGGAAGAAATGATGAGAAAGGGTATTCCAAAACAACGCAAGATAGGCTAAAAGTCATGTCTGCAAATTTAGAAGAAACTGCTTACTTGAAGGAAATGAGATATTTGTTTCATAACAACTCCAAAGGCTTTGACTGGAGCGAGGTGCAGAAATTCCATTATTTTAAAGCAGATTTCAGTGACATTTTGTACATGGGTACAAGCTGCATAGCTATGGGTTACACGTAGTGGAGTTGGTTGTACATAGGTGTCGAAACACCAGCGTCAAAAATAGTTTCTACTTTTCTAAAAAACTAGAGGTATACTCCATGAGCAGATTTCATGTTCCTTTCCTTTCTTTCTTTTTTTTTTTTTTCCCAGAGCTCTCAGTAAAATCACCAAAGGCAAGGGAATCCATTTTAGAACTGTTTCTTTCTGGGTATTAAAATAAAGACTAAAAGTTTCCCAACTTTTAAAGCCTAAATTTATGGCAGAACATGAGCTTCTTTCCTGTGGATGTGTTCCCAGAAATAGACTTACATTCTTGGCAAAGTTTACCACATTCTTGGCAATTTTGGTCAAATGGGCTCCTTCGTGCCATGCCAGCCCTTACCTCAGCAAGCGCATCCCAGCTGTGGCTCCCAGGTAAATGCGGGTGGATCTGTAGAGGTGGGCTGGAATCTGCTCCTTGACTTTTTGCATGCAATCCTCGAAGGCTTCGGGGGCGTCTTGGGGGTTTCTACTGTAGCTGGAGATCCCAGAGCCTGAAGAGCAAGCAGTCAGCATGTCTTAGCATCCACAGAAACTAACAAGAACAGTACAACATCCAAATAAGCAAATTGGCTTTGGAAATCATGTGTTTTAGTAGGGGGTTGAAAACAGGTGGGTGCGCTATGTCCCATGTGATCATACAGATGAGCCAACTCCCAAAATATGGAAAGAAAGAATTACAAAGGTGAAAAAAATGAACCAGAATCTGCTTTAAAAAAAATAATTCTTAAATTGGTAAAGGGATCAAATTTATGATAATGAAAGAAATTAGACTTTGGGTGGTGAAGATACAATAGAATACACAGATATTGAATTATAACATTCACACCTGAGATTTATATAATGTAATTAACCAATGTTACCTCAATAAATTTAATTAAAAAAAAAAATACCCAGTACCCAGGCCTCACCTTCTAGAGTGCCTCAGGCAGTCTATACTTATGTCAATAGCACACTGCCTCAATAAATTTAACAAATGCTCCCATGCTCAGGAAATGGTACCATCACACACACAGTTTCTCAGGGCAGAACTGATACTCAGGCACTAGTAACCTGGATGCCTCACATTGACTCTATCCTAACATCTTGTTGGCTCTAAGTTCAAAATACCTCTCAAATCTGAGCACTTCTAACCCGCTTCTCCAGAACCATTCTAGATCAGAGTCTCTCAACCGTGGCACCGCTAACATTTGGGGCCAGAGGAGAATTCTTTATTATGGGAGCTGTCTTGTGCATTGGGGGATGCTTAGCTGCATCCCTGTCCTCTACCATTAGATGCCAGCAGCACCACCAACCCCAGTCTTGACAATCAAAAACGTCTCTAGGCACTGCCAAATGTTCCCTGGCCAGACCACCATAATGTCATATCTCACCCACATTGCTCTAATAGCTCCTGTTGCCCTGCTCCTAATCTTAGCCTCTGGCCATGTGTTTTACATCAACAAGGTGATCTGTTAAAATTACATATTGTCATAGCTTTTAGTTCCATGATCAGAATCTCCTAATGGCTTCCCAATATATTTTAAAGAAATGAATTACTCAATTCATTTGAGTAAAAGTCAAAACCCTTACTGCATCTCAAGCTCTCACAGCTCTGCTCCCTGATATATTATATACCTGTTTATTTATTTATTATCTCCTTTGTTAGAATGTAAATTCCCTAACAGCAGAGACTTTGTTTATCTTAGAATTCTCAGTGCCAAGAAACATTACCGGCAAACAGCAGGCACTCAATAAATATTTATTAAACCCATGAATGAATAAATGAATCGATAAATGAGATCTTCAAACCAGCATGCAACCCTACAGTCAGGGGATTGTGTAGTCTAATCTCGAGCAAACAAAATATATTCTGCTACAGTTGGTCCCTAGCAGGGACCAGCAGGATAGAGAGCTGCTGAGAAGCCTTGTTAGAATGTTGACATTTGGCATATCTAAGCATGTCACTTGAAGGCCTATTTGCATAAGGTCCCTTAAGCCTCCTAGAGGGAAAAGGAGATTGGGCTTACAGACTCATGGGATACTAGGATTCCCAATCTTCTGAGCAGAGTTAAAACTGCTATTGCAATCTGGGGACAGAGGGCTGGGCAGATGGCACCAAACTTACTTGAGGTGGGACGAAGCATAAGTTATGTGCCTAGCAAGGGATGCTTTCAGTACTGTAGTAGCCTGGTCCCTGAAGCAACTCTTTGAGGTATTGTAGTGAAGGAGATGGCTAAGCTGAGGCTCCAGTGGAGCTTAAAGATTTTCTAGTCACTGGTGTAAAGGGAAAACACAAACGTCCCTTGTGGCACTGGCACTGCACACTGCAAGAGATAAGGGGCATCAAGGAATCAGTGCCCTCCAGGGAACGTTGCTTTACAGCAAGCAGCCAGAGCTACAGACACCAGCCTGGGAACTGCGGGCAAAGGCAGCACCCAGTGAACTCACAGAAAAGAGCAGCAACCCAGGTCTGATACTCACTAGGGACCTCCTGAGAAATAAATTTCTGAGGGCCACTGCTGAGCGAGCAAGCATACACCACCCCCTCACACTGGATAAAACAAGGTTGTCCAGGGGAAATTTGCAGTTGAGAAACCAGAAACCCAGATTATCCCTGGAAAAACAACATGTCCTCGAAGGGATGACACTTAGCAAACTTCGACTCTGTAATTAAGCTCTAGTTTGTTGTCTTTTGGTCATTCAGAGTATATAGGGATCTCTGAGGCTACTGTGATCAAAGGACGGAAGATCCATTTATGGATGCGGTGTGGGTCCATGACCTTGTCCCTTCCCTAAATCACACCCTGGGTGGGCCAAGGGCCCCTGCCCCTGAGGGTCGGCCTGTCCTCCTCATGAAAGTCCCACCTCTCCCTCAAGTCAGAGGGCCATCAGGACTGACTTGGCTGAAATGCTTTCCCGAGTCTAAACAGATCTTGTAACTAAGGGACAGAGTCACCTTTTGGCAAGAATGTCTACCAGAAGCTCTACAGTATAGTGTCCCATGGATAATAATAGCTAACACTTATTAAGCACTGACTAACTGTATGCCAGGCATTTGCTACCTGCTTGACATATATTATGTATTTAATCTTCAAATCATTCGTACAGGGGAGGTATTACTATAATCATGCTTTGTATTTTAGAGATAAGAGGGTCAAGACTCAGAGATGTGAGATAATTTCCAGAGCTCACACAACAGGAGTGAGGTGAAGTCTTAATCATCGCCCTGCACTATCCTGTCTTTGCTTGACATGTGTGGTCTCTCTTTCCTAAACAAGCATCCTGCAGCACTTATTCATACTTACAGCTGAGGAAATGGCTCAGAAGTTAGGAGAACAGAGATGGGATCTCTGGCTGAGGTCACAGCAAAGCTACTGCCGCCTGTGTCTTGTGGACAACAATGCAGGCAGTACTCAGAAAACATCCAGGTCTCCTGTGGTGACGAGCCCAGAGAGGTGCCACACAGATGCCCTTTAAATAAAGACTTACTGTCCCAGCTGTCAGCAACTTCAGGGTTTGCCTCTGCTAAAGAGAGCTGGCAGCCTTGCCCGATGTCCTCCTATTCCCAGGATGACAACATCCAATGATTGAAGGTGACAGGAGTATCACAGCCCAGCCACTTCAGGCCACTGCAACCCAGTGAAGGGTGGGTGACTAATGGGCTGAAACTTGTCAGGTCTGCATTAACCTCTCCTCTGTCCAATCCTTCTTCTTCCTCCTTCCTCCCACAGGTGCAGATCTCTACCTTACATCCCAAACCACCTCAGCATCTCCTTTTAGAGAATCTAATCTGTGGTACCTATGCACAAGGGTAGGCGAGCTCTAGGCTGCCCTCCCTGGGAGGCCAGGTGATCAGAACTCACCCTGGCCAATCACAGAAGACTCTCGGGAAAAGCCAGTTCTGCTTCTCAACTATTCCAATGCGATGACCTCCCAGAAATTATAATATTTGGGCAGTTCATTAAGAGAAATGAAGGAGCTATTTAGGGCTGGGAGGACTAGTCTGGAGTCTCTAACCTGCTGTCCTGTGGGTACACCTGTAACCTATTAGGACACACCGATTGGGAAGCCCCAGGCCAACTCGAAGATCATAATGCTCCAAAGAGACTGGCTTTCATCATCGTCATCATCAAAGTATAGTTGGCATACAATGTTATATTAGTTTCAGGTGTACAACATAGTGATTCGACATTTATATATCTTAAGATATGATCATCATACTAAGTCTAGTAACCATCTGTCACCATGCAAAGTTATCATACTGCTATTGACTATGTAAAGAGATTAGCTTTTAAAAAGGCTCACACATATACACATTCACTACTAGGCTTGATTATGTAAAGACTTAATTGTAAGAGGCAAAATTATAAAACTTTGATAGAAGAATATATTTATGGCCACAGGATAGGGAAGAACTTCTTGATGTACAGAAGAGCAAACTATAAAGGAAGAAATCGATAATTGCACCTACATAAGAATTAAGAATCTCTGTTCATCAAAAGACATCATGAAGAGACTAAAATGGCAAACTATAAGCTGTGAGAGGATGTTAGCAACAATATAATAACACCAGAAAAGCATTCATATTCACGTTATATATAAAGAATTCCAATGACTTAATAAGAAAAATCCAAGGAATTCAGTAGAAAAATGAGCAAAAGACATGAACAGGCATTTCACAGGAAACAGAAATGGCCATAGGAAAAGATACTCATCTTTATTGACAACCCAGGGAAATACACATGTCTATCGACAGGGAAAAATGAATGAGCTCCTGCTCCTCACATCAACATAGATGAATCTTAAAACCCAATGTTAGTGAACCAAGCAAATGACAGAAGAATAAATGTTTGATTCTGTTTATATAAACACGTGTTTGATTCCATTTTCAAAAACAGGAAAAACTAAACACGTTAAGAACAAAACTATAAAGAAGAACATGTAAACACCTAATATAAAACTCAGGGTATGTTGTAGGGGAGGCAGGGAGCTGCATGGGGGGGTCATTAAAGATGCTGATAACGGTCTATTTCGGGGGTTGGCAGCACATGGGTTTTTTGTGCAGTCCGTATAAGACAATTTTTACATTTCAAAATGGTGGGTGGAGGAATTAAAAGAAGAATCGTATCTTGTAACTTGTGAGCATTATAATGAAATTCAAATTTTCAGGGTCCATAAGTAAAGCCGTGCTGGGGCAGAGCCATGCCTATTTACACATTGCCCATCTCCCTCCACCCCATCTCGCCCTCACCCACAAACACCTGGTGGAAGACAATTTCCCATGGGTCTCTCATGTTTCCATGTGCTTTATGAGCAGAGGCGCTGGCTGCCTTTGTTCTGGACTATCTTCTCAAGAATGTTTGCAGACAGAGATAAGTTTCACCCCCGGAGCAAAAGGTAGGCCTGATCAGTGCCCTTTATAAATGTTTCGTATTCCCTAATCTCAAATTTCTCTTCTGTAATGTAACCCACTGCGTGGGCAGGTACTATCTGGCCCTCTTTACACTACTCGGTGCAAATTGGGGCTAAGAGAACCAGCATAAGAAAATGCTGATACTCTGGCTACTGCTATTGCTGTGAATAATAAACTGTCCTTCGTTTCGGACCTAGTAGTCTTGTGTCTTCCACCAGCATCCATGAAAGAGTGGCAGGGTAATATCACAGATCATTCACAATTCTTGACATACCCCCCCATCCTGCCATGTTTCACAGAGAAGGGAAGTGACTGCGCAAGGTCACTGTACTGATGAGTAGCAGCACTAGCATAAAAATCTCATATTTTCCTGATACCCAGCCCAGGCAGCTTCGCAGGACCATCTCCCAGGGCTCCAAAGGACATTCGGATGCTAGCTTGCTTCCCTTTGGGCCTCCCAGACTCAGTCTGGGCCTTACCTTTCACACTACATTTGCAGGTTTGACTGACCACTCCAGTGTTATTCTCCTTCTCTGCTGGCCACTGATACACGTAGACGGTGGTTCTGGAAGACCCGGCATCGAGCACAATTCCATACTGTATAAAAGGAAAAAAGAGAGAATCAGAAATGCACTGGGACACTGAGGCCTCCTTTCCCCAGGGGGTGACTGAGAGCCCCAAATACTCCCCAGAGCTTAATTCACATTGCTCCACTTAGGTAGGGGCTGATCAAGAAGGAAAAACTATTTTCTTCTTGGACTGTGGGGGAGGAGATAGAGTGAGATGAGTCACGTGTTCTAGGGCATGGTTCTCAGATTTGGCCACACATTAGAATCATTGGGGAGTTTTTGAAACTCCCAGTGCTGAGGCTGCACCCCAGATCCATTCAATCAGAATCTCTGGGAGCGGACCCAGGCATCAACAGTTTTTAAAGCTCCCTTAATGATTGCAATACACAGCCAAGGTTAAAAAGCAGTACTCCAAAGATCTTACGTACAAAGATAGGTCCCCTGATATCCCCTCATCTGGACCACTGAGGTGGGGGACGGGAGCCACCCAGGTCTCAGGAGGGAAATAAATAGTCAGTCAGTCACCTGCTGCCCTCTATTTTCCAAACTTTTGGCCTATCGGCTTGGGAATAAACAAAAAAGAAACTAAAGGAAGGAAGCTCTCACATGAGAAAAACACATTATATCCGTGTCGGCCCTCAGAGTTAAAGTATTCATAACGAAGGAGGGGAAACCCCAAATAGAAACTCATGTTGGCATACTGTCCCACTCTGATAACAAACGGACAGAAGGGTGTTGCAAGGTCACTGCCGGGACTGGCTGTGCACAGCAGAGTAGCCTGGGATCCCCAGACCATCTTGCCCAGCTTGAGGCAGGCACCAGGAAGCTTCGCCTGAAGGTGTGGCCCAGCCCAGGCCCTGGACCAGCCTGACCAGGAGAGAACGTGTGTTCGCAGCCTGTGGGGATTGAATGAGTAATGCTGACCCAAGCCAGTATCTGGCTGGGCCTGGAGTCAGTTCCGGGTATTTGAGCCTTCTGGGTGGCAGCTTTTCCCTGGTTCCACCGACGCTGTCCCAGGGAGGAAGATGAAGTTGGGTTCTGGGAGCAGGCCAAGTCAGACAGATTCTTGCATTTATGACCCTGAGTAAGAGGCCGAACCTCTCTGGTCTCCCTCATCTTTAGACAACTTACTTTCAGAATTAAGTAGGAGATCAAATGCCTAATGGTTAGTGGCTGCTCAATAAATACAGGCTACTATCATATATTAAAAAACCAGTAAAGCAAAATAAACAAAAGAACAAAGCAAGGAAAAAAGGAAAGAAAAGTAAGTAACACCTCTCAAATCAACTATTGTTATATATCTTTCCTAATGGTCTTATGTAGCATACAGCTACATAAATACATATGTGTTTAGACTTATGTTTTGAAATCAACACAGGATTATATTGTACATAATCCTTTCCATTATATTGTACATAATTCTTTCTTAAAATTATATCATGAATATCTCTCCATGCCTGTAAACATAGACGGATATCACCATTTTCAGTACAATCATCGCATCCACTGTGAGATGTACAATAATTTATTTCCTCAATTCCCTGATTCTTGACATTTAGGAGGTTTCCAACTTTCTACTATCACAAATTCTTGCTTCATTTGAAATGGGACCAAATAAAAAAAAAATGTTGCTCCGGCTCCCGAATCAGTGCTTCTCCATTATATGAGACAGAACATCCTGTGTTCATTGGTATTTGAACTTGGACAGCCTCTTAATCTCAGCCCTTCAGTCCGATGAATGCTGATCAGATCCTGACATGACACCTCCCCTGGCAAATAAAGGAGGCATTGTTCACAATCCATTCCAGGCAGAGCCTCAGCATGAGACCAAAGCACAGGTTGAAACAGAAGGCAAGAAGGAAAGCGGGCCCTCTACATTATCCATGGGCTTTCTTTCCTCCCTCCAGCTGTCCACCTGATGCATGGGCCCCTCCATGCCTGTACTGACCCATAAGCTGGAAAAGAGAGAATAAGGGGGTGACTCCAGGGGGTAACTGCCTTTCCCCAAATCTTTACTCTAACCCTACATGAAGCATGCATTTTCCCTATGTATGAAGCCAGGGTTGCTGGGTCAAGATCAGAAGGAAGGAAGGACGTCCATTCTTGTTGTGGCTCCAGCTAAAGTCCAGTTTTTGCCAGGATGGAAGGCGGCCATGGGCTCCGCTGTGTGAGCCTGGAGAGATGGCTGCCCACCAGGCCCCCGCTGAAGGGCTGACAGGGTCCGGCCGTGAGGCCCAACGCTACTTCTGTCTAACAATGAACCACCTTCACCATCGTTCACTGGCATTTTCAAACATGGAAAAGTGGATCTTTAATTAGTGTTCAGAGTTCATTTGCCCAGATCGGTGGAACTTGGTGTCGTTCCAGGGAGGGTGGGGGAGGGGGGAAGAATCTCACTCCGTTCAGCTGGGCAGGTGATGCTGGGATGGGAAACAGTAAGTAACCCGCTGTCTAACACAGTGTCAGAAAAAAATATGGCTTGAATATGGAACTGAAGACATACTCAGAGGCTTAACCAAAAATAAAGTCTTCCATTGGACCCCATGGTCCAAAACTTAAGGACTGTGTGAGCTTCTGACAAAAGCAAAAGCAATGATCATAAGATCAGCTTTCTTAGGTTTGTTTTTCATCATCATCATCATCACTATGATACAAATAGTAATAGTAATAAACACTTATTGAGTGCTTATAATATGCCAGGCACTGCGTAAAGTGCTTTAGCGTTATTATATCTATAAAGCAGGTGTTATCATCATCCCCACTTGAGAGATGGGAACACTGCAGCTCACAGAGGTAAGTAATTGCCCAAGGTCACAGACTTGGGATAAGCCTGGGCCTAACAGGCTCTCAACCCTGTACTCGTAGCCCCCACACGTTCACGGAGTTCCAAGGAAACCAGGTCTAATGAGGTGACTGACTGTTCAGTAAACAAGGTGCCTGAGATGGTCTGGCAGACTGTGTTTGTTCAGACAAAACGTCTCCGGAGAGCAAACTCTTAGTTAAGTGGCCTGCAGATCTGACCGGAGGGGAGGTTAAGGAGCCAGGGCTCCTTCTGGAAAGGAAGAAACCAATTATCCAACTCTCACTCTTCAAGGGGTAGACCAGGGCGGGCCCCAGAGATCCAGGCTGGTGATCCAGGCTTGATGACGATTGGAAGGAAATGCTTTTAACACAGGCTGGCCCGGGGGTTGTGTTTTGGAGAGTAACAGCCAAGCATAGGAGAGTGACCCAACATGGCGAACTAATGTGACCTGAACAGGTGACAGGAGAAAAGCCTTGCTTGCCCCCGAAACTCTGAGACTATGCAGGCCCTTCTTCAACAGTGACATCGTGTAGCCGCAAGAGGCAACGGCAATGGTATTGATCATGCTGGACTGAGAAACTCTAGGGCTTCTGGACAATTGTTGACTGGAGGTGAGGACCATGAAGCCTCAGGAGGAAGATACAGGTCTCAAATGATCATAAAGCTGGTGGGGACCTGAGTGAACAACATGTTTACTCTTCAGCTGGTAGAGCAGATCAGACCTGTAACAATGAAAAAAGGGGCTGCAGACATGTCAGCCCTCGGATAAGAACAAGGTTAGGTAACCCAAAGTTGGATTTAATTGCCAGATATCATGGCCTTTCAAGAGAACTTGAGACACATTCCAGCCCCCGCCCCTAGGGAGGCCGCTGTGGAGCTGGCCCCTCGCAACCAACTGCCAGGTGCACACCAAGGCGAAGCAGGGCTCCTGGCAGGAAAACATGAACATGACAATTAAGCCCTCGCAGTCATTCAACTGCACCCCCACAACCTCCCTTCCCACCCCGAGCACACCGTGCAAAAGTTTTCTCAACACCCTGAGAAAAGCTGCACGTGGAAGGTTCTCTCCCAAGGCTGGTTCCACTGGCCTAGAACGTCTGCGCTCTCTCACATCGAATCCACCCAACTAAGCAGAATGGGCCTTCGGAGCCAGTTTTCCAACGCTACAACTTCCTGTCCCCTACAACTGTGACTGGGGACTGACAGCAAGATTCTGAAGAGTTGAAACATCCCCTCTGAACTGTCTGCTAATTGGCGAAGGCACGTCTTCTGATCCAACCCTTGCTTCAGGCCGGTGTTCTCTGCTCTCTTCTAGGCCGGTTCTGCTATGTTCAATCTGCAGAATCGAGGGCAGCTGTTCGCTCTGTCTGTTCTATTTCATCTGCAGAATGGGGTTAATAACAATCGTATCTACGTGGAACAGTCACTGAGGTTTCCCTGCCCACAGTCCCTCAGGCCTCACCACCGTGATGTCCAACCGGGAACTTTCTACCTGCCCGAAGGCTATCTCTAGTGGCCTGAGCATACAATGCACCAGGAGTACCAGAGTTAACATTCCCCAGGGAGCAGCCTTTCAGCTGATGACTGACGGAAGTGGTGTGTAAATAGCTCTTGAGCAGCCCAGCTGGCAGGCAGGTGTTCTGTGCATGCCCCTTGGTAGAGGACAACCCTGAGATGCCTTCTTCGGTGACTCCGTGGCATCCTCAGCAGGACTGAGCCCCAGGTGCCCACAGTGGCAACCTGTCTCCCTTCCCCACTCCCCGTATCCATGCTTCCTGCGGCCAACCTCAGGTGTCCTATTGTCACGTGCCTCTTTGCCTGGGGGAACCCACCTGAGACAGTAGCATTAAAACCGTGGCCCTCCATATGGCCCGGGATTCTCCTTTCTCCACTCAGTTTATTCTTCTGGTCTTCTATCTACTTCCTCCATGTCCCCCAGTATGAACAGAGGTAAGTATAAACTTACACCCCAGAATAAGTGGAAGTCAGCAGCTGCCAACCGCCTGACCAGCCCATGCCTAACTTTTGTAGGGCCTGAGGGAAAATTTTACAAATGAAAACTTTTGTCCTGCTCACCCCACTCCATCTGTCTTCTTCCCACTCCTGGCAAGTCTACAGAGTCAAGAGCTTCGTGCACCTGTTTGTTGACCGTAAGAGGTGGGACAGCTCGGACCCCACGTCCATCCTCTGTCTATATTCCCTGCAAGCAGTGGCCTCTCTGCTGTTCCTCAGACCAGTGGTGAGGTTGGATCTCTGGAGGAGGCCCATGCAGATCCTGTGGTGGCCCCGGGCACCACAGCATGTTCTAGAAGAGAAACCGTGACTCTGGGAGGGCATACGCCCTTGTCCCATGGAGGGAGTGCAGGTCCCTTTGAAATACGCGGCCCAGGGCAGGGGCCCCAGTTACTCAGGTCTAAGGGCAGGACTAGCCTCCCCCCTAATCAGGAAAAACTTCTCTCCCTCAATTCAACAAACTTTCCTGCATCTGCACCCATCCCCCCACCTTCCCTCCTATGCCAACGAGGACATGTGCTCTTATCACAAGGCCACACCTCCTCCCGGGTTCCCCGTTCAGAACTCAGGACCAGGGAAGGTGGCAGGTAACTGAAGAGAGCCCTGGGAACAGAAGGGGCTGGTTTTCAGTTCTGTCTTGCCATCTACTGGCCAAATCTATGTTTTTTCACTTGTAAAATACTGGTCACAGTGTTTGCTTTGCTCACCTTCTAGAGTTGGCACGAGAGTTGAATGAGATTACTCCAGAAAAAGTGCTCAATAAACTGAAGAGCAACTTACAAAGTATAAGAAGATGGTTTTACTCTCAGTTGCAATCCTGATTTCATATAGTTTATAGAAGAAGGCAGTGCCCGGAGTTTGAGAAAACAGCTTCTCGAAATGCCTTTGGACAACCAGATAATTTGTTTCCCCCTCATTATCGGACAGTTACATAAGGTTTCTTTTTCCTTTTTATTCATGTTATTCGTGGGGGCTGAGATTCTTAAATAAAATGAACTACATTCTTAAATAAAGGCACTAAATGCCATTATCTAAAGGAGATTTTACTTTCGTCCTATAGAAAGGTAGTCTCGGAATGGTGGCTCAAACTCATCCACAGAGCCCAGGCAATATTAGTCTCTTATCTTTTAAAAACTTCTATCTCAGATGTAGTCATCAATCAGTCACTGACAGCAGGAAGATGTTAGAAAGGACTCGTGAGGTCAAGTGTAAATGCTACATGAGATTCGAATAACATAGTTGGTCCTAATTACCTGGCCCATAGGTCTCTCGAGCTAAAAAAGGGTTTTACTTTTTTAGAGTCATAAGAAGACAAAAATAAAAGGATGCACGTGCAGCAGAGACTATGAATGGCCCTAGAAGTCTAAAATATGTACGATTTGGCCCTTTACAGGACAAGTATGCTGACCTCTACCTACTGATTGAAGGACTCGCTGACTCTCTTCACCTTTCATTTGACAGTCCCTCATGGGATCACCTCCCATCATCCTTACAGCCAAGGCTGGGGCGATATATATGATTCTCAGGCTCCCAGAGGTCATCTAAGAGAGTATCTGAGGATGGACCTATCAAGGGCTGAGAATGGCCTCTGGAAGTGAGCACAAGGTCCTGAGTAATTTTTTCAGCTCGAGTCAGAAGGATCATGGCACAGGTCTAGACTGAGGAGAAGTAGCACAAACACAGCTCACGGAGACATTGTCAAGTCCTCGATTTTTTGTTCGCCCAGGCTAGGCCGGAAGAGGTGCCCGGGTCCCCTAATCGCCCCTCGTGATGACGGATGTATGCTCTGGGGGAATGCGCAAGCTGGTGAATCTTTGGTAGCCATCTATAATTACTAGCTACAAAGTGTAGCCTCAATTCCATGAGTCAGGGGTCAAAGCAAGACCATAGAGTCCTCGGAAGTGTCGTTACTGTCCATGCGTGGCCTCAGACATCGCAAACCCAGCATGCCTGGACCTTCTCCTTTGGGTTTTACGCCACCTTTCCCGGCTCCAGCTGGAGGCAGGGGAAAGAGTTTTCTTATCGTCTAACTCATGACTTTGGAATAATTGATGTCATAGCTCATTTCTCCCCTTCGGTGCCAATCCCCTCACGCTTACCTTTGGTCCTGGAAGAAGGATCTCTTTCTGGTGAATCTGGATGAGGGTGATAGCCACCAGCACCACAACACTCAAAAGCAAGACCACCAAGGCGACAATGGCTGGAGTTCGGGAGAGGGCCTTGAGGCCTAAGGCGGGAAGACCCAGAAGACACGTGAGAGGAAAGTAGGGACAAGGCACTGGCCTTCTTTGTAGAATCCATGGCCTGTGCTATGTGTGTACGTCACTTCTTCCGTGAGACTTTCGTGAGACTCACACTTTTAAGGCAGAGCAGCGACTGGGCTCCAATACCCATTCATCATTCCCCCAAAGAGTGAACTAAAACAGCGTTTGCAGGACGGGTATGCGTGGTTAGCTTTGTGGAATTTCCTAACGTATGCGATGCATATTACTCCTGGTCTCTGAGATGATTTACAGTAACATTTGTTTCAATGTACATTTGAAAAATATGGGGTGATATGTTTGAAAAAAAAAGTAGATGATATAATATTTCATTTAAAAATAATGGCAGATAAATAAAAAAAATTAATACTTTAATTCATATATAATCAATGATTTACTTTAAAGATCAGTACACGGTCACTTATTATCAAACAAATGGTGACATGTCTGAATTTCTAAAGTATTTGGGTTCCCAATAAGAATTCACCTTCAGTCATTTTTCCTGTATCTACAGTGAAGGCACAAGGTGTCACCTGCATCTTCACAAAGACTATCTAGACCCCAATCCATGTGTTTCTTCCCAAATGGGTCATGTAATCTCTGGTATTTGTATTTTAATCATAATATGTAAACTATATCTATCCATTTAAAAGGAAAAAAAATAAAGTACGTGAATAATCTTAAACTAAATATATAGCCCCTAAGTAAAGATATATTATTCTATATATATTGTGTAAAAATATGTTATATACCATCATAAACTATGTCTATTTATTAACTTTAAACTAATATTGCTTAACTAGAAGATTACTAGCAGATACTTAGTTGAGTCTTAAGAAACAAGTGTGGGCTAATGAAAATTTCATAAAGTGGCAACTAGATTTTTAAATAGAAAGAAAGAAGCTAGTACTGTACTATACTGAAATGATTCCACTTATGGGAAATTCTAAAGTGGGCAAGTGATAGAAATCAGAACAGTTATTGTTTGGGGGTCGGGAGAAGGGATTCAAGGAACACATGGGCACTTTCTAGGGTAATGAAAATGCTCTATATCTTAATAAGATTGTGGATGATATGGGTGTGTATGCATTTGTCAAAATTCGTCAAATCTTTCAAAGTCCTTTGGGAAAACCTAAAAATCAAAGGAAACCAGCTCCTTAGGTGTAATTTCACGTGAGGAAAAAAAAAGACATAAATTATACCGACCCTAAAAACATATCTCTTTGGTAGGCCAGAATACCCAGTTTAGAGGCACAGCTTAAGTTCTATATATAAATTTCACTATGTATAAATTATACATAATTTTTTAAAATATTTTTTTATTTTTAAATTACAGTTGGCATATAATATTATATTAGTTTTGGGAGTTATACTTAATTTTTTAAAAAGATAAAAAGACATGCAATTAAAATATTGACTATATAATAGTCTTGGTAGAACTATTATGGCATAAATGTACATGATGACATCCAAATGGCTGAAATATGATAAACACTAGCATAACAGGAAGATCACTGGATTCAGAGAATCCCAGTATGTCTCTCACCATTGGGTACTTAAAAGTAGATTAATAAAAATTAAATAAAATCAAAAACTCAGTTCCTCACTCTGGCCACATCTCAAGTGCTGGATAACCACGTGTGGCTCGTGGCTGCCATACTGACGGGGCAGCCGTGGAACATTTCCATCACTGTAGAAAAGTTATACTGAACAGAAATGGGGTAGATTCCGTCCTATTTCAGAACAGTTACCCTTAGATCATCATAACCTATGCTTTACTCCATTATTTTTAGGAGACTTTTTTCTGGAAGAAAAAAAAAAAGGCATGTGTATACCACCATAATAGCATTAGACTCAGAACCAATATCCAGCCATATCACAATACTCACTACCTGGGGTGGCCAGTCATGCAGCGGGTCTCAGTGGCTCAGAATAGCCATCTCTTTCTGTCCCATCTGACCCCCTGCAGTATAGATGCTGCCACAGACACTTCTTGATGTCAAGGTCATCACTCAATGCCTTAATTCTTCTACCTCATCATCGGGAATTTAAACTGGCACAGCATCAGTGAAGGGCAATTTGTCAATAGTCACTCACAATAATTGCAAAATGTGTATATTATCTGACTTGCGATCTCACTTCAGGGAATTTATTCCACAGAACTAGTCCCGCATGTGTAAAATGACTTATATACAAAGTTACTCATTGCAGAATCATTTGTGATAGCAACTGGAGGGGGGATAACCACTATGGAGTTGACCTTCAGAGTCTCTAAAGGGGTCCTAGCTCACTTTCCTGTGATTCTGTAAAAAAGTACATGAACCCAGACAGAAACCAGTTTATCCAGAGAGGCAAACTTTGCATTAACTTTTAAAGAATCCACATGTCAGTGTTAGTTTAAGGGACTTTTTTTTTCCTCTAACTAGACATAGGAGAGGTTCTATCTGCCAAGTTAAAATTGTTCTTTGGAAGGAATGTAACAAGTTAGTCTCTACGTGTGATGTTTAGTATATGTATTAAAAGTTCAAGTGTTTAGGGGAAAACCTGGAAATCAAAGTAAACCAGCTCCTTAGGTACAATTTTCCTTTACGATAACAAAAAGATTTATATAAATCGCCCCTACTACCCTAAAATCATATCCTTTGCAAGACAAGAATACCCAATTTAAGGGTGTGACTAAAAACATCTGTCCACTGGGAGGGAAGCGGGAGGGAAGCAGTCTCCTGACCACAGCCATATGCTAGGCTCCTAAGTCTTCTGTGCTTCAGCAGTTTTTTAGGTAAAAAGCTATGATTACCTTAAGCAAACCCTTGCCCAGGCAGAAAAACCTGTCACAAAGCAAAACGGACTAGACGTGGTCTCATTCGCTTAGGGAACGGGGGCTAGAGCGGTGCCGTCATTGGCTGTACAAACACGGTCATTACAAACTGCCTGCCTGAGAGTGGAGGAGCCCGAGCCTTCTGGGCTTTTGGATGAGCAACTGCAAAAGGTGCTCCAGAAGCAGGCAGGGGGGTCAAGCTTGGAAGTGTGTGTGTGTGTGTGTGCGCGCGTGCGTGCGTGTGTGTGTGTGTGTGAGAGAGAGAGAGAGAGATTAGACAGATTGTGACAGACAGAGACAGAGACGATTAGAGAGGAGGCAGAGACAGAGAGAGGCAGAGAGAGAGACAGAGAATTCTGCACATGTGCCTGCAGTATCAGCAGTAACAATGCTGACCTATGGCGGGCGGGGGATGGGGGAGGGGAGGGGATGCTGTAGGCGCTGTGCCAGCAACAACACTTGGATGGAAATAGAGGAAAGACCCAAGTATTTTAAAGTTCATCACAAAATCAACAATATTCTAAAGCAAATCTTACAGCAGGGTAAGGGAAACCACAAGGGCCAAATTAATGGATTATGCAAACCGGAAAAACCGTTTAAGCGAAACGTGCATGTTAGTCCTTGTTTTGCATAGCTTTGATGGAAAGCATTACTTTTATCTGAGGAATGCCTGAGATGAAAACCCAGTGAGCAACTGAGCCTCAACCCAAAAAGGCTAAACAATGATTTGCAAGGGATACGGATGAGAAACTGTGGGCTGAAGCTGAAATTCTCATGTAATTGGACAAAATCACTCGGGGATACGAACCTGCTTGCTCACAAGGTTGACGTGTCAGCACGGTGAACATCTTTTCCTCCAGCTGCAGGTGAGAGAACACAGAGGGACAATGTGTCCAAGGCCCCTGACTTCAGTTCAAAACACTTGCACACTGTTAAAACACAAACCCGCTTCCTCCAAATCAAAACCTCACGGGGAAACGTGGGGTAGGATGGGGTGGGGTGCGGTGCGGTCAACCCAGAACTTCAGAGATAAGACCCAAAGCTGGGGCTTACACGCAAGCGTCGCTTCAAATGCAAGGAAAGAGAGAACGGGTTTGCTGAAATTTTAAACTGAAAAAATGTTTTCAAAAACAAGTCTATTTTTTTCCCCCCCTGTAGATTTTTCCACCTGTACGGAACACCCCCGACAGAACAAATCCTGCGCGGATTGACAGGCACAAGGCTGAGGCAGGGCGATTCTTCAAAGCACACAAGCAAGGAAGGTTTCTGTGTGCGGTCGTCAACCCGCGAGCCTGGGGTGGCCTTTTCAAAACCCGGGGAGGGGGGGATATCTTCTGCTGCTGGAACAACTGGGAGAGGATGTGGGGCCCCCCGGGAGCCCCCGCCCCAGGATCCGGGAGGCCCCAATCTCCACACAGCCGCCGGCATCTAAGCGCTCAGCGCATCCCGGGACTCACAGAGGCGCTCGGTAAAGACACGTTCACCTCTCAGAGCATGGCAGAGAGCACCTCCTCGCCGCCCGGGGGTTTGGGGTTCGCGTCCCTCAGCCCCACTTCTAGACCTCTGAGGAATCCGATTACGTTTCCTTCCCTTCCAGCTCTCAGCCTCACGAAGCTTCCCGCTCCTTCCTTGGCGGCCCCGGGGCTGGAGCCCCTGTGCTCACCTGCGCACGGACGACCGGAGGAAGGCGACTGTCGCTGCCGCAGTGGCCGCCGGCGGCCAGCGTGCTTGAGGCTTCTGCGGAGGCCGGGCGGGGCGGGGCGCCCGTGGCCGGGGACCGCCCCCTCGGCCGGGTCAAGGCTGAGCACCTCTTCACCTTCCCCCTCTCAGTTCTCTCTGACGTCACCTCCACCTGAAGTAGAAGGGGGTGGGGCTTGCGAGGCCTGGGGACCCCACCCTAATCCCGCCCGGGCCTACCTGGGGAAGTGGAGAGGTGTCCACTGCCTGCCTCCCTCATTTCCATCAAAAACGAGAACCTTTTGATCTGTCTTCTGCTTTCCTCCTTTCCCCCAACCCTAAGTGGAGGGGAAGTGGGGGAGGGCAGAGCCTGGGACTCCGTGGGCGCTCACAGGTGTGCCCTGCGCCCGGACTTTCCGTGAAGCGGAGGCCAGACAACACCTGTAATGTTGGGGGTGAGGCCAGTAGGCAGGCTGATCCCTGGGTCACCTGCAGCCAAACGCCCAAAGTAATGCCGAGGCACCCTATCTCCGCCGTTTCAGCATATCTGCGCTGGCCATTCCCGGGGAACGATGCTCTCCCCTACCACATCGTGTATGGGTGTCAAGAGGTCATAATTTAGGACGAGCACTGCCTGGAAGAGGCCAAGTAGGAAAGATGTCAAAAATGCAGCATGGGCTGCAACAACTCAAATGCCCCAGGAGTCTGTGTTGAATGCAGCAGCAGGCAGCCTCCCAGGCCCCCTGAATGACCCCAGGGGCCCTGAGAATGATCCTGGCAAGAGGATGAACCTGGCTTATGTTGGACCACCCTCCTCGTGTGGCTCCTGATTGTCTGCAAGAAAAAGCTAAGGCCCCCCGCCACGTCCTGGGCCTGCCTGCGCCTCTAAGCCCAGGAAGAAAGGTCCCAAGCTAGATTGCGTGTGTGTGCACGCACACGCGCATGCGTGTGTGAGCACGTGCCCCAGATAATCCTAATTCTTGCTCTCCTCCAAAGCAGTCCTCACCTCCACCATTTCAGCCAAACTTAAATTTTACTGAAATTCATTACCTCATTTTTCTTGAGGTTCTTTTGTTTGTCTGGCAAAAAGTAAAGCCAAAGAAGCAAACGATTTTTCTCTGAATTTACGGTTTTATAACCCTTTCATCAGAGGAGGCTTTAGACATTTCTATCTGACATTTGTAAACATCTGCATCGGTCTGGGTTCTCCAGAGAAACAGAACCAACAGGACGTGCATATGAAGAGATTTATCATAAGGCGTTGTGTGGTTATGGAGACTGAGAAGTCGCAGGATCCACAGTTGACAAGCTAGAAATCCAGGAGAGCCAGTGGTGTGATTCTAGTCTGAGTCTAAAGGCTTGAGAACCAGGAGACCTGATGATGTAAGTTTCAATTTGAGTCCAAATCTGCAGACAGGAGAAGACCGATGTCCCAGCTCGGAGACACTCAGGCAGAGTGAGTTCCCCCTACTCTGCCACATCTATGTAATCAGATATCTGGGCATTCTATGATCCAGTCAAGATGACACATTAAATTAACCATTATGAATGGTCTTTCCTTTAATTTTATAATTCTGGCCGCAGATCTAGGTCCTGCCTGCATGGTTTCATATAGGCTAAGATGTCCCCTGCAATAAGAGTTCTGAGCTGGGGAAAGCCATGTTCCAACTGGCTTTTGTGGAAGTCATTCAGGAAGACTGACAAATATGCTTTGCAACAATGGCTCAAGAGTCCCACGTATAAAAGAGAAGAAGCAAATTTGGAACAAGATAAGTGAAATTGAAAACCAAGTCCAAAGGGCGATTCAGGCCATCTGGAGACTCGGAAGATGAAGGAACCCTTTACCTGCAGTGGGCTCCCTGCAAGTCTCCATCCTCCTGCCCCCCGCTCTAGTGCCAGGCGTCACTAGAACGCAGCTGGGTGTGGATGCAACAGCTCCCATCCCCTTTGACCCTTTGTTCTTTCTAGCTTCATAAGCCCATTCACTGTACCAACCCAGTATATTCCACATCACAATCGCCTGTGTCAGTTCTGTTTTTCATTCATTAAACAAATTTGACTTGGTGGCTTCTATGTTTCAGGCACAGTGTTAGGTGCTGGGGCTGAGCAGGAAAGGAGTCAGACACTCAGGGGATTGATCCTCACCCCTCATCCTGGTGGGCCATGTTATTACCAGCTCAGATGGCTGCAGCAGCCTCCAGGGACCTGCTGCCACCTTCCCCTCTTACCATCTTACTTAGTTTTCACTTTTTGTGCTCGGACCTCTTTGGCAGTTTGGCGAAGTTGATGGACATTCTCAGAATAACTTTTTAAATGTATAAAATGAAACATAGACTTACAAAGGAAAACTTTATACTGAAATGCATTTGCAAAATGTTTTAAAAACCAAATTTGTAATGTAATATATGCGTGCTTCTTTATTAACTCATTAAGTAACGAGATCCAGCAGCAGATCTAATGCTGTGATGAATATAAAGGATATTTAAAGACATCTACCATAACTGTAATGTGATATGACATACATGTGATTTTTTTTATTGATGACAGTCACAGGTCCTGCCAATACCATTGAGCTTTGTTGATCACACTCATAATCGAAGGAAACGTTCCATTTCCTGAAAAAAATGTAATTTTCCCCCCATGCAAAGACATAAGCCTCCTGAATTTTGAGTGTGGACTCCAGGTTCAGAATCTGCTAGACTGATTTCTATAGCAGAGGTCTGGGTTTCCTGCTCAAATCTTTTGATGGCCCACTCATCCAACAATGAGCTCTTACTGCCTACTGAAGTGAGTCCAAATTCAGCCTGACATTCAAAGATCCACTTCTACCAATTAATTTTTTTTTGCCTTAAAAAGTGTACAAAATGGTTTTGTATATTCTATTCTTTCACCACTTGCCTTTTTCATTCAAAAGGTTTTATTCCCCAGAGATTTATCCACATCGTAATCTATAGATTTAGCCAAAAATAAGCTGTATCATATTCTATCGTATAGATAAACTGCAGTTCACTTAGACTTTTCAGTATTTGTGGACATTTGGATTGTTCTCATTCTGCATTTTTTTTTTTTTTTGTAAACAACGTATTGCGTTTATTCTGGTTATTTTTAAATACCTAAAGTATTTTTAATTTCTAGTTTTAAATTCGAATGCATTAATTATTGGTAGCTAAAACCCATGAAATAAAAGCTCTTTGGGGCCCTGAGAACTTCTATTCTGAGCCAGGTCTACCTGAGTCACTTGTTTAACCCTTTCTTACAATTGGGTGCTCTCTATGCCAGGGACCAGGCCGCCTTGGGCAGGCCCAGCCCAGAGCCAGGCCCAGGCCCAGCCTTCCAGGTTGGCTAAGGTTTAATAAATGCCTCACGCCTTCCCCGGGGAACCAACTTCAATCATAATCTCTTCCTATTTTTATCCTGATTTAGGAGAATGAAAATCTGCTCTCCTAGCCGGAACATACTTAATTTCCTTCTCCACTTGACTGGCTTCATTTTCTCTTTTTTTTTTTTTTATTTCTGCCTGATTGGATCCTGCATTCTTTTCATAGTTTTCTTGTCTGTCAGCTACCATTTTATTGTCGATTTATTAACAGCCCTCTCCACTGTGTGCCTTTGTGTGCAGCTGCAGCTCATGGTGTTCTTACTTTTATTTCCTTCTTTCTAGTGTTTAAGTTTTCATTGTTCTTTGTCTAATTGTTTTGAGCAGAATGATTACCTTTGACCTCATTTAACCTAAGTTGTCTCCCTGAAAGCCTCATCTCCAAACACAATTACGGGGAGGGTTAGAGCTTCCATCTGGGGGGGACACAATTCAGTTTACAACACCTATGTATGGGTCTCTGTGTGTGTGTCCTTCTGTGTCTCTCTGTTCCTGTCGCTCCCTTTCTCAGACATTTAAAAAAATAACTATGCCTCCTACCTGAAACTAATAAAATAAAATATTAAAAAAAAAAAAAAACAACAGAAAAAAACTATGCCTCATATATTCACACCCAGTGATTTTGATTTAACTTAACCAGAGTCAATATAGCTAGCTATTACTTCAACTTTACATTTGTGTTTTTCACTTCCTCAGAAGTTATCGTTTATTTTTTTTTAGTAAACTTTTTACTGTAGAATAGTTTTAGTTGCCAGAATACCACAAAGAGTTTCCATTTAAATTGTACTAGTTTTCTCTATTGTTAACATTATTATGGCACATTTATCACAACTAACAAATTAATATTGATACATTATTAATTTATTAATTCAAGTCCATATTTATTCAGATTTACTTAATTTTTACCTAACATCCTTTTTCTGTTCCTGGATCCCATTGGGTCTCTTCAGGCTTCTTTAGACTGTGATAGTTTCTTAGATTCTCCTTATTTTTGGTAACTTGGGTAAGTTTGAGAAACATTGGTTAAGTATCATGTAGAATGGTCTTTAATTTGGATTTGTCTAATGTGTTTTTTTTATGGTTGGACAGAGCTTATAGGTTTGGGGGATAAAGAACACAAAGGTGAAGTGCCATTTTCATCACATCATATCAAGGGTCCATACTACGTGATTTGCCAATGACGACGTTGACCTTGATCGAATGGTTGAAGTAGCATTCATCAGGTTTCTCTGCTACAACGTTAAAAAGAAGTCTTTTTTTTTATTTTCCTCTCACATGTCATTGATTTACTGGACAAACTGGGCCACTGGTCAGGATTTTCCCACATTATGGATTTGGTTAATTACTTTCTTATAACGTCATTTACCTGTGAACTGACAGATGTAGAAGCTTGATTGGATTCAGGTTCAATTATTTTTGGTGAGAATGCTTCATAGGTGGTTATGTGCACTAACTACTTATTATACCATGTCATGAGGTGTACAATGATGGGTTGCCCTATATTTAGAGATGTTAAGATTGGACAGTGGGTTCAACATCTTAGAAATAAGTGTCTTCGCTGCTTTCTTCGGCCAGTAGATGTAATTTTTCAAGTGCCTTTGTTAAGTACGTGGCAGTTCTTAGAGGATCTGGGCTTTGTGCAGAGGGCTCACCCAGCTGCCTTGCCATCACATCTTCTGGAATTCCATCTCCAACCTCTGAGGTCTATCTTTAGGTCTCAAATTCCCTTGGGCTAGGGTGGTTTTTAGCTTATACTGATCCTTCTGGCCTCAAATTCTCTCTTTGCTTATGGCATCATTCCCTTACTTATTTTGACTTCATCTATGTATTTAACATTTGTTTGTATCATTATGTAGCATTTCTATGAACTTATCTAGAGAAGAGACCTGCCCACGTCTGCTCAGTCTGCCATGTTGACAGACTCTCTGCTTTTTGTTCTCTTCTGTCATCTGATTTTACCTAATGTTGTGGTGACCGATGTATTCTTTTCTCTTCATTAGACTGCAAACACCTTGAGAGCCCTTAGCCTCAGGCCATAGCTCAGGACATGTTTATCGAGTTGAACGGAGCCGAATCCCTGCCTAAATGTCCAGTCACCAATTGTCAGAGCCTCAGATAAAAATTGTCGTGACTGACCGCATGATGGAGCAGGTGAACCCGTCTAGCTAATGTGGGGAGGTCGCAGTTAAAGCTGTGTTCCGAGGACAATCTGTCTGCCCGCGATTTAATGTTGCATTCCTTACCTGAAATATGACCTTGATTAAATTATTTCCTTTTTTATTTTTTTTACAAATTCCTTGTAAATTACCCTTTTTACGAGAACAGTTTTTCAGAGGATTCTATATAACTCATAGCGTTTATTTTAAAAATAATGTTTTTGAGGATTATATACAACTCATTGAGTTTTTTTTTTTTTTTTTGAGGATTAAATAACCAAACGTTGTAAAGGCCTGACTCATAAAAAAAGGCTCAGAACGGTGGCCTCAGTGTTATTATTACATTTGAAAGGTGGTTTATCGTTTGATAAATGAATTTCTCAAGAGAACTGAAAGGTGTTTTAATGATTGCTGTGAACAGCCCACTGAGAGGTGTAGTCTCACTGAATTTTATGAACTATTTCCCAAATAATAGTAACCATAAAACACACACACACACACACACACACACACAATAACACACGCTTTGAGAAGTACGAAAGCAGAACTCGTGAAGTAAGAACTTTCACCATTAGCCCCAATTCCCTTGCATTCAGATATTTCAGAGAAGCCACAAGTCTAGCTTTCCCAGGGTAAATCTAGCATCCATTCAAATGTTCATAAAAATTTGACTGATCTTTTTTGGGCAATTTTAAAAAAATTGCTTGACCAATCAACTTCCATAGCAAATCTACTAAGAGTTTTAATAAAAGAATAAAAAAGAGAAGGAAAAATAAGAGAGTGAGAGAAATGGATGAGCCACCCCGTTAAATTCACTCCTTATGGTGAAGTAGTCCGTATTTTCTCTCTTTCTAACAGTGACATGCTTCTGTAAGGAAGAGAACAGATTTTAGATTTTAATAAAAGTAGAAAGCATCCTTCCTCCTCCCAGACCCTCGAGGCCTGGCTTCCGACACCCTTGCGGTCCCCAAGAACTGAGTGTCCCCTCAAGAATGCTGTAGACCCTGTATGAGCCCCCTTTGCTGTAACATTGGGGTGAGACAATAAAACTCAGTATTGCCCTTGCAGAGAAAATAGTTTTATTTTGTTTGTTAACTTTGGTTCACCATTTTTAAATATCTCTTTCAGCTTATACTTCCCTGGGTAGGGAGGTGGTAGGGAAGTGTGCAAAAGTTTGCATAAAGGATTTAGTTTTTCTGAGGCTTTACAAATTTTAGGGTTGCAGGTACTGATGCGTTCTGGTACAAGTCCTGGGTCCTGTGTTTCTGCTGTTTCTGGACACCCTCATAGTATTTTGCTGTACGTATCAAACCCCCAAATAAGCCCCAGTTAGAGGTTGGATCGTTATTAATATAATTATTACTCTTAGCATATACATGGTGGGGGGTGTCATGGTGGGGGTGACTCAGCTCAGCAGTCCTCAGCTCCCTAACTACAATTGCTGAGTCTCACACCTCCGCCACTGCAGGTGTCCATGGGCAACGCTAGGTGTAAGTTTTCCTGGGATATTACCTGGTGGACTTGACTGGAGCAGGGCGCTCAGATAGGGACAGGACAAAGTCCCGGTGTGGCAAGGGGTTTGCTCCTTTGGGAAGTCACCAGGCAAAGGGCCGATGCAGCCAAAGTGACCCGAGAGGATCTCCTCCTGAAGAAGGAGACATAGAGCTGTTGAAACCTCAGTCTTCTGATGGTGCTTCTCCCAGTGACCCTGCACGGCACAGCTGCAGGGGGCACCATTCATGTGGACCCCGGAGCTGTACAATGTGCAAGGTATGCAGCCAGATGCAGCGGCCTGGGCCTGGCTGGGCCCCCCTCAATCCCCTCTTCTTGTCTTTTTGTCTCTATAACTTCTAAGGGATCCACTTCCGGGCTTAGAGTTTCAGGGCGCCTCTTTGGGTCCCTCCTCTGAGATTGTTTAAATGTTAAGTTCTTCTTGACTTTAGGAACGGGGAATCATTTGTTGGGTGGTATTGATTCTGTTCCCAGTACTGATGGGCCATCGAGATTATTACACACACACACACACACACACAAATTCATGAATATAACTGTAACACAGGAGCCCCAGGCCTGGAACTTGCACCTGGGTTTGGATATTCTAGAAGAACCACCAGGAGGACCAGAGGGGTGAGAAATGCCATTCATTACCCACAAGGCAGCGGAGCCTGGGCAGCGGCCAGTCAGAACTGCAGGAAGAAGCTCTGCTGCTGACTAAGAGCAAGCAGAGGTTTTTTTGTTTTGTTTTGGTTTGTTTTTTTTTACGCCTACGAGCAGAGGGAAGGGTCACCTCATAGCGGGAGCAGCCGCCTTCTCCAACGGATGGGAGCAAGATGTGCTGTTTGGTTCCAGGAGCAGATAATGTCCTTGGGAGCAGCAGGAAACGTCCTAGGGGAGTAGGCACTGCTGAAGGCTGCTGGCCGGGCAGCTGTCCATCTTCTGAGTATGTGGAGGGGCTATGTTTTGAGTTAACCCTACAATAGCATAGTTTTTTTTGTTGTCATTTTGTTTTGTTTTGTTTTGTTTTTACGTCTAGGGCTAAGGGGGGCATAGGTAAGCACAATGATCGGCTCCTTTTTACCGATGTGGTAGTTGGGGCTTAGGGAAATTAAGTGATTTAGCCCAGATCACCCAGCTAATGTGTGTGAAAGCGACTCCTGATTTGTCTGGCCCCTGATGGTGGAATCACATATTACCTGATTAGTGATTTCTAGTGAAGAAGGAGAGCAAAGTAAGTTTATTGAGGTACATTTCATATACAGTAAAATGCACACATCTTAAGTGCTTAGTTTGATGAAATTTTAATGTGTAACCACCTAGTTCAAGATACAGAACATTTCCATCGCTCCAGAATGTTCCCTCATATCTCCTCCCAAGGGTAACCTCTTTAATGACGTCTGTTGCCATAAATAAGTTTTGCCTGTTCTTGAACTTTCTATAACTGGAGTGGCACAGTCTGGGTTCTTGAATGTGGCTTCTTACTTTAGGTCACAAGTGTGTGCAGGCTCGTGCACGCCTGCATGTGGCTGAGTCTTGTCTGCCCTCCGTGGTGACACACTGAATACACACGCAAGAATAAACGGCGTGCGCTGTGAATGGGTGTGCTGAGTCACGGATGTTCTCCGGATCTCGCTTTGCCAAGTTTGGGGTACGGCACCATCTCCTGTGAGTTGACCTCACTTTTGTTTGTTTTGGACACAGCCATGAAACGCATGGCCTTGGCGAACTTCGTTTGTGTGTTTAATAACTTCCATCCCTTAGTCACATTAGCCATTCATTTGGAAACAAGAAGAGCTCTATCGAACAGCACTGGTTGAATAAGTGTTTTATCCCGTTGGATCAGAATGCAGATGGTATCAGGTATTGAAATATCAAGCCTTTGAAGGATGAGAGCTAATCCTCTTTCTCTCTCATCTCTTTAGAGCACTGTGCTGGATAGGAACACACCCAAAAGAAAATGAGAACTGCTCGCTACTGGTCTTGACTTGGGCTGGAGGAGGCTTGCTTTTCCCTTTTCTTTTCTCTCGTCTTTCATTACTGTTACCATAAGTGTTGGTACAGGCAGAAAAGATAAATACCGCAGGTCCACATGGTACCAATTCAGGCTTTGCCATTTACTAGCTGTGCGACCCATCCTTTCTGTGCCTCCGTTTTCTCAGCGGTAGAATAGGGACAGGAATCAAACCTACCACGTCACAGTATCGATGTGAATGGTCGCACATTTATGAGCATGTATTAAAGCTCCTGTAAAGTGCTTGGCATAGATGGAGCTATCGGTAAATGTAACTATTATAATTACGGAACAATGCTTTTCATGTCAATATTTGTAGCTTGAAGAAAGCATTTATTGGCTCAAAAATATAAAAGAAAAACTGCAAAATTTGATCAGTGAATATTAAATAAGTTTTGCTTATTTGTTTATTTATAAGCAGGGACACTCACTGCTCATGAATAGTCCCAGGCTTCCCAACATTTCCTAGTTCCCCTGCAGTTCAGCAGGGCCTTCTGGTTGGTTCTGGCCATTGGGTATGACTAGACGTGGCCTTTGTCCCTTCTAGTATGGAGCATTTTAGAGCCAGTACGTGACTCTCCAGCTTACTCCTTCTTGGTGATGGAGACTAAAGACGTTGTATGTTTTCACTGGGCTGGCTATGCCTTCTGAAGATGGCGATGCCTTCTGAAGTCTGGATTCCTAAGAAACTATATGGAGCACAGAGTCTCTAACCTACACTGAACATGCAATGAGTCAAAAGTAAACTTGTGTTATGTTAAGCCACTGAGATCGGGGAGATCGTTTGTTACCTCAGCATAGTCTAGCCTAACCTGACTAAAACAAGTGTCTACTTAATGTAACGAGCCAGATGAATACTCAACCTGACTCTTCGTCAGTTGTATATAAATTATATTGGATAAAGGCTCCACAAAGTAGGGATCTTAGTTTTGTTCACTAATGTATGTAGAACAATGCCTAGGACGATGTACATATCAATAAATATGTATGATATTTGTGTATTTTAAAGGATATGATAAGACTGTAGGTAAGGATTTCTAAAGTAAGAATGGTTGAGACCTACAAAGGTCTTAAAATAGCTCAGATGGGTTTGGATATAATCAGGGATGCTGGTTATATTATATGTCGATGCGGGTAGAAGTCCCATATCTTTAGGGTGCCGCCTTAAAGTCCAGCTGATGACATGAAGGAGACACAATTCGGAAGCAGATGAACCACATTTCATTCTCAAGGCCTTCTTGTGTTTTTTCACTTTTTAAATTCCTCTTTCTCCTATTGTTCTTTTTAGAGAAGAGCTAAATGCATTCCTTTTAATAATGTAATTTCAAAATCATTCCGGAGCAGTCAGAAGATGTGATGTGTAGCCTGCTAGCCTAAACTTTTAACTTTGAAAAGTTTAGTTTTAATTGTGAGGTATTATGTCATTTTTAAATATAGAAATGTCAAGCTCTTAAACTATCACAGTTAAGATGACATCGGTAATTATACTGACAGCGCAGATATTATTAGCATGAACACGATACCAAAATAAATCAGACCATGGATAATGGGAATCAGAGAAGACAGGCAATAACACCAAAAAAGTGAATATATTTTTGCCCTTCTTTCTTTGAGTTGTTTTTATTTTGAAAGTGTAAACCTACCTTGCTCTTCAGGAAAAAACTATGATGGGCCAAAGGAAAGGCATTTGTTGGTTTTAGAAAAATCAGTGAAAATATGAGATCTGGAGAAATTTTTAATTTTCCACCTTTCATTCTCAATAACAAAGGGAGAATGATGTAACCATATCCAAACATTGACAATCACGTTTAGTGTCTTGTTATATTTTATCGGCCGTTTGTTTGGGTGAACTCTGAGTATATATAATTTACTCGTATTCTTCTATTAGATTTTTTTTTTCTGTTAATTTTTCTTTTTTTTTTTTTTAAGTAAAAGATCGAAATTAAATTTTGTGTCCAGAGACCTTCTACCTGCTGAGGTCTTTAGAGGACTTGACAATCCCATGTTGTTTGTTGCAGGATTCAGCGACAGACATGGCCCGGCCAATGACAACACAGCTGCTGCTCCTTTGGTCTTGGTAGCGGAGATGAGGGGCACTCTGCCCTGGACTGTGCAGGCAGGACTGACCTTCCCAGTGTCTGCAGAGATGCCACAGCACCAGGAGGAAAAGCTGGGCTCCAAGGTCAAGCTGCACAGGCAGTGAAGCCCCTGGAGGACGAATGCGGGCTGCTCCAGGAAGCCCACAAAGGCGCATCCTGCCTGTGCAGACTCACAGCAACCACTGCAGAGATGTGGCAGATGTGCTTTCATTCAGGACACCAGGACACCTGCCTCTGCGAGGGCTCCCTCAGCTCCCCTGGGTTTGGCAGGTGGACCGAGGGGGCACAAAGAGCAGATCTGGACGTGCCTTATACAAAGGGGACCATCATTGTTGGTGCTCCTGGGAAAACTGCCACACCTGCTTCACCTGCACAAGCACCTGGCATAAGGGCTGGAGGCGGGCCGGAGGACGTACCAGTGTATGCGGGGGGGTGGGGGGGGCAAATGCCTGCCGCCCCTGTGATTTCTACTCCCCCACACCTGCCCTTGCAAAGAAATCAGAAGTCATTCCCATAGCATGAGCCACCGCAGCCACAGGAGCATTCACTGCATCCCAGTGAGGTTCGCCCTGGCAGAGGGAACCCTACAGAGGATGTTCCATGCTGTGACGTTGCACTGGGGCTGTATCCTCCGGGACTGACCTGTCCTGCTCATCCTGCCCCTGATGCTTCTCAGCTGAGCTAGTTCTACCTTCTGATACCTGGGCATCCCAGCTTGCGCAGCCCCATAGCTCCTAGACCCTCAGCACCGGCTCAGTGGTGAGGCTTCTGGCAGCCAATTAAAATGAACAGACACCCCTGCCGCCCACATGGAAGTCTTGCAAAAGGGTGTATGACGGAAAGTAAGTCTCCCTGCAATGATATACTGTAATTTAATTGTTTCTTGTTAAAAATGGGAATATTGTTCAGAAGAATCTTCTGAAAAATTTTTCAGATTTTAAAAAGAATTTAATATCTCTGTCTATTTTTTGACTATTAATATTTAAGGTTTCTTTTTCAGTTTACTTACTTCTCTTGCAAAATGACCCAGCATACAGTAGCTGGTACCGTTTTTATCAAAACGATGCGTTGCACTGTTTTCTCTCAGGGCCCTCCAGCTGGGATGTCTGAGGGTCAGGACGTGACCCTGTCGACCAAATGTCACCTTCCTGGGAGAGTCAGCCTCATTGTTCTGCCCCGCATCCTGGTCCATGTTCCTGAAATTCTTCTGATTTTGTTTCATTGTTTTGTCTTTGCAGAAGCATGCCCTCACTTATTTTACTAATTCGTTTGGGTTTGGACATAAACAATTGATCTTAATTAAAAAAAATCAGAGTGAATCAGGATGTCTAGTTAGAGAGGAAAAGTACCCCAGGATGTTGAGAAAGTCAAGGAAACCTGGCTAATAGTGATCGTATCTGTTCTCTGAGTTATGACATGGACTTGATTGGGGGTGATAAAGGAATATTTGGGGAGGTAGCCTTGTCTGAAGGAGAGGGGCGGCCCCACATCTAGAGTCAGTTTCTTATGACCAAAGCCTTTCACGGCTTCCTCACAGGAGATGACAGATCACAGATGTTGTGAAGTTCTCCTAGAAACAGTCTGGACTTGAGGAGTCTGGTTTGGTTGATTCAATTGGTGCCTGGTGGTGACTGAAGACTTCCGCTCCAGGCTGAGTAATAAATCTTAAATATGAACCAACAGCCAAGACTGAGCAAAGCCACGAATATGCATGATAGCGGGAGAGATAACAACAGCAGCAATAACAAAAAAAAAACAGTCAGAAAAAGGAACTCAGGGAAACCTAAGACAAGGCAAACAGCAGAAGAAAAGATAAAAAACAAACCCCACAATCATTAAACTTCTCACGGAAATGTGAAGAAACTGTATTAATTAAGCATGAAAAGACACTGTGGAATGGAACATTTAAAGTGCATGGCACACTCTGTTGGGCATTTGAAACATGACAGATGAAGCGAAGGCTCTAATGGACTGTTTGAAAGATAAAGATGGGGACTATATTAGGATGGACCGTAAAAACATAAAGATAAGGAAGATGAGACAGAAATGACAAGGCAATTCGAGGATCAACCCTGAAGGTACAGCAGCCAACAAGAAGTTCTAGAAATAGAGCAGAGAGAATGGAGAAGAAGAGATTATCAAAGAAGTAGTACGATAAAACTCCCCCAAACGGAGAAAAATAATGTCCAGATGAAAGTGCTAAACTGAATGCCCAGCGCAATGGATGAAAAAAGAGGCAAACAAGACACATCGGTGTGAATTTTCAAAATATTGATGATGGAGAAGAGATTGGAGAGAGAGGGAGGGAGAGAGAGAGA
>NW_024349803.1:14651361-14794279 GCF_902729225.1 Pteropus medius | reverse complement strand
AGAGAGAGAGAGAGAGAGAGACAATAGTTCACTTACAAAGAAATGGAAATCAGAATGGCAGAACGGTATCAGACTTCCTAATAGTAACGCTAACTATGAGAAGATGGTGAAATCATACATTAAGATTCTCTACTATGAACAAATAAAATGGTGATGATGGTAAAAACAATGATAATTTCAATATACAAACAATAGCAAATATTTATTGACTGTTTACCAAGTGTCAGAAAGTAGGCTAAATTCTTCTCGTTTAACACTTACGACAAATTTATAAGATAATCTTTATTATTATTTCCATTTTCCACATGAAGAAACTGAAGAGCAATGAGCATAACTAACTCGTTAATGAATGTGCCAAGAGGCAAAATGAGTTTCCCAAAATGAGTTTCCCCTAAAATATCAGGATTATGCAGTAAAATGTTAATGTTTTTTTCTGACATACAGGGTAAGAGAGTAACGAGACAGAAGAAAAGAACAAAAAAGACAATTTGACAAGGACTACTACCTTTAAGGTGTGAAAGAAATATCAATCGGAGATGAAAAGGGAAAACAAATCCGTTTAACAGCACTTATTAGTTATTCGTTCTGTTCACCCCTGTGCTGGATGAGCCTGACTGTAAAGTCTTTGACATTAGGGAGCATGTCTGATACTTCGTATCCACTGTGATACTAGGCACATACTTGTCTGCTGATGAGGCCAGCTTATTAAGTTGAAATGTGTTCTGGTGAATGAAGCATACACACCGTGAGTCTCACTTACCTTGTGAAGCAGGATGAAATTTTAAAAAAACATTCTGGGCAAAACGTGAACATTTCCAGTGCTTGGGCATTTGGCACAATCGCTGTTCGACATGTAACAGGTCTATTGGATCACTTGAAAACGTGTTTCAGAAAATTAAACAAACAAAAACTGGGGAAAATGGAGAACTGTAAAGAGAAGGAAGCAGATCGTGGAACTTCCTGGTTCACCGGTTAACGACACTTACATTGGCCATTTTTTAAACCAAAAAACTACGATATAAAACCATATTGCGAAGCTGAAGAAGGGGAAGCAGATGGTCACGGTGCGTTAGAGAACTAAATTCTCAAATACCGTAATTAGAAATTGACGCTTCCTAAAAATGATAAATCTGGAAGGAGCATTGAGAACATCCTACTTAAAAATGGGAGAGTAAGTAAAAGAAGCAGCAGCCCAAACCGTTGAAAGTGGACCCTTGTGAAGGACAGCATGGGGGCGGGGAAGGGGAGAGGAAGGGCAGACAACTCTGTTAATACTATCACTTTTTAAATTCCGTGCCTGCGTTATTTAATTGTTAATCTTTTTATAACAGAAACTATTTTCACTGTTTCAAAATGCAAACCCCCCGTTCATCTTTTCTCATGTGTATCGTTCCAAAGATAATTTGCTAATATTGTTTCTATTACAATGAGTATTCGTTTAAAAGGAGTCAAGGCAAAAAGAAAATCTGCTGAGGTATGTAGTTCTCATGAGGTCCAATAATAAATTAAATCTCAATGCAAGAAAGTGACTTCCGCAGAAAATTAATAGAATGTCATAATTTCTTGACATCATCAATAGTCATCTGTACTTTTGCTTCAATAAGTTTTCCTGGAAAAAAAAAATCATGGCACTAAATTAAAAATCAACAAATTTACAATAACCAAACTTCTTTTTCCTTCTCAGAGGCCTGGGCCTTAGATTTTAATTTTCCGATATTTGCTGCCGCTTTGTGAATGAGAAAAATGCTGACTTCAAGCCACGTGTTCTGTCCTTACACTTGACAACAGCTCTCTCCCAGAGCTAATGGTACATTTGGCCGCTGGCTTACCTAAAAGTCAATTATAGATATTGGTAACGACAAGATGCAATTTGGGAGCAGCCTAACTTGTTATTAAGCACATTGTGTTTCATCCAGTGCTTGTTAAACACTTTCCTCCTGGGCTCTGAGGATTCATTCCCCAGCATGAGATCCAGCAGGTGGAGGAGACTGAGGCGGGGGCGGGGAGTGGGGGAGGGGGTAGCGGGAAGAGGAATGAGATCTCGAAGGCTGCCCTGCTTAGTTGTAGAGGACGTGAGAGACGCCAGTCCTTACAACTCCGTGACTGTCGTGTCATTTGCCGCATCCACTACAAAACAGGCTGCAGTCTGTTAAAACTCTCTGTGTATTTGTTTATTCGTTCATTCAAACGTCCAAATTTTTGACTGCCTCCCGTGCGTTAATGCCAGGCTATGTTTGGCAACCATAGAGATGAGGCGTGAGGCTGACGGGCTCATTCGCAGGATGCTCTTTATTTTTTTGTGATACCGACTCACTGAAGGACTTGATGGGATCATACATTTTGGAGCTGGAACCATCCTTAGTAGTTATCTTTCCAGCTGGGGAATGAAGCATTTGGCCCAGGGACTCGCTGGTATTTATAGAACTGAGACAAAAACCAGCTTCCGACCTGGTTAGGTCTACGCAATGAATGATTAAAAGTGTAAAAGAGCTGTTGACAATGACATTCTGCAACTGTTTTCATAGTTAAGTTTCTGGAAATGAGACTGAACGGGCTCTTTGACTTTTCACAGCCCGAACAACTCATTGAGTAGTTCTGCCAAAGAGAAGGGAACTGTCCCCAGGGCTCAGGAGCCCCCGTCCCCGACCCTTCAGGCCAACCACATGGTCTGCAGGAGCGGGAGTGCTAGGGAGGTCATGACAATAGGAGCCTCAGGAAGTGATGGATGGGTGGCAGAAACTGTGTATGTATGGGGCGGGGGGGTGGGGGGGGTGGGGGGTGGCGGGGGCGGGGTGGTCGCGAAGGGGACATCAGGAAGTGCAACAACCAGAATTAAAAAGTCCCTGATGATATTCATAGCCGAGGTGGAAAAAAAGAGGGAAAGTATGTGGAAGGGAGGGATGGGAGGCCTGGAGCCGCCGTGGAGGAACCACAGGCTCCATTGTGTGCACAGGTTTCTAAGAGAACGGAAAGCATCGCCCTCGAGGAAAAAGTGTCCTGCTTGAAACACTCTAGATAAAGACGAAAAGTTCTCTTCTATTTCATCAGGAGCATCTGATCCACAGGGAATAAAGCAAGCAGGCATCTTTCAGAAGTAAATAGTAGCCGAATTATACTTTTTAGAAAAGAGAACTAAAATGCATCTCACACTATATTCAGAAGAATTAGGAACCTGAAACACGAAAAGACGCATTTAATATTTGAACTGCGTCTGCAGAGTGACTGATATTGCATGACTCAAAGCCGCTATCCTGTCACGTGGTTGGTCTTCCTGGCCCAGGTCCCAACCTAAAGCTGTTGGGTGTGGCTAGCCTCCACCTGAACAGAGACAGACACTCCTATCAAGTAAGACATAGATTACCTTCCAGAAACTGAAGGCAAAAGCCAGACTGTCTCTTTGGGCAAAGCCAGATTCTTTAGTACACAATCCTACATCCACATTCACACAAATACAAAAATGACACATGCATAAGGCTTATGAACCGCGGCTCTGTTTGTCAAAGCGAAAGTCTGATACATCCTAACTATCTTTCAGCCGAGTGCTGGTTGAATAAATTTGTGATATATTTATCTAATGTGATGCTTTTGAGCCAGAGAAAAAGAATGAAAAAGCTCTTTATGTGCCCACATGGAACAGTATGTTGCTAAGAAGGAACGTTAACTATCATTGTGTGAAAACATATTTCCGAATTTTCTCGCGAATGCACAGACAAGCATTGGAAGGATAACCAAGGTCAAAATATTGCTGGAGTGGCTGGAGGATGGACTGGGAGAGAGGTTTTCATTCTGTATCCTGTTATGTCTTTTGAATTTTGAAGCATGAAACATTATTTGCTAATAAATTACTTAAAATTGAAAATAATTAAAAATAAAAATAAAAAAACAATGTCTATTAATAAACTATTTGAAATTAAAATTATGCTATGGCTAATTCCCCCTCCTTTCCTTGCTGGCTGAAATTTCTGGAGGGTATCTATCAAGTTAATGGAGCTTCTATTCATTTGTTTTGGTAGGAGATGCCTTTTTTAAAAATCAGTATAGAAATGGATGTTGAGCTTTGTCAAATGGTTTTTCAGCATCTAGTGAGAGCATGACATTTCCCCCCTTTTAATCTCTTACTGTACTGAGTTACAGTAATAGATATCTCAATATTGAATCACTTTCTATTTCTGGAATTAACCATAACATATTATTCTTTGCATCTACCTCTAGACTCAATTTGCTAGTATTTTATTGGGATTTTTTTTTCTTCCACCCATATTCCTAAGTAGAATCAACCAATCGCTTTCTTCTAATTCACTACTTTTAATATCAGACTTCTGCCAGGATCTTAAATGAATTGGGAAGATGTCCATCTTTTCTATGCTGTAGAACAAAGTATGCAACATGGAAATTGTCCTATTGAATCATTTAGCCTCCCCATATCTTGTTTAGGGTACATCTTCAGCTGCCTTTTCTTTTCTGGTTGTTTTCTTTTTCTTACACAAATTCGTGTCATCCATATTGCCCTAGGAAATTATCCACTTCTTCCATTTTTCCAAATGTATTCATGTGGAGTTTTGCATAATTGATTTATCCTTCAAAAAACTCTTCCATATTTGTGATGGCTTCTCCTTACTCATATTAATATGTGCGTTTTTAGTTTTTCTTGATGAGGCTTGCCGAAATACTTTAAAATTTTAATTAATTTTTTAAAAAATTTTGCCTCAGTCAGCAAACAGTTGGCACACTCCAATTGGATAATTCGAGAACAGTTTAACAAAGCCCTGTACCAAGGTGTGGTCAGGGTCCAGGGAAATGCAAGAGGCATTATCACTCACAGACGTAAATGGGTGAAGGGCGGTGGGGGGGCGGGGGGGGCGGGAACAGAGACCAACACTGAGAGAGTCATGGAGGTGCCGCCTTGCAAGGCGCTCTGATTTGGCGATGAAAGACACAGGGAGAATACTACAGCAACATAGCCTCGGCTGGGCCTTCGCGGGGCAGAAGCGAAGCTGGGTTTAATTGAGAAGTGGAAGTCTGGCAGTGATTGGCTTGATTCGAATTGGATAAAGGTCGTGACATAATGGCTTAGAATTGGTGGGAACGACAAGGTGAGAATTCTACAGTGAGGGATTCTGAGCATTGTAGGGAGTAAGCTATCTGTTATGCTTCCTATAGCAGCATTTGATGTGTTCTTTGGCAGATTCACATAATGAAGGTTCAAGTTACTTTCCCGGGCAGGCAGAAGTCTCCCGGCATGGCAGTTTTACGAATGAATAGGATGGAATAGTAAAGTCCTGTTAATGTAGACAGGAAGCTCTCATGGGGTGTGTTTGCTTCAGTTCCTCAACATAAAACCCAGCTGGGCCATTTCTCACAGTGGGTGCAGGCCTCCAACGCCCAGCCCTGGCCGCAGGGTGACGCGGACTCTGGACTCCCAAGCCTTCCTGTTGTCTTGCTAAGTAAGTAGTTGATGGTTCAACGTCTCCTTAATGCCTGTATAGTTTTTGCAGCCAATGAAACTGCAATTTCTAATGAGCGAAGTCATTTTAAATTGAAGGAGGCGTATGATACTGATACTGCTCATTGTTTATCTGCAATGGATGTCCTAATAGATATCACAATTTTTTTTTTTTTTTTTTGCATTACTGACAAATTAGATTTGGAGTTTTCAATTCCCATTTTGTTCCGTTACAGGCTTTCAGTTACACATATTAATGGCTGTAAGTGTCCTGACTGTATCAGACAGCGATTCTATTTTTAGGAAGCAGAGACCTGGCACCTTCCAGCTGCCAAGCACGATTTACAATATTTCACCTCATTCCCTTACCTTCCCTCAATACCCTGGGTACTGTTGATAACGATTCAGCTTACAATGCAGCCATAATTTTATTATTTTTTTTCCTAATAAAAAATTACCAACGTCCTAGGAAAGGCTTAAAGAGAGTTTTCATTTACCTCCTATTATTATTATCATCTTCTCTCTCAACCTACCCCTATTCCTGTAACAGCCTACATACCAAAGAGCAGGGGATGGAAGGAGCTTACCTACGAAGCCGTCTGATTTTTATTGCCGTTGAGTGATGCTCGTTCAGGGGAGGTATATGTCCTCAGGCATCTTATCTGATGATCTCTGTATCTTTGATCAGCACCTGAAAACCCTCACCCAGATCAAAATACTCTACTTGACCTCTGGGACCAGAAAATTCTGCACAGAATCATCCAGCAATTTTCCTAGTTGTTTACTTCAAAGAAGAAATGGGAGTCATATTGTTGAGAGAGATTTGGTTTAAATTGTTCAATAGATCAAGATGTCGATCGCTGATGTTCAGTCATTAACAACAGAATCTAGTATTGGTCAGTAAAATCTGGCCATAAAGATGTTCTTATTCTTAAGCTTTAATAAATTTATTTTCTCTCTAAGTAAGATGACCCAGTGGAGCCCAATATATTTAGTCCTCTATTAGAGGAGGTCTTCAGAGGGAATAATGAATGAGCCACACCCCTTAATTCTGATGTGTCAGCCATGGCCCCCTTGAGTTCCCACACGGGTTCAACAACTAAACTTGAAATGGGGCAGCAGTTTGGTTTTAGTACAAGAGGGGGCATCAAAGTCACATCCACTGGGCACCATGTTCATTGCACATTACAATAAGAGTCCTGCACTGAGGCCAGTGGAGGGGAAAGAAACGGGTGGAGACTGTGCCATTGATTTTTTCTTTGGTGTCTTTGATCTGACACTCAAATGACTGGCTTCTCTCCCCATTTTAGTTAAGTGCTTAATTTATCAAACCACGTGGAAAAACGAAGGAGAGTCTGGTAAGCATTTACTTGACACAAACTTCTCCAGCTAAATTAGAAATGTCTGCTAGAACATGATGGCATGCCTCAACTATATTCGAATATCTTCTTCTAAAGCCTAGTCTATCAAAAAGAAAAAGAAAAAAAATGAGTTGCCCGATAGCCTCTATGGGAAGGTTTTTGTTTTGCTTTGAAAATAAGTGGGAGGAATTGATCCCAAATCCGGTTAAAGGAAGGAATCAAGTGGTTTTGGGGGGTGAATTATGAAGTAATGGATATTCCTCAATGATTGAGTCAAAGAACTTGTGAAGAATTTAGCCAAAGAAGTGACAAGGAATGACTGCATTTGTGGAACTAGTTCTGATCGACATATCTTGGTAAGAAAAAAAAGAACTAGAAAAAAACAACCCAAATATCCAGCAATGGATAAGCAAACTATGTCCGTGCACGGGAATATTATGCAGCTATGAAAAAGAATGATGTACTGAAACAGCGTGGATGAACTTAAAAAACATGATGAGAAGTGAAAGAAGCCAGACTTAAAGCATCGCATACTGCATTCATATGCAATACTATGAACAGACGAATCCATGGAGCCAGAAAACAGACTGGTGGTTTTCAGGGGGCTGGAGGGACAAACATGGGGGGAAGTTGCTTATTGGGAATGAAGTTTCCTTTTGGGGAAATGAAAATGTTTGGGGACTAAATAGAGGTGGTGAATGTACGACATCGTGAATTTTGCTAAAACGCCACTGAATGTATGACTTGAAAATGGTTAATTTTGTGTTATATGATTTTCATCTCAACGACAACAAAATAAATAGGAGAGAATATTCCCACCTTATTATTAACCACATTTAGGAGCAGGGCAGGAGCAGGCGTATTTCCTGGGTTCATTGCTGTAGCTGGAGGGTCGCACCACAGACCAGGATAGGAGAAGCCTCTGGTCTGCGGTGCAATGGACTTTGTTAGCCCACCTCGTACTCTTGATTCTGAGCGAAGTTGCTGGGCCCCATGGCAGTTCCCGTCCACCTTTTGCCTTGAGCAGCTCCCAACATGGCATCCACGAATTTGTTGCTGAACCCAGGAATCATATACCTCCAAAAGCGACCAACAGAGGCGGGGCTGACAGTTTGAGGAAAAGAAATGTGAAATTGCCAGAGAAAGGATGGTGACTAAGAATAACTCATCCACACACTCTCATACACCGCTGATGGGAGTGTGAATTAACTCAGTCATTCTAGGAAGCAATTTAGTGACGTGTTTCCAAAGCCGTTTAAACGATCACAGCCTTTGACCTAGTCATTGCACCTCTATAAGTTTATTCTTAGAAAATAGATAATTAATTAGGCAAAGAATCAGCTACATGAAGGATCAGTTCAGTGTTATTTATAATGACAAAAAACTGGAGACAGTCTAAAGCCCAAGAAAGGAGAATTATTGTATATTCATGCAATGTAATACTGCTTTATTTATCTAACAAGAATCACGTATTATCTCTCATTGTTTCTGTGGTCAGGGCTTCAGACAGTACCAAGTGGAGTTGGCTTATGTCTGCTGCATGATGTCTGGGGCCTCGGCTGGAGAATTTAAAGGCTGGAATCACCTGAGAGTTTGTTAGTTCACATATTGGCAGATGTTGGTAATTACCTAGCATCCCAACTGGGTATGTCAGTTGGAGCATTCTCATGTGGCCTTTCCAAGGAGTGTGAATATCCTTCCAATATGGTGGCTTGGTTCCAAGGTTGAAAAGAAAGAAAGAGAGCCAGGCCGAGGCCATATTGCCTTTTACGACCTAACCTTGGAGGTCACACAGCATCGTCTATGCCACATCCTGTTGATTGAGGCAGTTATAAAAGTCTGGCTGGGTTCAAAGGGAGAAAACGAAGACTCTACGTCTTGATGGGGGCATGTCAATGTGACATTGTAGGAAGAGCGTGTGGGATGGGATATATGCTGGTGCAGGCATCTTTGGAAAATACGATGTGACTATACCTAATCGTATCCTAAAAGAATATCTAATGGCGTGGGAAAATGTTCACGATGTGAAGTAAAAAAAAATCAGATTATGAAATAGCACGTACAGTTTCATCCTAGTTTGAAGGAAAAAGGTATAGACGCAAAATATTAACAATGGTTATCTCTAGGTCGTGGGATAATTTTAGAAAACCTAATAAATGTTATTTTCAAAGGATGAGTCACTGTGCCTTGTCCTACTTCAGAACATTTACTTTAAGGGATTGTGTACCCCGCTCCCATCTCCCCCACCTCTGTCTCAGAGAATGCTGGGCCTTCCTTATGCTGAAGGTCAGTCCCACAGCTGGCACCCCTGAGTCTTTCTTGCTCTCATTTGAGGAATTTTGTTCGATTGCTCACCATACCTGTCTCCTCCGTCTTCAGCCTCGTCTTCATTACTGCGTCTTTCCTCTCCATACACAGGTATTCTCAGACTTTAAAAACTAAAACACCTGAAGAATTATTGCACTCTCTCTGTTCTGGAAAGAACCAACAAAACTGGCCTTCCCTATTTTCTTACTGCCAATCCTTTTCTCAACTCTCCAAAATATGCCTCACCGCTCAATTTAAACTGTCCCAGAAGAGCTCACTAGTAGGTGCCTAATGGACAAAGCCAGTGGAATGAGAAGTTCCAAATGGGGGGACTGTGGGTGGGCTCTGTTCTATGAACAGGTTTCTCATGACTTCATAATGTTTTAAAATTTTCAATTGATTCCAACATTTAAAAATTGGGGGAACCCACATCAAAATGCAGAATTTCAGCCTGTCTTTCAAAACTGGAAGATCTAGCAATATCGGCCCCACCTTCTGGTGTGGCAATAGTCTCTTGCGTCGTGTAGTAGGTACGTATGAGGGAGGACACGGGCTCTCCAGGGCGCCTCGGCCTCCACCTGACCTTTCGCCCATTGCCTTCGGCCTGCAGGTATTTGCAATTGAGATGCTTACCTGGAAATGTCTATGTCACTAGAGTTGAGAGTAAAGTTGGATCTTAGTTTGAGTTCCTCCAAAAGCAGACTGTCAGACTAGGATTTGGGAACAGGTAATGTATTTAAAAGGTGATTTTAAAAATCCAGGTAAGGGAGGGGGCCGTTAGTCAGGAAAGGGTGAATGCCAGGACAGGTGGGATAATGAGCAGGAGGCCGGCCCGGGCAACTGAAGCTCCTTCTCACTGGGGACGCTCTGAAGTGAGGAAGCTGGGTTATTTACCCACCAGCCCGTGTCCCTCATAGCATCCCCTCCTAGGGGCGTTAATTGTATGTTCCTTCAGATGTCCTGTTCACGTGCCCCAGGCTCCCGCAGCCAGAGAAGGCCTTGGGTCAGAGAGATGCAGTGTTTAGGGAAGGAAGCGGCGGACAGGTGTAGACACTGCAGGTGATCTCCAGGTGCGCAGTGGGCAGGGCGCTGGCAGTGGCTCCTGAAAGCTGATCTCACCTCATTTCCCCACAGCGCCTGGCGCCAAGTTAGCACTTCATACATGTCAGTGACTGGATGTCCTCCCCCTCATCCTGATGACTTCCATGGGAAATAAGATGAATTTAAATGGGTAATTGTATAACCCCAATTTATTTAATTCTGCATGCATGCGTGCATGTGTGTGTTGGGGTGGGGGCATTTCCTGAAAGCATCTGTTCTCTGCTGGTAGGCAGCTCAGGGCTTCCTTTGGGAGTGCTCCCCCTGTCCCCTCCCTGCTTCCGGCCTTGGAGCCTTAGATTGAACAGTCAGGAAAATATTTTTGCTCTGGAGGCCTCTGGGTGTTCTCCTGTGCAGCCCTGGCCCGAGTCCAGGTTACTATGGAGCCGGTCCCCAGCAGCATGCGGCCCCAAGGACGAGGCATGAGTGAAGAAGTCAAGTTAAACGCAAGGTGAAACTCCACCGTGGCTGGAGCGGCCTGTCTCCTCTTGGGTGGTTGGTGTCGGCGAGGGTTTGAAGGGGCAGCACAGGTGTCCAGTGATGTTGGGCACCGCCCCCTCCCCCCGTCCGCCCCCACGGCTTATATGTGATCAGTTTCCCCAGGCAGTTTTGCAGGACACCTTTCTTTCTCTCTTGCAAAAGGGACACCAAATGTTGAGGAATATGGTAGTAAACAGGCAGTTGGACAGTGGGGAGCCCGGGGCAGCAAACGCAGAGTGGTTGCTCGGGTTCATGATCACAGTGGAGGCCCTGACTTCCACGCGACCCTTCCCGAGGCGCGCAGGCAACCATCTTTGAAAGGCCAGATGGGGAAGGTTTCTTGGGGACGGACATGACTCTCATGGGTGTCAATGAGTATTTCGCCCAGTGACTCCTCTGCTGCAGGTGTGGCCGTGGAGTGGAGGGGGGTCGATTCCTGCGGCCCCCTCCCCCACACCGCGGGGCGTGCCCTCATTTCGGCAGCTTTGGACTTTCATCCAGAGCAGAGCCGGGCCCAGGGGAACTGGCTCGTGACACCCGCACTCTCACGAACGGCCTAAAATCAACTGAATTATTTGTGGTGAAACTATAATTGCCAAGAGGATTTCTTGGCAAATAAAATTAAGAAAGAAGGCAAGACACCTTGATGAGCATACGGAACCCAAGCAAAAAGAAGCCACGGGAGTGACTGTCCAATCCGCTGGGCTCTGGGGACAGAGCCCGGCCCCCTCCACTTCCTCTCGACCTCCATGCTCCCCCATCCTCGGTAAGGCTCCCAGCATGACTCGCAGGGAAAGCCTCTCCTTCAGGGGGACATGCTTTTCCAAGTCACCTTGGTTCCATAATCAATGCACATACACCCCTCCCTCTGCTTACCTGGAAAACCCTTATTTCCTGGAAAAATAATTAGGACACAGAGAAAACTATTCAATACTTTTAACTGGGGCGGAGAAGGTAGCTTTTCCACCCACTGCCAAGCTGACTTAACTACTCGGAGGAGTCACTGGAAGATGGGAAAAGCCAGAGGCGTCCAGAGCAAAAATAGATTTTCCTGACTGTTCAATCTAAGGCTCCATGGCCGGAAGCAGGGAGGGGACAAGGAGAGCACTCTCAAAGGAAGCCCTGAGCTGCCTACGGGCAGAGAACCACACTCTAGGTTCATGTGGTGGCCTCATCACGTGCTGGCTCTGGAGCTTTGAGAGAGGCCCGGAAGCTCTTCAGGAGCCACAGTGTCCTCATCTGCGCACTGGGGGTTAGGTCACCTGCCCTACCTCACCTGGAGGCTCAGGTGAGATAATGCCTTCCAGAGTCACGCAGGCCTCTCCCGCTGCATGGCGGGAGTTTACCACTTTGAAGAAGGCAGACTTTCCAGGAAATCTGCAGAAGAAACCGTGGTTGTGCCAGGCCCTAGTGTGACTGAAACTGGACCACGGCAGCTCCAGGGACCTCAGCATATGGATTTGCAGATCTTCACGGTACATTCGACAATGCTAAGAACACTAATGCGAACACTGCTAATAACGCGTAGCCGGCATTGACTGTATGCTGAGCACGTGCTCAGGCCTTTACACGCATCCCTCACTCATTCATCGGCTCCTCACTGCCGCCACAGGAGGCCGTTGTGCCTTCGTGTGAGCCCCCGCCACCTGATGATGTCCCGGAATTCCAGCTTAGACACACCTGTGGCAGGCCTTTGCTCCTCCTCTGCTTGGGGCTCTAACCCACCTGTGCTCTGAAAGCCAGTGTGGCTGCTGATGGCTGGATTGTTTCCCAGCTCAAATTTCTGAGAGCAGCAACACCCACCTCTGCAGGGACCTTGATGCTTGTGCAATTTTACAGACAGGTAAGGGCCCTGATACTCAACGTGCATTTGTTTCAAGGCGAGTCAGCCATTTTTAGTGGCTAACAATAAGGTTTCTTTTGGTGCTTGGGGTGAAGGATGACTTTCCACGGTACCAAACCTGGCCATTAAAAGTTGGTGCCTTGAGCAAGTCCCCTCTCTGTGACGATCTCCTCAACCCTGCAGGGACACCTGGTGATCTCGGGGTGAACTTGGCCACCTCTCCATCTCATGTGTCCCTCTCTCTCTTCTTTATCCCGAAGCTGGTCTTGGCAGAAGGAAACTCTCCTGGGTCGCTGGGCTAGGTGCCAGGCTCCTTGAAGCTCTGCAGGAAATGGGGGGCGGGGGCAGGGAGGGGGGCAGGCAAGAGCGGCCACAGTCGGCTTCCTACAGCAAACCTACCCGGCCACTTCCCTGCTTAGAAGCCATCAGTGACTCAGAATCACACTCAGGCCTCTCGCCCCGGTCTATGAAGCCCTGTGGGAACCGCCCGCCTCTCTAACTTAAACCCCCTCATGCCAACTCTCAGCCCTGTGCTCTCATCACCTGCCAGACCCTCACAGGAGTGCTTTGTGTCTGCCGAGCCCTCTTTCTGAAGCTTGCGCCACCTCCCACTCTTGGCCTGCCTACATCCTCCTACGTCCTCCTCACTTGGAGAATACACGTAACCATTCAGTCTCCTGTCACTTGTAAACTTTTCATTGTTACAAACAACAGCACATTAAACATCCAAATGCGACTTTATCTCATTGTCTCCTGCTCTCCTTGGCATAAATTCTCAGAAGTGGAATTGCTGAGGAGGAGGGAATTCTTGTATTACATTTTGATACGATGGTGATAAAATGCCCCGCACAAAATTGTCATCGCTCGGAGGTCCTACCGATTTTTCTTCCTTTACTCATCCTCCCAGAAAGAGCAGCAGCAGCCCCAGGCGAGGACTGGTGTGCAGCAGTGTGCCCGAAGCCCTGCCTCCTGCCACACATGTCCTTGGATGGGACCCTGGAGGCCTGCTTCCGGGCTGGCCTCGTCCCTCTCAGTTAAGGGGTTTGTAGGACTGTCTGGCCACTGGCTGTCTGCCCCCACTTCCTGCCTCCTCCATCCTTCACTAGCGGGTCGAGGCTGCCTCTCTAGGCTTCCTTTGTCCTCACCTTTGTGAAAGCCAGCAGGAAAAGGTTACCTTTTCAGGCACATGGAGAGCATACTTCACCAGTTTCTGGAACGGAGGCAAGCTTTTCCATATTTTTGTGTCCTGTACGCCAGTGTTTCAAACTTGCGTGATCTCGAGAATCCTGCTGAGCACTTGTGAAAAATGCAAGTGCTCAGTGTGTGGTCTGTGACAGTCAGTCGAGTCACAGTCCCTCCCCTCCAGAGACTCTGAGGAGCTGGGAGATGACGGGGCTCAAGGGTTTGTGATTTTTCACGGTGTCCCAGGTAATGCTAGTGATCAGGCAGGTTTAGAAATGATTCCATAGGTCATTTTTATGACACACTAGAATGATTCAGGGCGTTCTACACCAGTATTCACATTGCCATCTAGTCTCACATTTCTTAAACACTTGACAGAGCTTCTTGAATGGCAGCCATTGAGTTGGGTGCCATGCTCACATCGCTCCATTTCACCCTGACAGTAGCCATTGTGTCACTGAGCGTAATTATGCCTAAGTTACCGCTGAGGAAACCAAGGCTCTGAGTAGTTAGCTGGCTTGACCAGGTCACCCAGCTGGAAAGTGGTGGAGCCCGGATTCGAAATGCAGGGCTTCTGGTTCCAAATCCTGGGGCTTCTCTAAAGCCACCACATGGACTCCTATCATTGTACCCCTGCCATGAACCCTTGCTACTCAGAGTGTGTCTGGAAAACCCACATCACCAGCACCGCCTGGGAGCTTGTTAGAAATGCAGAATCCTGAGCGTGCTCTGGAGCTTTTGACTCTCGACCTGCATTTTAACAAAATCACCAGGTGATTCTTCTTACCCCCACTTTGGTTTTATTGAGATATAATCGACACATAACGCTGTGTAAGCTGAAAGTGCACAATGTGATGCTTCGCCATACCTATGTATTACGAAATGTTTACCACAATGAGGTCAGTGAACACGTCTTTCCCTCACATAATTATCATTTTGTTATTGTTGTTTCAGTGAAAATCTTAAAGCTCTACTCTCATAGCAATGTTAAGGGCTACAATACAGTCCTGTTAACTACGGTCACCACGCAGTAGTCACCTTATAACTGGAAGTTTGTACTGACCAACATTGCCCATTTCCCCCACTGCACAGCCCCTGGCAACCACCACTCCACTCCCTAGCTCTATGCATTCGCCTTTTTTAGATTTCACGTGTGACTGAGAGCATTCAGCATTTGTCTTTCTGTATCTGACTTATTTCGTTTAGCATAATGCCCTCGAGGTCCATTCCCATTGTCACGAATGGCAGAATTGCCTTCTTTTTCACGGCTGAGTAATAGTCCATCGTGTATATGTACCACTATTGCTTTATTCATTCATCCATCGATGGACACTTAGGTTGTTTCCATGTATTTGCTATTGCGAATAATGCTGCAATGAACATGGGGGCGCAGATATCTAGAAATCAGGACAGCGATTTCATTTCCTTTGGTGTACATACCCAGAAGTGGAGCACCAAGCGATTCTTAATCACACTAAAGTTCAAGAAGTGTTCGGGATGCTGTGGTTTGAGTAGAGGTCACACGAGACAGAGAGAAAGAAAGGGAGGAAGGAAGGGGAGCGGGGAGGGAGAAATGCATGTGCGAGGTGTGTATATCTTGGAAAGGGTCTAATCACTTAAAGGCTTTATGCCCCTCCTCAGATTCCATCGCTTCCACATTCAATTTTACTCTGGTGAAAAACTGTTCCCAACTTAAGACTCTCTGACCCTTTTAACTATCGAAAGTGTTTTTTGGGAGGACTGCTTATCTTCCACCCGAAACAAGTCAGCCCACGGACTGTGCCAAGGGAAGCACCGCCAGGGAATAGGTGAGCAGATCTTTCACGTCGGGACACAGGGAAGCAAGTGCTTCTTTCTCCAGTGAGGTGGCTGGACCTCTGGAATGAGAAGTCCCCAAAGGGACATTTTTCTGCACTTTTTAAACCAAAGTTTTAATTTATTATGGTTTTTTTTTTTTGAGTGTCTGGAGCATATGAGAGTTTATTCAGTATCTCATAACCATTCCATCTCTTCGAACTTGTGGGCCTTTCTCTAAAACAAACTCAAAAGCTGGCAAACAGAAATTAGATTACTGTAGAAAAAAAAAAAAAAAGTAAGGGGTTGGAATGAAATGAGTCAATAGCAGCATCACCTGCTGGTCATATTCAGGTACTGCATTTACTCCCCCCCCCAATTTAGTAAAATTACAAAATACACCTGGGGATCCCTGGTAAAATAAGGAAGAATAAAGATATCCCTGCCACACTGTAACAGAGAGAAACAACAAAGATAATAAGAAAGTGAGAAAGGGGTGCTATCTTCCAGGAAATAAGTTAACACCTGGTATCTCCAAAAACAACATTTAAAGAGAGTCTGACATGAGCAGTGAAAATGAACCAGATTGAGGAGGATGCTGAGAGCAGGTGCATATTTCAGTGAGTGATAATGAAATTACTAACTATCAAAGCCTGCGGGCTGAGGAAGGGAAATTCACATCCAGAAAAGCTTACAATTGAAAGGAAGAAGAGTTAAAAGTTAATGATCTAAGCACCTAATTTTAAAAGTTACAAAAAAGATGGAACAAAGAAAGTGGAAATAAGAAAGCAGTAAAGCTAAGGGCAGAAATTATTGAAACAGAAAGTAAACACATAATAGGAAGGGGTAAGGAAAGCCAAAGGAGTCTCTCTTTTTCTTTTTTCTTTTTCTTTTAACAACTGATAAGCCTCTGGCAATATTGATCAAGAAAGAAAGAGAAAAGGTGCAAATAAGAATAAAAGAAGAGCCAGAACTACAATGCTACTAAGATAAAGCAGCTCAAGGTCAAAGCTCACTCTTTGTTCTCTAAAGGCCTCCAGCAAACCAGGGCTGCTGGGTCCTGTGGCCAACCTGGTGCATTTACTTGGTCTTCAGGATTCTGCGGGCCTGGCTTCTAAAGAGATGATTGAAATTCCGCTTTGATTTCACTCTTTTACATTTTCCCATCGTGGACCTCACTGATTTTCATAAAGTTAACCAATGTTTTCTCCTTTTGATAGATGATAATAAAAGCCAACATGTACTAAAAGCTTATTATGTGCCAAGTACTGTGCGATATAATTTCCAAAACGAGTTCCTGAGATTATCGTCATCGTCGTCCCCTACTGGGGCTTGGGGCCTAGAGTACCAGGCCTCCAGTTGCACCATCAGAACGAGGTAGTGGCTGGATTTGGGCCAAGCAGTTGGGGTTGGAGCCTCTCCCAGTCACAGAGCAAGCTGATGGCAGAGCCAGGACAGACTCTAGACCTTTTGACGAAAAGTCCCAGTGATGCCAACATCGTGGCCTGTGCTAAGAAGGCAACTCTATATGCTGTTTATTTTTTCTCTCCCTTTCCAAACTGAGTGGGATGGGCTTTGTGCCTCACGATGAATCCACGGATGCAACATGGACTTGGATGTAGGCCCTGACGTAACCTTGACTACCTGTGAGTAGGTCTCCAAGGCCTTGGGTGCCAAGTGGCCTATAACTCAGGTCTCTCTCGCCTGCCTGTCTAGGAAATGCCTCTTTAACCAGGGTTTATCCATTATTACTGGGCCACTATGTGTTACTTTTCGGGGCTTCAGGTAAATACCTGCTGCACCTTACGGAGAACTGTGGTTCTGCAAATGCCATTTTGTGGGAATGAGCTGCTAACCAAAGCACCTGGGTTCCATGTGTGATTTCTTTAAGCGCCATGATTCCCATGTCACATTAAATTAGGATCCACCAACTATGGCCCTCATGCCAAATCCGGCCTGTCGCTTGTTTTTCCATGGCCAGTCAGTTAAGAAAAAAAAAATGGTTTTTCCATTTTTAAATGGTTGAGGAGAAAAGCAAATGGAGAGTATTGTTTTGTGACAGGTGAAAAGTATGTGAAATGGAAATTTCAGTGTCCATGAGGGAAGTTTCATCAGCTCACAGCCACCCTCATTCGACTCTAGTCTGTGAAGCATCTGGTCAACGGCCAAACTGAGCAGTCGAGTCACAGACCACACACACACAGCCTGTGAGCCTGAAATATTTACCATTAATATTTACAGGAAAAGTTTGCTAACCCTTGCATTAAATTATCATTATAGAATTTATCATTATGGATTTAGAGACTTCTAGGAAGGAAAACAAGCAAAAGAAAATGTTATTTTCGAAACCAATCCTCTCTTTTTTTTCCTAGTAGAGGGAAAACCAATCATTGTGAGACCCTCTACAACACACAGGCAGCTAATGGAGTTTGATCCCCGGAGCTAGTCTGTCCTCAGGCATTTGGGGTGGAGGTTCTGCTTCTAGCCAGGATTTCTGGTTCCATCCAGGGTGTGTGACTGTCCTGTTACACAGTTTAAGGTATTGATATTGTACAGGAGGAAAGATGAACTTTTCCTCTGCTCTCTTAGGTTCTCCCCTGGGGTCCCATAAATTAGACTAAGGACAGATTCATAAGAGAAAAACAATTTATTAACATGTGCCTCACGTATACACATGGGAGCGCTCAGTGACAAGTAACTCAAAGGGATGGTTAGAACTTGGGCCCATGGAACATCTTAGGAGAGAAGAATAATTGTGTAGAGAGACGACGTGAAGAAAGGACAGGACCGTGAGCTTCTAGGGGCAGCAAATTGTGGGAAGGCAAACGCATGTGGAAACCAACAGCGCAAAAGGGCCGGTTAGTTTGTTATGCAGGTTCCTCTGGTCCTATCTCCAGGTTGACAAGGGTCTAGAGTTGTCTCCTGTCTTTTCTGGTAGAGAGAGGAGGGGAACACCTTTATAAATTTACGTCTTGAATTTAGGCAAATAGGGGAAGGATAGAGAGCATTTCTTGCATCCGCTTCTTCTCAATTATCTTTAACTCAAGGTAATCCTTATGCCAAAGTGATATATTTTAGGGTGGCAGATTCTGCTACCCTTCACTATAAAGATGAAGTTGGGATGCTATATGCTGAGAAGATGCTTAGGGCATTCAGTTACCCAAGAAACAAGCTCTCTCCACAAGGTCACTGAGAGAGACCTGTACACAGGACAAAGCCTCAAACATGGGAGCCAAAACGCAGAAGTTAATTAAAAATGGACCAAAGACTTCAAAGTAAAATTATACAGTCCCAGAGGAAAACATACAAATGGGGGAATGACTGCTGATGGATATGAGGTTTCTTTTGTGGGCAATGAAAATGTTCTAGAATCGATCGTGGCGATAGTCATACAACTTTGTAATTATACTAACTCAGTGGACCTTACATGATTGAATTTTATGGTATGTAAATTCTATCTCAGTACAACTTTAAAAAGACAGCAGGGCAGGGGCCGGGATGAACGTGGGTCTGAAGGGCCGGGATCAGCCTGGTACTTTTCCGTGGGAGGCGTGGTGGCTGGGGGAGCAGGAGAAGCTTCTGCAGGGTAGGAATCTGAGGATGCAGATCTTGCCAAGGCCAATGTCTCTGCCGGGCATTCTGCTAGCTTTTCTTCTCCTGGAACCGAACTCCTTTCCTCTTCCCCGACTCCAGGGCAGATAGCATGGAAGGTAGAAGGGGGAAGGAGATGACTTGCCAGAAATAATTGTGTCCAAACAATCCTATGACAAAAATCTTAGCCATTTCCCATTTCAGGAATGCATAGGCTCTATCGGCCTTCGAAATTGAGAATGCTTCACAGCTATGTCATATGATAATTAGGCTGCAATTTCCCAAAGGGTGAGTGGAGGTCAGAGAAAGAGAGATTGAGCCATTTGTTCAACAAATATTTCTTGAGTGCCTACTGTGTGCCAGAGCCTGTTGTAAGCACTGGAGGTGAGACGTAAGGAGGTTTTCTCAGTTCGGTTCCCTAGAGGCTGTGATAAGAGTGTAAGTGCAAATTGTTTCCTTGGGAGGTGATCTCAGAAAGCTCTGAGAAGTACGGGGAAATGAGACAGGAAAGAGAAGGAAGAAATTAAAGGATGCTTTGTTGATGTTATGATTATGGGCAACTAGGTCCAATTTTGCCGGGGAATTCTGGGAGCCAAGTTTTCCCATCTGAGGGTGAGGGAGCTCGGATACTTATATACCAACTCTCATCAGTCCGTGGTGGAGGGCTGCTCAAGAGTGGATGGGGGTAGGTGTTAACGCCCGAGTACATCCATCCTGCCCCGTGTGGGCCCAGTGAGCTCCTGCGGCCAGAGAAGGCCCTTGAGCGAAGGTCACCAGTGCTTGAAGTTGAGCACCCAGTGAACACGCCTGGAATGCTGAGTGCCAGGGGGGCGTGGGGGAGGCCCTGGCTGCATCTCCTGCAAGCGTCTCTTGCACACCTTACATGTTAGGCAGCAGTGGGGGGAGATGAAAGGTAAACCAGCAAAACCAGATAATGAACAACATAATTTGGGGGAACAAAATATAGGGTGCTTTCTTAGCAATGGATGGTGGGGGCCTTATTTAGTTAAAATGGGGAGTCGAGAATGTCTTCCTTGAAGTTTGAGCTAAAACTGAGTGACAGGAAGGGTGATGGAGAGTGGGCAAAGCATCCCAGGCAAAGCGAACATGGAGTGCAAAGTCTCTAAGGTACGAGGTCAGTGTGTCTGGAAGGGTAGTGGAGAGACACAGGGTTTGGGGATGCAGGCGGTAAAGAAAAGGAAGATTCATAGATGATTGTTTTAGGTTCAAGTCATTATATGGATGGTGGTGCTTCATCTACTTAGATGAGGCATACAGGGACAAGAAATTGGGGGTGAAGGATGGAGTCAGTATTTCTACTTCATTTGTATTAATTTTGAGATGCCTATTATACATCTAAACGGATGTCAGCAGGCTATTTAGCTGAAAAGGATATGAGATCAAGAGAAGTTTTCTTCTGTTTGAAATAAATATGAGAGGATATTTCTATCCGATGAAAAGGATCCAGTAGAGAGGAAGAAATTGATGATTCAGAAAAAAGAGGGTAATTATAGTGGTAATTCATGGAGAAGAAGGACTGGTACCCAAGATGCAGATGGAGGTCTTGTTTTCAATGGGAGCAAGTACACTTCATCTGTTACAAACAGGAAAGAAGACAGAGTGTGCACCAATGCCTTAGACGGGAAGATTTGGAGATGGAAAATGTGAGGGAGCTTCAAATATCTCAACAATGGATGAGGCAAAGCTTTGAGCTGTGCAGGATGGAGGGTGGGGTAGAAAGGGAGAAAACCATTGTTTTCCTCCAGCCACTGTCAGCTGCTCTGTGCAAATGTGGAGTCAGTGATTGAGTTTCACAAGGGTTGGGGTTTTGACAGAGGCTTACACAGGAAAGAGAGAAGATCAAAGGAGATGCGGGTATCGCAAGGACGTAATTATGATGGTAAGCCAGGGAATCGATGCTGCATCGTGGAGTCTGAGAGTCACACGGGCTGATACACATCGAGCGCTCAGAGCTCAAGGGTACAAGTGCGGGAAAGAGGTGAGCCATTTTTACTTTTATTCAAGGGAAGTGAGAAAATGAGGACAGTGCTCGGAAACAACGCGGAAAGAGTCAAAGGATCTGTTGTTAGAGACAGCAAATTTTCTGAGTACCTCGCAGGACCTCTCGGGGGGAAGTCCTGGTCAGGTGCCCATCCTGTGATACTGACAATGACTCACATGGAATCAAATCCTTCAAGTACCATTTTCAGGTTCCCAGTGGGCTCTGCTCAGGCCTCCCCTACCTGTGAAGGTGAGATCTGCCAGCGGCTCTTCAAGCGAGCACATTTTTTATGACTGGGCCTCCAAGAGAGTCCTGTTCTGGCTTCTTCGGGCCTAATAGGGTGGCGTCCTGTGCAGCCATACCCCAATTTACTGCGCTTTGTTGTATTGTGCTTCACAGATTTTTTTTTTTTTTAATTGAAGGCAAAGCCCTCCACCAGTGAAAAGATGATGACTCGCTTTGTTGTGGTACTCACGCTGTGGGGATCTGGAGCCGAACCCGCAGCATTTCCGAGGCACACCGGTGTCGTGGAGATGAGGACCTCATGGGAGCCAGTCATTACATTTTCCAAACAGAAGTTGATGTTCACGTGACCTTCTAAATGCATGTGCTTCCAGTAGCCAAAAAGGCACACTAAACTGTATATTGGTTTAAGACAGAGATTTCCACTGAGAGCACTATATATTTAGCCTGTGTTTGGTGTGTGTGTGTGTGTGTGTGTGTGCACGACTCCAGATTGTGTCCCTCAACACGTGACAATTTAGGAGGAGCTTTGTTTTCGAGCTTAATCACCTAGTCTTTGGAGGCTATAAACGGATGCCTCTGTTTACATTTGAATTAAATTCCTTCTAATAACACAGTAGTAGATAGTAGGTGAGGTGGCTTTTATATACCCCCGGGCAAGACTCTTAAAGCATTTTTTATCTCATGTGAAAGCACATTGCAATAGATTTTTATGGATTTCAATAATAAAAGATTGGCTAGATCAATTTCTGCATATAGGGATGACAAAATTAAATCTGTCAACTGGTGCTTTAATGACGTATGCGAAAACTTAAACTTCCATAATCCACTATGAACTGTTGGGAGCTAGCTAGTTTTTAAACCGGCCACAAGAGGGTGCTATAGGACTACATACTTGCCCTAATCATCCTCTCCCTACCATCCCTTTCAATTCCTTACTTCTTATTAGTTATCTACCATTTCTTGGGTACCCTACCTTGTTTCATTTCAACCACCTTGGTGTACCAACGAGTTGCTAGTGGTTCCCATAGTCCAATCTGAATATTAGGCTAAGGTTTCCTGAGTTTTTAACAAGTCAATGGCAATAACGCACTCAGAGTGGGCGTTTGTGACCGGTGAGTGAATGGGCCTTTTTCCTACTTCAAGGTATTAATTACATCTCTCCAAATCCTTGGTGATGTCTCTCTCGCCAAATTTGCCGTGGTTGACATGGACTAAAGTACTGTCTGATTCTCTCTGCTCTCCACACCGTACGTTGTTCCCAGCCCAGTGGATCGATCGAGAAGGTGGAGCCTGGGGTCCTCATAAGAACGAGTGAAGGACACATGGAGGCGAACCTGGGGGATGACAGCCAGTCTTCTGCACCCTTCTGTAGGCCCAGAGGCTCTTCAAAACCATGCAGGCTAGAGCACAGGGCTGTAGCTGAAGCCCAGTTTAGAGACTTAGATCACTTAGATTTCCTACAGATTTTTGGCTTTGAACTTTAGTCCCCTTTTGTGCTTTGAACGAATGGTGCCTATCTCTATGTAATTGCTTTTTGCAAGAAGAAAAGTCTGGATATTGTTCACCAGTTTGAGATGATGGCACTGCCACGATTCAGATCATGCCTGCAGTTCACTGGGAAAACAGCTACAGACCGTGGCAGACCTACTGCTGGCTCTTCCTGCCAGTTCAAGGCCGATGAGCCCACAGGTGAGCCACCTGACCCACTGGCCCCTCACTGCCGACGCTGAGTTTAAATTACTGTTTAACTTCTCCATATAGGTCAGAGAATCTCCACAGGCCACATGTCACCTAATACAATATGGCCTGGATTAGGACCAGCTGGACAGTTGGGCATGCCCTTCTCAACCAGCACTGATTCCACTTTGGTGCCCCAGGAGAGAAGGACAGCCATTCCTCCAATTTCTGACCTTTCTTTTCCCAAGCTGCCATTATCTAGATAAAAAAGGAGTTAAATGTCCGCATAGCCACAAGAAAGGAGCTGTCACACAGAGGCCCCTGACGTGGTTTTGCTCCTGCTTAATTGATTTGGCCCCTCCGCCCCAGACAAGCACAAGGTCACCTGGCTGTCACCTGTCAAGTGAAGGCAGCTGGTTGCAGCCCACAGGAAGTGAAGGTTCCTTTGGTTTTAGTTACAGCAAAGCCATGCTCCCTCGCTTCCTTCCCACATGGAATTCTGGTTTGCTACGGGGAATACGCATAGGCCCGAGGGAGCAGGTCTGTGTGGACCATCTAACGAAGCTGATTTTTTCCTCAGCTTAACTACCCATTTCTTTAGTTGGAGCCCAGCTGGTGACAGGTGGCAGACGGAAGTCTGGTACCATTCTGTACTCATTATTTTGGTTAAGCTGCTATCTTGATTGGGACTAGAACTGTTCCTTCTGCATGATCAGAGCTGCCCCGTTGCTAAGGTGGTTGATGGCAGCCATTCCTTGAGCAGATAAAACAGGCTTCCTTCCAGGCTTTCCTATCTCAGGGGCCAGGATGATGAGCAGAGGGCATCCTTGCTAATGCTGCTTTACACCAGGCTGTTCCTCAACCAAACATCAAATCCCTAACGACTTTGCCAAGACTTCTGTCAAGCCCTGAACATCAGGAACAAGTCACTTTCTTGTCCTCAACTCCCTATTTTACATTTTGTGCCCTGAAAGTACAGATTACTAAAGAAACTACACATCATAATCTCCCCACTTGGGAGGCCCAAGGAGATACCCAGTTTGGCTACTTTTGCTGCATTTTTAAGTCCGTTTTCCCTCCTCCATTATACAATGCCACCTAGTCACTTGTGCCCCTGAAGCCGACAAGAGCAGTTAGCCCTGCTCCCATGCTCTTAGGTACCTGAGGCTCCCAGTCAGCTTTCCCACACCAGCGAGATATTCCCCATTATCCTTGGACTAGTTTCAGTAAAACTGCAGAAATACGTAGATATTCTTAATTACGTCCTTTATTTCCATTGCATTGTTCAAAGACAAGAAAGAAGGGTACATGATCTGTTCTTGCTGTAAGGATGGGGTCTGCCCTACAGGTGACAAGTCCAGCCATGTGTCTGGGATGCACAGGCTGAAGGATCAGGAGGCGCTCCTCACAAAAACCAGCTTTGCTCAAAGCTTTAGATCCCATCCAATGGGAATGGCCTGACACACGAAGCGATGACCAACTGCTCGGCTACGGGTGCCAAGGTGAGGGGGCTTTTCCTTCCCATTTTTGAGGCTTCCCTTGTCTATCTTCTTTGTTCAACCCTCATCTTAGACAGTTCTTTGCTGGGCATTAGCTTGGCCCTCAGTAGACAAAGAGGCAACACTTTACACATTAACGTTAAGTCTCTGCTTTGTCATTTTCATAAACTATTTCCACAGCACCTCTCAACCAGAGGTGGAATCATTACAAAATGTTACAGGTAGAAAAACGAGGATTTCTCGGTTAAGTTGGAGAATTCTCCCAAACTTCTTGATCTTCTTAGTCAAATTTATGCTTTTCCAGAAATGAGCTTACCAAATTTGACACTCTATTCTGGTATAGTCACTTAAGTCTGTCTGTCTTTCTTGATTAGAGGTAGGATGGGGTAAGAAAGTAACAAAACCGATTACTTAAGTGTCTTTAAGAGGTAAATCTGTGGGGGCTGAGTCTGTTTTTCCAAAAGCAATTTTATCAGAATAGGGGCCCGGGCTCGGCTGGTACAGACTGCACTGGTGCACAGCGAGACGCTGTCACACTGCCATCGTGCCGCTGCAGCGGCTGAAAAGTATGCACTTGTGGATGCATTTCTTCATCTTGGCTAAATGGCTTTAATGACACGTCTTGATTACTGCTCAATAAAAAGCGTGAGTTTGGAACTCAAAAAGATGCGCTGCAAAGATCTCAGAGCTAAGAACTGCAAATCCTCTTTCTCACACAACACCCAGCCGCTATGCACCACCACCCGCGGCTCTCACTTCCTTTGGTGAAACACACACTGACACCAGGATGTAGTGAAAGAACATGGCTTTTCTGGCTGGAAGCCCTGGGCTGGCATCCCAACTGTCACTTTCTAGCACTCAAGGGAAGTTAACTTGAACCCCAGTATCTTCCAGCTGTAAGGTGGCATCGTCACCCACACTTGCAAAGCAGTGCCTGTGACTAAATTTATTTATGTTGAAAGTCTATTACATTATCTGGCACTTAGGGATAGACTTATTTTGGCAGCCCAGTGACATAACCAATAAAGACACAGAAAATAATTCTATGTGCTAATACTTAAGTTTAAATTATACTTCACATTATTTTTTAAATTTTAACACTGTGACAGATTCTTGGCTCTAGCTGAGTTTATACGCAATTCTATTCTTATTTTAAGTCAGTAAATGAAGAACACAAGCTACTTTTAACAAAGGTTCTCTTCTAGCTTTGGGTTTAACAGCAGCTGAATCTAATTAGAATACTTTCAGAATGAGAACTCCAATTATGAAAGACAAAATGTATGGGTATCTTACTTGCTTAAATTTGGGAGCCTAACTGCTCACAAAAGAATTCATATTTTTATTGTTAAGCTGCAACATACATGGTTTAATACAACAAAAAAAATTTAATCAAGTGAAAAGTAATAAACTGAACAATAAACAAATAAACACTCAAAACAAAATATTTTCCATTGGAAACATGTTAAGATGAATACGGGGTTTCATTACCATCTTACTGCAATTTTCTTATGTGTTACTAGCCTACATACCCCATGTTTTCTGTAGTCATGCAGATGTAAATGGAAATCTGAATGATTAAATAAATGAAAAGTCCGTTTACTGCAGAGAATCATTTCACAAGGCAGCCAAACTGGATTTAGAGAACAAAATTATTCAAGAAATTCTCCACGTATCTAGGTTCATTTTAGAATCCATGAACCTTAAGCTGTTCCTCCTTGACAATGCCAACCTGCAAAATAAAACTTAATTTAGCAGAACCACTCTGATACATAAATTCACCCTTCAGAAAACAAGGAGTCTCTAGTCATTAAAAAGAGTCACTGTTAAAAACTTACAGCAACACTATTATTTGTGGCATTAACTGTTAATAACAATTCAACACACATTTTAATACCTGACACACCAAAACACACCCTGTGCAGATACAGGCATGATCACTCGAGTCATTCAAATGACAAAATAAACCCAATAAAGGTCCTACTATCTTCGAAGGAAGTACGAACTCTGTATTTCACTCAGTTAATTTACTTCGTTCACATGCTCTTCTCCTAAGTGGGAAATACTTCACGTTGCCCTTAAATACAGCTTTAGCAGCAAACTCCAGGCTGTACATAGAGCACCCAGTCACTTACCTCCAACAGAAATTGGCAAATGTTTTTTCTTTGGTCACCTTGAAGCTGAATAACCTCTCCGTATTCAGGATGTTCAATCACAGTACCATTACAGGCAAATTTCTGGAGAAGTACATAAATAGTCAACATAACAGAGTCAAAAACGATGAGGTTTTATTTTCACCAGAAGATGAAAATCAACTATTTCAGCAAGCTTGATTATGCTTAAGAAACAGGTTGTCTCCTGTAATCTCTAATAGTTCCAAGTTAATTTAAAAATGAAATGGCAGGTCACATAAAGGAAACGATTTTACTTGGAACACCCAAGAACTAAATTATTTCATATTTTGTTTGTAAGTCACGTACACCTTATTTTAAGATGGGAGACCAGACGGAAATATCTGGGTGTTAATTAAGAGAATAAACACACCTTTCTGGGATCCAATCACTTTCACCCACGCCGATACAGTCAAGTAAAGGTGTGAACCACAATCCAATTCAGACATGTACATCAATGACCATATATTAATTTCTTCTAATGCCTTTACCTTTTTGAAAGCTTTCACAAGTTTCTTTTTGTCATAATCATCTGCGATGCCCTGAACAGTGGTCAGTGTCTTCCTGCCGTTCCGTTGCTGGATTCTTATATGGATGTAATCCTCAGTCCCTGCCGGGAGTAAGTCGTCACCCTTAGTTGCATCAGCAAAGGGGTCTGCAGAAGGATACAAAAAAAATCAAAAGCAGAAAATATCTTTTAGTCAGTAACTTCTAGATATAAGGTACACTACACTGGACAGTCACAAAGAAGGTTCTAGTGCCTCTGCTTTTTTTGCAGGTCAGGATTGGGAGTGATGGGGGTGGGGCATTAATAAAACCTCCAAGTACTCTCACAAAAAGAGAACTACTTGACTAGGTATGTCCACTGATATCTGAATAGACAATTTTTGTTATAGGTAAATAATGTTACTGTTGAATATAGTCCTCTCATGAGAAAAGGCATTTTAAAACCTTAATTTTATAGCCACTATAAAAATGTGCGTCATCTCGATTACCTTCTGATGACAACAAACATTCAAACACATCCACCCCAATTATTTCACCGTAACGGTGCCATGCAAAAAGTTAAAAAAAAAAATATATATATATATATATACGTATATATGGGTCTGTACATACACACATATATATCAAGAGCCGTAATTTTTACAAATTACTACGCAAGTAGAGAAAACTGGACCACTGCCCGGTGACAGATCACAGGTCTGCATCCGCATCTTCTACTAAACGCCCTCAAGAGCTGCTCAGAAACAGCGCCGGCCACTAGTGGATGCCGCTCCCCAAGCCCGTGGCCCGGCATCGCCCCTGCGAGCAGCAGGGCAGGTCTAGGGGCGGCGTAACGGGGTCGCAGAGATGTCATGGGCGGGAGGCGGGCGGCAGCCGGGTCAAGGACCGGGCAGGGGGCGGCACAGGGACCACGGTCGGGGCTCGGAGAGGAGGGGCCGGGGGCTGCCGGCCGTCTTCGGGGAGGGGGTCGCCAGGGGCCCAGTCGCCATTTTCTGGGAGTCGAGACAAAGCCCCACTCGGGGTGCCGCGAGGGCAGAGGGGGGGCCCCCTCGGAGCGGTGGTCAGGGCGAGCGGTGCCGGCGAGGGCGGGCAGGGGCAGCCGGCCGGTCCGAGCGGCGCGCGGGGGCAGGGAGGGGGCGGCGGCGGCGACCCGGTCTTACCGAAAGATTGGAGGTTCTGGATAGTGGACATGCGATACTAGTGTGAGGCCGGTGAAGGGATAAAATTCCTGCGGGGCCCGCCCGGATCACCGTGTCAGGAGGCTGCAGTGGCGAGAAAACGGAAATAAATAAGGAGATGCTTCGCCCCGGGGCTGGGATTCTGCTGGAGCGACAGCGGCGGCGGAAGCCGGGAGGAGGCAGGAAGAGGCGAAGGAGGAGGCGGAGGAAGAGGCGGCGGCGACGGAGGCGAGGACGCGAGAGAAGAGGCGGCGCTGCGGCTTCTCCTACAAAATGGCCGATGGAGACTATTTAGCCGCGCCCGCCGCCCCCTCCCACGTGACCACCCGCGCCGGGCATCCTGGGACTTGTAGTTTCCTGGAGCCGACAGCGCTGGGAAAGCCTGGGGGCCGGCGGGCTTTCGGGACCGCAATTCCCAGCAGGAAGTTTGCGGTCCAGTGCCGACCGGCAGGACTGGGAACGGTCCAGGTGGGTGCGGGTCGCTCGGGGCAGATCCCGCAGGTCTTGGGCTGTTTTCCCCATGGTCTCGCATGCTCTCCCCTGATTCCCCTTATCTCGCCCTACAGTGGCGTCGCCAAGGGATTGGTGCTGGGAGATGATCTCCATCAGTCAACCTCGAGGCCCCGGGTAATTTAAGTAAAATCGGGATGTAGGAGTTCAACAAGCCCAGCTTTCGACTTCACTGTCGCCTCTCAGCACCTCCTGCATCGAAATTCCAGGACCCCCTGCACCGCGTTGCAGGAGCCGTGTTAGTCCCCACCAAGGTTCGAGGTGGGAGCCTACCTACCCCCCAGGTTGGGCCCCCTTCCGATTCCCTAGCGCGACGGTTTTCAAACTCTAGCGTCCATCTCCCGGAAGGCTTGATAAACACAGATTGACAGACTCGCAGTTTCTTTTTAAGCAGGTCTGGGGCGTGACCTCAGAATTTGCAAATCTAGTAAGCTCCCAGGTAAGTCTGATGCTGATGGTCTGGGACCACGCTTCAGAACCACTGCTCACCTTCACCTGGGGCCTGGCATCCAGTGGGTGTCAGGTATGTGTCAACTGAATATACCAGAAAAACAGCCTGTCAACTCGGACACAGAACCTCGAACAGGACAGGTGCCAGATACAAATCGAAGATGTGCTCAGCAAATAGGTTAATTGATGTAGAGTCGGGTACCAGAACTGTAATGCCTTCCTATCAAGCTACGCAAAGGAAAATAAACCTAAGACTTTGGCTTACCTAGGCAGTCCCACTTGGTTGGCTTTATGGAAGCAAAGGGATAGACTAAAATTTAGGGATTCTTAACCTTTTTTTTTTTTTTTTTGATGCCATGGCAGTCTTGCGAAGCCTATAGACCCCTTCTAAGAATATGCTTTAAGTGCATGAAATAAAACATTTAAGGTTACAAAGGAAATTGTACTGAATTGAAATTGTATTGAAATGAAAAGCAACACATTGGTAGCATAGTATTGTTTCTTTACTAACGCATTAATTAACAAGGTCTAGCAGCAGGTCTAACTATTAGAATTTCAAAAGGTGCTAGCTAAAAGATATTTTGAGATGTCTGAAACATCAGAAATGTAATATGAAAATATCTGTGAGTTCTATTCGTGCAAAATGACAGGTCCTTCTAAAATATTATTGTGATGTTGCCAGTGTTCATAATGGAGGACATGCTAAACTGTGCTTAGATATTAGATGTAGGTATAATCTTTTTTCTCATCCAATTTTAGGAATCTTCTCCTACCCCCACCCCCGACCCTGCAATTTATCCATGGACCAAAGATCTGCAGACCCCAGGTTAAGAATATCTGGATTTAATAATCTTTCATGATTAACGATAATAGGTATTATTTATTGAGTGCTTACTTTTTGCCTGTTGTAAGACTTCTCACAATATTATTAATCTTCATAGCCAGTCTATGATGTAGTTATTATTCTGTTTAGCAGATGTGGAAATGGAGGCTTTCAAAGGTTATATAATTTGCCTAAAAAAAATCAGATTCTTAACTCCCAGAAATCTAACTATGTTTTTGGTCTTCTAGTCCTGATTTAAATGAATAATATGTTTATTATCCAAACTAAGGTATAAAGTTTTAGAGCTGGTTATGAAACAGAGAATCAAAATTTTTTGATTACAGCTACAACGGTTTTTGTTTTTTGGTCTTATACTTTTATAAGCACATTTTAATTTTTAATATCTTTCTAGATGAAGTATAGAATAAACAAAATTCATCTGTTTCTGTTTTCTTTCTTCCTAGATGTCCAAAACCATTTTATATTACATTGTTTCTTAGAAGGAGCCAAAGAAACAGAAGTTTTTTTAAAAAATCCAGAAACCTTAGGGTTTTCATGGTCATTATCCCTGTCAGGAGAACTCATCCTTTCTTAGACCTGTTATTTACATCAGAAACCCCCAGGAGCTCATACATCTTCAATCAAAGCCAATTATGAATACAAGTCAGATGCAATTGTGATTATTATCTTAAAAACTCTCCTGGCTCTCTGGTCATTCATAGACTTCGTTAGACTTGCACTGTCCAATACGAGAAACCACTAGCCACAATGTGGCCATTGAGTGCTTACAGTGTTTCTGGTCCTCATTGCCATATTCTCCAAGTTTAAAGAACACACTGACCTTTCAAAGATTTAAGTTGTCTCAATTTCACCTGTTTCTTTTTACTTTTTAAAATGTGGCTCCTAGACTATTTCGTGGCCCTCGTACTATTTTTATTAGCACTGGCTTAAGAGTGAGAGGATTTGACCTATATATAAAGTTATAAAAGGAATAAATTAAAGTATTTAAAACCTAGTATTTTTAGTTCTAAATGGTACCAGCCTAGTTTAAGGTGATGATTTCCTGCCTTATTTCAGAAGGGAGTTTAGATCACTTGCAGAGGACAGTAGTATTGACTAAAGGAATCAGGGAAGATTTAAAAAAAAAAAAAAAAGTAGAATAGTTGAAAAATAAAAGCCCCCAAAGCTAGAGATAGACCCCAAATCTGGCTCTTACTTTCCCAATGGTTATGACAAAGAAAAAGTCTACTAGAAAATCCCTCTGTCTACGGGATGAGAACATACCAGTTGCGCAGGAGGAATGACTTTGCCTGGCCCTGAACCACAGGAGATGATTTTCTTGGGCCCTCATAAAGGGGACACTGTGATGTATTGGACAGCATCCTAGCAGCTTGCCTACCATGAAGACAATGGTGGGTTTTATGCAACTGTTTCTTATATCTGCAAGTCATGAAGACATGCTTTCAGATTTGGTCCTCAGCCATCCATAGGTTGCCTGTCGTGGCGGGCACGTGATAATGTCCCACTCAGATTTCCTGCTTCAGTGAGCGTAATTGACCAACAGCCCCAGCTGCTGTACTCTGAATTCAGCATTGGCGATGCCACACTTCCCATTGGCTGCTCTCAGCCAATAACTGAGTGCAACCAAGATCCTAATGTAGCCCTGTGATGGGCGGCTCTCCTCAAGGACTCTCCATTGGCCTGGCCGAACTTTCTTAAACTTGTGCTGAAGTCTAAGACTCTTCTTATTCAGCCCTTCTTCCCTTTCTCCTTCACAGGGTCACCTCCTCTGGCTCCTTCCTCTTTCCTCACAGGTGTTTTCCCCAATTAATGTCTTGTACATCTAATCCCATTTGAATGTCTGCTTCTCAAAGGACCCAAATTGATGCTCCTTATTCCATAGCGGTTGATGAGGGGACAATAGGAGGAAAGTTCTAGGCTTTTTCTCCAAACCCTAAAATCTAGTGAGCTGTGCTAGACTGCATGAGGCTAATGGAAATTTTGCCTCAAGGCTTAAGGCCTTCAATATAAAAGTGCAGGCAGCTTTTTCTTCTCCTGGGCGTGCACCCTAAAATAAGCCCTTCGCCACTTGCATATGTGATGGTAAGAATACTTTCCAGGTGAAATACTTCTAAACTTAAAACGATAGGTCCAATTTTTTTTTTTTTATTTTGAAAAAATGCAGTAAATACTATGTTTCTAGACCCTTTGGACATCCTGATGTTCGGGTCAGGTAGAAAAAGTCGGTAAAAATCTCAGCTTATATCATGAGTACTTGATTATTATAATACCAATGTGTGATACAAATAAAATGTTTGAAACATTACATATATGATAAGGACTTAATTCCTTTATCATTGAGCATAGTAGAGTTTGGTTACAGCAGAACTTATTATTAAGAATATTTACATACGTCAAAAGTAAAATCATGTCCCCAGAAACCTACTTAATTACAGTGGGAACTTGAATGATAGGTCATTAATGTAACTGGTTATAAAGGGTTACACTGTCTTTAAAGAGCAGAGAACAGTCACTGGCTGAAGATGATTAACTCAGCATCTTCATTATCAAAAAGTCCCTAACAATATCAGAAAAGATACATTTTTTGGAAGAATAAATTCAGCCTGGGACAAAAAGATGTGCCATCAGTGGATCAGGTATTTCCTTCCTCCTGAAGGAAAGGACAGATGTAAACTAATTGATAGAGGAAACTGCAGGCTTAAACACTGGCTCCACTGGATTCCTGAGGATCATGGGACATCTTCAAAATTCTGATATTTGAACCTGAAATTCTATATGTAGACAAAGCAAGGTGCAAGATTTTTAATCTGAAATTTTATATTTATGCAAAATAGTATGCAAGATGGAAGGCAGAATACAAGCATTTACAAAACATTCACGGACTCAGAAAGTTTACTCTCACAGTATTGATGACATACTCCAGAAATATTAAAAACCCGAGGAGAAAGATGTAAGATGAAAGACAGGCATGAAGAAATCAGTAAAAATTGCGATTATGTCTAAATTATATTGATATGTAATGAGGGTGAAAAATTTTATGGGTAATTTCTAGAAGAACAGAAATCCCATGCATGTTTCAACCCAACTAAAGGGAAGAGGGATAAAAGAGTAACAAGAAATCATATAGTAATTTAAAAACATTAAATCATAATAAAGAAGTAAAAAGTACATAATTCAGTAATCATAGAAGTGTGAATGTCATATTTTTCTATTAAAAGGCAACCTTTTTGGTTTCAAACAAAATGGTTCATCTAGATGCTATTTATGACACATTTAAGGTCAAATGACAGATTGAAAAAGTTATTGCATGTAACTGCTAATTGGAAAATAGGATGGAACAATATTATCAGAAAAAAATGAATTGAGAATCATATTAAACCAGATAAAGAATAGTTCATGTAGATCATAGTTATATTAAACCAAGAAAATGAGTTATAAACTTTTTTCTTAACGACTCCACAAAATGCACATAAAAATATGGAGGAATGGACAAATTTGCAGTCAGAATGAGATATAGTAATACATCTGTTTCAGAAATAGACAAGTAAACATAAATTAAGTAAAGATAGAAGTATTTTTAGTAATACAATGAACTCACTTGGCCCAATAGACCTATGTAAAACTTTATACCCAATGCAAAGCATACCAGTTATTTGTTCAAACACTTATGACAGGTTTACAAAAATCCTATTATGTGCTATTTCTTAAAGAAGAACACAAAACTTAAAATGTAGGAATCTATAGGGTATATTCTCTGACCAATATTCAATAAATTAGTTATTAACAAATAAGTTAACTAAAACAAACTATTTGGAATTTTTAAAAAGCATATTCATCTAATTCTTGATTAGATAGGAAATCAAAATTGAAATTATAAATTATTAAGAAATTAGTTTTAGAAAGAAAGCAATATATATCCAAATATAGGGAATGTAGCCAAAGCAGCATCGGGGCGGGGGGGAAATGTGTAGCATTACTTGTACTTATGAGAAAATATGGAAAATAAATGGACTATTTTTGAACTCAAAAGCTAGGAAAAAAAGTCCCAAAATATGAGGAAAAAATAAACAGAAAAGCAAAAGTGAATAAGTTAGGAAAAACAAGAATAATGATCAATATAAATTATTAATATGAAACCAAATTTTGTTCTTTTAAAAAACTTAAAATGGATGAACCTGTGGCAGTTGTGATCAAGAGAAAGGGAGAAGGCTCAAAAAGATAACCTTGATAATCAGGAAGAGACATAACTAGATACAGAGGACTTTTAAAATAATTACGAGAATAGGAATCAATTTGAAAATCTGGATTCAAAGTATGATTTTCATAAGTTTCTATAATTGATTTACAAGAAGATAGAAGGTAGGAAAATATCTTTTCCTAAAAAAGGAACCTAGCCTAAATAGTTTTACACAAAAAATCCCATGTTATATAAAATGTTCCAAAGCATAATAAAAGAAGGAAAGCTTCCCAACTTATAAAAGCAAAGATGATATGAAAGAAAGTTTAAAATAGCATCAAAAATAATAAAATAACAAATTTAACAAAATCAGTGTAAAACTTATACTCTTTAGATAACATTTCTGAAAGAAATTAAATAAATGGAAAGACATCTCATGTTCATAGATCAGAAGACTCAAGATGGTGATGTTCCCCAAACTGATCTACAGATTCAACATGATACCCAATGCAGTACCAATACCTGACACAGGTGTGAATCTTTGTGGCCTCGGATTAGACAATGGCTTCTTAAATATGACACCAAAAGCACAAATAACAAAAAATCAATAAATTGGACTTCATCAAATTGAAAAACTTTTGTATTTGAAAGAACACCATCAAGAAAGAGAAACAACCCACAGAATGGGAGAAAATTTGCAAATTATGTATCTGGTAAGAGAGTTGGGTCCAGAATACATAAAGAACTCATAACTCAATAATAAAAAACACAATTAAAAAATGGGAAAGGATTTGAATAGATATTTTTCCAAAGAAGATAAACAAATGGCCAATGAGCACGTGAAAAGATGCTCAACATCATTAGCCATCAGGGAGACGCAAATGAAAACCAAAATGAGATGCCACTTTACGTCCACCTAGGATGGCTACCATAAAAAAAAATAAGTATTGATGAGAAATGGGAACTTTGATACACTGCTGTAGGAATGTAAAATGCTGAAACCCTATTAGAAAACAGTCTGGCAGTGCCTCAGAAGGTTAAACAGGTGCATTATGTGATCCACCTATCCCCCTCTAAAGTATTTGAAAACCTATATGCTCACAAAAATTTGTACAGGAATGTTCATGGCAGCATTATTCATAATAACCAAAAAGCAGAAACCACCCAAATGTCCATCAGCTGATGAATGAATATACATTTTGATGGATCCATACCATAGAATATTATTTAGCTATAAAAAGAATGAATGACATGTGCTATAACGTAGATGAACTTTGAAAACGTGCTAAGTGAAAGAAGCCAGGCACAAAAGACCACATATTGTATGATTCCATTTTTGTCAATTGTCCAGAACTGACCAATCTGTAGAGACAGAAAGCAGGTTAGCGGTTTCCTAGGGTTGGGGGTGTATTTGAGGAGAAGTGGGTAGTTACTGCTAATGAGTATGTGGTTTCTTTTTTGGGTGAGGAAAATGTTCTAAAATTGATTATGCGGATGGTTACACAAATCTATAAAAGTCATTGAATTCTATACTTTAAATGGATGAATTGTATGATAATATGAATTATATCGCAATAAAACGTAAGAAAAAAAGTAAAAATGAGTTTCTCTTATTCACTATCAGTATATTAAATATTAGCATATCAGTTCAGCATTATATCATAAGAATATTAACCCAGAAATGCTAGGATAATTGATCCTAAGTATGTTATAATTGTAGTAAAAGATTTAGAATTTGATATATAAGGATTTAAAGATAGGATTTGCCATTTCGCAGAAACAGAATTGTTCACCAGCCAGGGGCTGAGGAACCCTCCACACCCTAAGTCTTTAACACATCAAAATGACAGGCTTTTGCAACACAAATACAACCGAGACCACTCCCGGGAGTTGCCTTGTAGTCAGTAAGGTTGGAGGTTCCTTGGGGTGCTGGGAAGTGGAATGGAGACTTGGTGACACTGGAGTAGAAGGGTGGAGAGCTTGCATGTTTCAGATGGAAGAGATGAGCCCTCTTGACAGCACAGAAAAGAAAGGCAGACATCCAAGTCCTAAGTCAGCTACCTTCAAAAAAAGCCCTCGGGAAAGGGATACTGATGATACCCATTTGGAAAACTGCACAGTATCGTTTCATTAAGGCTTTAATGTCTGGTTACAGACATGACGTACTACGAGGTTGAAGAGACTGACCCCCCTTCCCCCCATTCTCCAATACAATGACATTAAAGGACACAGCTGTATGGTCATCTCAACAAAATGAAAAAAAAAAATGATTTTAATCAATCACTTGATTCTGTTCTCCAAGGGTACTATCTCTTTTTTTTCCCCCTAACAAGAGGAAGGCCAAGGACTACCGTGTGGAAGTTGAAGCTGCATCTTATTTTATCTCATGCAATTTTGGGAAGTGGGATGACACGGGAGGTGGTTGCTTCTTATTTCAAGGAGAGATGAGTGACCTTTCCAAGTTCAAGTTTTTATGCTGATATCTTCAGTGTAATAATAGCTTCCCTGAATTCTTTTCTTAGCTCACTTTAATATAAGGGCTACTCAATCGATTCTGTTACTCACTTATACCCATATTATCGTCTCCCCACCTGGGTATGGAATCCCAGACCAACCATGCCCTTACACTACAGGGCTGCACGAAGCTCTGGGGACGGCCACATTGACATGCAAACCTGTGGCACCGTGTCCTCATAAGATCTTATTGACGTCATCCTCATGTTTTGTCAGCTGCTTAGGCCACAGGGTCTACGTTTTCAACACAAATTTAATCATATGCCTTTCTGGCAAACATTGTATTTACTGGATTTACAATGCTGATAAAACAATCTCACCCAAGATTTCATTTCTTTTTTGACAGGATTAGATCTCATCTAAGCAAACAAAGAAATATTCATGTGGCACAATAGTAATAGCTTGCGTTTACTGAGTGTGCACTGTGTACCAGGTCAGGGCTAAGTGCTTGACATGCGACCTTGTTATTTTCCTTAGCCAGCCTCGTTTTAAATTCTGGACCACAGATCTCGAATGGACAGTCAGCAGCACTGCACGGCTTCCTGCTCTTCCTGCGATGTTCTTTTTCTCACTCTACAGTGATGATTTCGTACATCTTCTCTGTTCTCAAAACCCAGTTTCTTCCCCTGTGTTCATTCTCAGCTGACGACCTTGCTCATACTTAAGGGAGAAAATTGAAGCAATCGGGTGGGAACAAATTGCATCCAGACACCAAATTCCAAATCTCCCTGCATTTGTACCTCTGCTCTCTGCCTTGCCGCTTGTTAAAATGGATGAATTATCTCTGTTTTCCTCTTCTGTCCTCTCGAGGCTGTTGCTCCCGGAAGCATCCTCTTCTTTCTCTTGCGTTTATATTCTCCCTCCCTGTCCGCTCTCTCTCGTAGTATCAGTTCCAGCCGGATGCAGATATTCTCTAGCATCTTTATCTTAAAAAGACAAAAACAAAAACCTCCCTCGGCCTTATTTTCTTTTCTCACCAGGACCCACTTCTCTGTTCTTCCGAAGAGCTGTCTAGGGCCGTTCTCTCTCTACTTTCTCGTGACCCATTCCTCCTCAGGCCCTCCAGACAGGCCTCCATCTCCACCGCCATGCTGAGACCATTCTTGTCCAAGATTTTTTGCCCTCCATATTGCCAATCCAATGCCATCTCACTGTTTTTATCCCACTTGACCCTCTTCACAGCATTCATGGACTTCTCCTTTGTTCTCCCGGCTTCTATGACATCATTCTCTCTTGGCTTTTCCCATGTCATCGGTCACACTATTTCCAACTCTTTTGCTGGCTCCTTGTCTACCCAAATTGTGCCAGTGCAATGTTTCAAACAGAAGGAAAATCAGGAGACGGTGCATCTCGGAGGCTGAGTTAGGCATGATGGTCACCAGCAGAGGACAGTTGTGTCCGGTGGCCTAGCAACCTCGTGGTTGCATTCAGTGGCATCATGGTGTCAGGATGAGGGGCATGGAGTCGAGGTAGAGGAGGTAGCTATTTTCAGACATTCATGAGACCAGGGAGGGTCTCAGGTCATTTCCATTTGGTTTGCATTAAGCTATCAGCAAAAAGGAAATGCATTAGAATTTCCCCTTGAACTAAAAAAATTAAAGAGAGAGAGGAAGTTATTCTGTATCAAAAGCATCTTTGAGAAATGGGTAGAATAAGGAGAGGGTGAGAAAACAGGTTTTTAAAAAAATTTTCAATTATAGTTGACATCCAATATTAGTGTTTCATGTGTACAACATAGTTAGAAAACAGAGTAAATAAAAGAAAATCTACTCTTTAGTTTAGCTCACCTTAATTACCTTCGACTATTAGACCTCTTTAGTAATAATAATGTGCCTCAACCGAAACACAAGAATTTGCAGAGCTGTCAGTAGTAGCAATGAGTTTGGAGGGCAATGTCATTGCTTCTTAGAGTATAATTCCAAAATTAAAAATAAAATACCCCAGGCAATATAAAAAACAATATTCTCATAGCATTTTTCATTGTAGCCGCAGAAAAGAATTTCTGGTGGCTTTTTTTTTTTTAAATAAATGATAAAAAAGGGAAGACCTTCACTCTCTTAGACACGGGTGTATATTTGTCAAAACTACCCAATCACAAAAAAACAAATCTGGCTTTTCCAAGGAAACACATTATGGTCTATGTAATTGCTGTAATTAGCTATGGGGACATCACTGACCATTAGCGGAAAAAACAGATGGATTGAGATTTGTTTTCACGCATGAGCTAGGATGTTGGGAAAATGTAAATTGTTGGCCATCAACTAAGTCACCCTGATGTGCAGTCAGGGTGCTGAGTCACAAATAGTGGGGGAAATGGTGAAACCAGTGCCTGAGTGACCTCTTTTAGTTACTCAGAGCTATCATTTTAGGTGCCTTTCAGGGTAGCTAATGAAATAGTGTGGAGGTTGCAGAATCGGTTCAAACGAAAATCCGAGCAAACTTGACAGCAAAACAAAGTACTACTGTTTTCCATGTCTAGTCCACTGTCTCAGCTAATGGAGCTGCCACTGCCCCAGCAATCCTGGCGGGAACCGGGGCCTTTCCGCCCCTTCCCTCCCTCCTCTCCACTCTTCTACAGGATTTAGGCCCAGTTTTCTATAGTGGTAACCTGCTCATTGGTGCCTCTTTTCTGACTTTTCCTCCCTCCATTCTCTCGTGTTTCCCCTCCCTCAGCATGTATCCTGGGGTCACCCCCAAGTGAACTACTCGACACAGAGTCGGCGTAGAGGAACACCCAAGTGAAGACACCCCTGCAGCAGTGCATGCACGTGGTTGCATGTCTTTCTCCTGCACTGACCTGAAAGCTTCTTAAGAAACCAGGTTCCATTTGTCCCACATGGAGCCTGGAACAGAGCAGGTACTTGAAACAAATTAAGTTCATGCGGGGTGGCATGGTGGTCTGGCTCTGGGTTGTGGTTACTCCATGCCCATGTGACTGAACTGAACTGTACAACAGGGGAGCAGTCCTCTCATGCCCACCCTGGGGTTCAGTGGGAGCATCCCCCGACACTGAAGTGTATAAGAGTATGCTTAACACCAAAATGGAGGAGTAGGAGGCTCCCCCCCAAAATTGTTTCACTCTTGCCCCTTTTCTAACGAGGACGGGGCAACCCCAGGTGGCAATAATGGTTTAAGCACCTGCTCCCCAGAGTCCAGTCACAGCCCCCGCATCCACAGACACTCACGACCCGTGGCTCCCATGAGACACCAGCAACTTTGGCTTAGTCTAGCCAGGCCTCTTGTAACACTGTCTCTGGGCTGAGAAGGAGTTAACACAGAGTTCTTGGATGCCATTGCCCCTTCCTACCATCACTGACAAGCCAGGAAAGGCACAGAGATGTTCGCTCTTTTCACAGACTTCCCTGAACATAGCTCATGTGCCCAGACATGACCCATCTTTTCTCTGATTGCAAGGACAGTCAGAAGAGGCACCAATGAACAGGTTCCTATTACAAGTAACTGGGCCTAAATCCTGCCGGGCACTCTCCAAGGGACTGTGTTGAACCTTGCTACTCAAACTGTGGCCAGCAGCTTTGCCATCACCTGGTAGCTTGTCAGAAAGGCAGGGTGGTGGGCTGCGTTCCAACTCCGCTCTATCAGAATCTGTTTGCACATTAAACTTCGGGAAGTACTGCCTTCAGTCCTTCATCTTTATCAAATATGACAACTTTGACACAAAACACATTTTTTTCTATATTTTAGGACTCAATTCTACCAAACTGGATTCTTTTAGATAAATTTTTTGAGGTTTCCAGTGTTTGGAGTGGATATTAAAAGATGTCAGCCCCTAGAAAGCTCTTTAAAATGCAACTCTGTTTACCTGCACTTTATCATCATTATAACTCAGTTGCAGAGACAGAAGGCTCATGCAACCAACTGTTCTGTAAAATGCAAATTTTGTATGGAAAATATTTCTCTCGGGAGAAAATAAAGCGGCTGTTGTGCGAGAAGTTATTTTTAAAGGACTGTACCAAATGTCTCCTATGCTTTAAAATTTTATCAAAAATTTCAGTGAAGAGACGACCCTTTGTGAAAGAGCAACATGTACATACATTGGAATAGATATAGATAGATAGATAGATAGATAGATAGATAGATAGATAGATAGATAGAATGATGATAGATAGATAGATAGATAGAATGATGATAGATAGATATCCTCCTAAAAATGTAACCAAAATTTCATACATAAATTGTGGAATGTCAAAACAAGAAGCTCGATGTTTGCTTATACACCCTTGCTACTGATAATGTGAGTTTACTTTTAGATAGTCACTAATCTTCATTTCATCTTTAACACAAGGATTAAACTAAGGTGATACAACTAATTTTTCAGGTAGTGTATCAGTTAGCCATTGCTGCATAACGAACAATCCAAAACTCAGTGGTTTAAAAGAGGAATGATTTGTTCTTGTTCATATATCTACAGGTTGACTGGGTGGCTCTGCTGATCTTACCTGGGCTCACTGAACTTGGCTGCAAGCTGCAGCTTGGGTCTGGGTCTGTTCCTTGGACCAGAGGGCTGCCTGTGGTATGCTCTCACAGTGGATGGCAAAATGTGAGTGGACAAACCCAACTTCATCAACATATTTCAAGCCCCGTATATAACCCTTTTGCTAATACCTCATTAGCCAAAGCAAGTCACAAGGCCAAACCCAAACTAAGGGGTAGAGAATGTTGTGGTTGGAATGTCTGTGTCCTTCCTAAATTCTTATGTTGAAACCTAACCCCTAAGGTGATGGGGATAGGAGGTGGGGCCTTTGGGAGGTGGCCCCTCCCTCATGACTGGAATAAACGCCCTTTTAAAAGGGGCTCCAGAGAGGACCCTTGTCCCCTCCCACCGTGTACAGTGTAAGTGGGCACTCTGCAACAGCTTTTCCCAGAACCCAGCGTATCGGCACCCTGATCTTGGACTTGCAACGTCCAGAACTGTGAGAAATAGATTTCTATGGTTTTTCAGCTACCCAGTCTCTGGTATTTTGTTACAGCAGCCTGAACAGACTAAGACAGAGACGTAGGGTCCACCAACCACGAGGCAAATCACATGGCCAAACCCAGCCTCAGTGGGGCGGAGTAGTACACTCCTCCCAGAGTTGGGGGTGTAAAGGGAGTGAATATTTGCAGAATAATCTCCTGCTATGAGTAGAAAAATGGAGGCACAGCATTTTGCATAAATTGTGGTGTGAACATTTGATTTTTTTTTTTTTATCCTAAAAGGATAAGAAACCAACATTGAGCACCTATAGTTACCAAGCCTTCTGCTGAGAGTTTTTTCATATGTTATCTGATTTAGCTTTCACAGCACCACAAAGATTTCTGTGGCCTCATTTTACACATGAGGTGATGGGCCACAAAGCCAGGAAATGGGGAGTCTTGGAGCCTAGTTTTTTTCTGGCAGCTTTCAAATGCTTTGAATGCTCAATCACATTTTTCTTTTTGTCACAGCAAATCAAGCACTTAAGAGAAAATATTATCTTTATACTGTTACTATTTACTTAGAAGCAAGCAGAGCTGTACATTTTCTGAGTATAGCTGCCCATCACTCTTGATACTAAATTTACTGACTCAAATTGATTCTCTTGAATATTCAGATTGTTAATGCAGATTGGCTGCTCAACACATACTTTTGCGGCTTCTGGGGTAGAGAAGCTGAATGCTCAGGTACTTTGCGTGTGACTGGGCCCTCTTCACTGTCTTACGTGTCTTGATTTCTTGTGGGTTGGGGGGTGTGGGTGGGAGGGTGGAGAAATCAGCAATTTTGGTGGGAAACGCTGCCTGGAGAGGATTTCAGATGGGTCTACTGATATTGTCCTCCGTGTCTCCCGCATCTGAGATGGCCTGTCAATCTAAATGTGAGCTCGTCATTAGTGGTTGGCAAGCATTATCGTGCCTGGCACATTAATGGTAGTGTAGAGAAAGGTAGACTGACGACTGGGGATGATTGGATTGCTCCCATGAATCTGTGTTTTAACAGGTGATTCCGATGCCCACTCAAGTTGAGGATCACTGCGTTAGACCACCAGGGAGAGATGGCTCTTGGTTTCAATCAGTGTTTTCATTCATTCATTCATTCATTTCAGGTTAGAGGAGGGATCCTATTCCTATTTGGGGATGGCGGGGGCCAGTGTCTGGCTTCAGTATCCTGGGCAGGCCAGACTGAGAGGAGAAACGACTGCCCTGAGCCTGTGCAAGGCTGGGAGAGTCCCCGTCTTGCTTCCTGCTCAGCTGCACGTCCCTGCAGGGATTGGCGGGGGCTTCTCCGCGGAGGCCCAGGCTTACCTCCAGGGTCTAACCCAGGTTCTCAACCTTGGCACCACTGACACTGTGGGTTCGATAATCTGTTGTGGGGGGCTGTCCTGTGCATTGCTGCGACAATCAAAAATGTTCCCTAAGAGACAAAATCACACCGCCCCCGGCTTTGAGAACTGCTGGTCTTAGCTGAGTGACAACTCAGTCGAGGCGATCACTTAGAAATTTTGTTCTCAGGAGAACCAGCAATGGAGAGGTGACTGGAAGGGCCATAGGGTGAGGGGCAAGAGTGGCTTTGAATCGTGGTCCCTCCGGTGACTAACCATGACTTCTTTCCCTAACCCCTCTTCACTTCCAGTCTTCCCTTACCAAAAAACAAACAAAAACCAAGAGCCACACACCCACGAACGTTATTTTCGTAAATGACTTTTACTTCTTTATCATTTCTCTTGACAGTGATTCTTGGCAATGTGCATATAACATGAAGGCAAGCATAACTTTCAGAAGTCATCAAAGATATGGTCCTATTGTCCTCATTTTTCTTAAACCATTAAAATATTTTCATTTATAAAAATTAATCTAAATATAAATATTGACACTGAAGATCAAAATCACTTGATGACAAAATAATTCTTCTGGAACTATAACATATATGCTTATGGTTTTTAATAGTAAATTAAATCTTTGCACTTATTTGGCACAAGGAAACCTCTGTAAAAATTCAAATGCCATAGAGCAGGCGTCTTCTGTTTTGTTTTGTTTTGTTTTGTTTTTGCAAGGTTTACACAGTACACGTTTTTGTCAAAGAAAACTGATTATTTTAACACTGTAACACAATAGTTGCTTCTCATGCCTCTTCAAGGAACCATTCTATTTGGAACTCAGATCTTTTTGTAGTTGTTGTTGTGTTTTTCCAATTTATATTTGTTTGCTTTGAATCACACCAACAGAACAAAAAGCCAAAGGTTTACTTTGTTTCAAAGGCGTCGTTTCTGTTAGTCAACACGTACACGGCATCAGCAAGAAGTAGTATTGGAAGATAGGCAGACCTCCCTCAGGAAAGGATCATCACACACATTTCAGCAGCGAACGAGGTCTGAGAATGTGCCTTGCAGCGAAAGAAGGCAGAAGTTGAAAACAACACACAGTGAGGCTCTTGCGAGCCATTCTAATTACACTTGGCTTAAAGGTGTGACTTTGGCAAATTAATCTCTCTGGCCCTCAGTTTCCAGATCGGAAAAATGGGGATACCTACTAAACAGGGTTGCTCTAAGGATTAAAATGAGAATAAATAAACATCAGTCATACTATGCCCTTGCCTGCCAGACTCAGAATATATCAGGAGCAAATAAAAAAGGTTGCAAATGCTCGATTAATTGAGTGAAATTCCAGTTCCATTTGCTTTTATAAACACACTCTAAATAGACATGCATTTGAGACCAGAAACCTGGATGTAGTGTCAACTCTTATGTCCATTAACTTCACAGTTTGTCCCTGCTTTTTTCATACCTGTATGTTTTCTAAGGCTATTTTAACCATTTTTGTCTTTAAGGTCATTTTACTACCTTTCCTGAATATTTACTGGGAAATAAACTTTGGAGGACATCATTTTCTCATGTGGTCATAGTCTGAGATAATCCGTTTACCCAAACCTTATTTAGATGCGTCATTGCTAAACCACATCACGTTGATTCCGGATGGTACCTTAAGTCAGGCCAGTGGTGGGCTTCCTCAGGTCCTTCTCCCCTTCAGAGTGGGGAAAGTCTCAGTCAGTCCAAGGAGGAACCTAAATTCTCCACGAGCCATTGTTTCAGACAGATCTGGGCATGGCACGGGTGAGTCAGAGCTTCACAGTCTGTGGCTTGTGATTGCAAAGCAATCAGAATGACAGGTGGGTGTTTAGCAGGAAGGAAGTGGCTGCAGGGAGACCTGCACCTTTGATGGCCGAGCACTCCTCAGATTTGAGTCCCTAGTGCTCACTATAGGGGCATTTTTCTCTTCTCTCCTCAGCATTCGCAAGATTAATAAGAACTGATTATGAATTAAATGATAATGCCCATCTCCCTTTCCTCTACCATCCCCCCACCCCAACAATTTTCCTTTGGACAAACTGTTTCATGTAATTCTAATTAAATCGCAGGGTTAAAAAAAAATACCCAAAAGATCGTGACGATGACACACAGCAGCGAAGCTCTGCTGTTGGAAGCCAGCGTCTTGGTTTTCTGTCGCAGATTCCCCGGGGAGCCTAAGGCAGAGAGTGGCCAAGACCACAATGCTGATGTCTAGGACGCTTTCTAGGTGAGGCATCAGGACAGCCCTGCGCACGGTGGCCTCCCCAGACCCTCTCCTCACGTGGAAATCCGTACAGTATTCAATGGCTGTTGGGTCAAGGCACTGTCGTGTGGGGCGGAGGCAGTGGGTCACTGGCAGTGGAGTTCCATGGTGCTAATACATCACAGCAGACTCCAGGGTGGGCTCCTGGGTGAGACAATGAGCACACAGTCATCAGCCTCTCGGCAAAAGCGAGGAGAGGCAATTAAAAACGTCCACCACTTTCTTTTATATATCATAAAGGGTATTCATGCTCATTGACTAGTCAAATATTTCACGATGTTTAAAAAGTGATGCATTTTTTACATGTGCATCTTAATCCATCTGAAATTTATTTTAGTACATAGAATAAGGCAAATTGATGCCCTTCCAATACCAGCTCCCCACCCCCCACCCCGCTGGTTTCCCAAGCAGAGTTTTGTTTTTATTTTTTAAAATAACTTATACTGTTTCTCAAATTCCTAATGCTTTAAAGTCATGTAACACATTTTCATATGGACCTGTATCTGTATCTGAGCTTTCTATTCTATTCCATTAATCATCAATTTCTTTACAGCTTTTAATTTGTTTGAAAATCTGGCAGGAAAGTCAGTTAAACTTTGCAAAATGCTTTTGTCTCTTCTTTCTGATTTATTCTTATGTGAACTTGAAAAAAAATCCCACTGAGGTTTTTATGAGAATTAGATTAAACTATAAATTAATTTGAGAAATGGCTTTCTGTATTGAACTACTGATATGATTTATTAATCAGTATCTCGATATTAAAGGTATTCTTGCATTCTTATAAAATATACCCGGTCATTTATTATTTAATGTACTGCTGTGTTTAATTTGCTAATATTTTATTTTATTTATTCCTCTGAAGCAGCACAATTGGTGTGTGGTCTGTGCGTGTCTGGACGTGCATGGGTGTGTGAGTGGAATGGAGCATGTGTGCACAATTACCAGCCATGGCAGGCTCTGGTAGCTGGCATTTTAGTAGCTTCATCACATGAATCTTTTAGTTTTCTATTTTTTTTAATGTTCTGAAATATTTTATATTACATGGGAACTAATCGTTCCTGAAAATTTTATCAGCAAATCCACTTGGCTAGGAATCTTTATTTTTTACAGTAGAAAAGTTTTATTAGAAGGGAAGGTATACTTCCAGAAGTGGAAGCAGGCCTGAGCAAGAGAAGCGGAGCTCAAAAGGCCAAGAATCTTTTTTTGAAGTTTTAATAAATTTTAGAATTTTATTTCTTAAGACATTTTTTACTAACATCCTGATTTGATTCTGATTTTATTAGAATTAAGACTTAAGACTTTTTTCACACTATATATTTAAATTAAAAAATTTGTATCTCTATTATAATCTCTTATTTTGATTTTACTTATTTTTTCTTGACTTGGCTTACAAAATTTTTCTATTTTCTATTTTTCCAAAGAACAAACTCTTAGATTTATCATCATGTCTGTAGTTTTCTGGTTTTAATTAATTGTTTTCTGCATTTATCTTTGATGTCTGGAATTCAATGTTTAGTTCATTAGTTTTTCTTTTTTCTTTAATAACAAAGAAAATATTTAATAGTATGAATTTGACTCTGTAGTTTTACATGTTTTATATGTGTCCCATATGTTTTGATATATGTAATGTTTTCATTTTCTAAACGCTCTATGGATTTGCTTTTCTCTTTAATTCATAGTTCCTTGGAAACGTGTGTGCGAGCGTATGCAGGTGTATGTGTTTGTATCTACGTGTAGTTGTGTATGTGGGGGCACGTACTTTATAAGTCCAAGTAGGGTTTCTCTTTAACTTTTGTTCTAATCTTCTAGATTTGCCCTCTCTAATACATGTGGCTGTTTACAGTTAGAGTAATTAAAATTAAATAAAAACTTAAAAGTCAGTTCCTCTAAGGCAGTAGCCACCTAGGCTACCACACCGGGTACGGCAGGCAAAGAACACTTCCGTCATCTCAGAAAGCTCCACTGAACGATGTGCCATTCTCGATTATTTTTGGCATTGGGGTCACAGAAGGTAGTTTTAGACTTTCAATTTTTTGGAATTTATTGAGGTTTCCTTTGTAGCTGGTGTAAAATCAGTTTTTATAAATGGTCCATTGACGGTTGGAAAGAAAAAGAATCCTCTGTAAAGTATAAAGTTAAATTTCTTAATTAAGGGAATTTTTAAGTCACCAACCGTGGCACAATGAACTGTATTGCTCTGTTGTTTGCCAAATCAAGAAAGGCTCATGAGTGACTATTTTATTTTATCAAAATTAAAACATCTTCCCTTATCTTCTCTAAATGCTCTTGTATGGAATTCTACTTTGTTCGAAAGTAATATTTCTGTCCTTTTTTTGTTTGCATTTCTTAAATAAATATTGTCTATTCTTTCATTTTTAACCACTCTGTGTTATTTAAAGGTAATTTTAAAAATAACTTATTGAAGCGATATTCGCATAACATAAAAATAACCATTTTAGAGTGAACGAGCTGGTGACGTTTAGTGTGTCCACAAAGTTGTGCAACCACCACCCCTGTCTAGTTTCAAACCATTCCCATCGCTGTAAAGTAAGACCTTTTACCCGCTGAGCAGTTTGTTCCTATTCCCCGTCCCCACAGCCCCTGGCAACCTCCCATCTATGGTCTAGCTCTATGAAAGGTAATTTATTTCTAACTATCTGATTTACGATAGGTTCCCTCTCTGGCCCTAGCGATCTGCCCTTTCAGTGTAATAATGAATCTTTTTAGCTCTTCGAAGTAATGGCCAGGAGCAAGGTAACTGGACTTTGAAAGGTCAGGGGTGATGGCTGACCAGTGAAGGAGAGGCAACGCACAGCACAGTTGTCTCCTGGTGTCTAATAGCTGTGTCGTTTGTAATTCAAAGCGGCAAGCCCACCGTCATGCCATCACCTGGTGCTTTTTCGCTGAGGAGACAGGGACAATGAGAAAGAGGAGGGGGAAGGGAGAGACAGGCGATGCATGAAAAGCACCAGAACCCATTTATCCTCGCTTCAGTCTTGTCGCCCCAGACATCATCTGTCTTTGGCACAATGGCACCGCTGAGGCATTTTAGCTGGATCATCATCTCCCACATAGGCAGCATCGAGATTTGCCACCATCTCGAAGCACGTGGTGGTGTTTAGGCAAACGATCCTATATGATCTCTAGAGTTCGTGGAAATTATCTTCTGTCCTTGCTTTGCCTCACATAGGGGCAGCTGCTGACTTTTTTTTTTTTTCCGGGAGCACAACAAGTAATTAATGGCTGACAGGAAATTTAAGGAAGGGTAAATATAATTCGAAAGCAGAATACAAAATCTTATACCTCCACCAGACCTTACATTCCTGTGTATGCATTTTTATTTCTCTTATACCAAACCTGGTTCCGACAAGGAGCTGGAGATACAGATGAGGGGATGTATCCACCTATCAAAGAGTTGGGCAATTCCAGGCCTGGCGTTTGTCACTTTTAGATCCCCACCACCCGCAACCAACAGGCCATGAAGGAAGGATGCTTCTTGGGGCTCTAATAGGGAAGCTACAGAATGGAGGTACCGTCTACAGTGAAAGTGACGGGTATCAGGGCAGAGATGACATTTACCATCGCATCCTTGGTGGTGCTTTTACTTTCTTTCGTCTTGTTTGTCGAGGAGCCTTGGAGAATGAAGTTGCGATTGAATGTCTTCATAGTGATCACTGAAGATGCCTCAGTGTTTTCAGCTAAAAGGAAATGAACAGGAATAAGTGTTACCCAGGAGCTGGACCAGTCACTAAGGAAGACAGACCAGGTGTCCAGATGACCCAGATTTTTGTTCTAGATTTGGAATCTCATTCTGGCCCAAAGGTCTGACTATGGAATCTTTATTTTGTATTTATTTTTATGGTGAACCAAATAAATCAAGGCATTATTACTGGCTTTCTGGGAAAAGGCAGCTTGGAGATAATCCAATATAATCCATAAATTCTTATTTGCAACTCTGCAATAGAAAAGGCTCTAAAAACTGTACACATTTATAACTTTGTAGCCAAAATTTCTGATGGCAAAACCTGACTTGAACTGACATGCAGCCATTTAAAGTCCTTGTCCATCTTATAGAGTATGAACATTCCCATGCCTTCCTGCAAGGATACTGATGTGTTTATCAGACACTGCCCCAGACACCATGAAGGGGGGCTGTTATGACATATACAGTATATACACCCTATTATCTTTCTAATATCCAAGAAATTCTGGAACACATAATGACCGAAGGGTTTCAAGTAGGGTATCGTGGATCTGTAATAAATTTTAATTGTCTAGGTTTTTGTGGTATAGAAAGTCGGCATTCAATAAATGTCTGTTATACAATGAACGGTGGAACCAAGATTCAAACATATATCTTCTGACTTTGTGCTTTTCTAATTTGTAGATCTGAATTTCTAGTTTGGCATCATCATGTGGCTCCCAAATCCAGGAACTTCATTGAAAACGTCCAGAATAAGGTTGACATAACTGGCATTGCTGGAAGGCCTTCTAGGTTGGGCACTGTGTTAGATGCTTGTGGCACCCTGCCTACATCACCCCAACAGTCACCACTCTAGCTCACTCTGAGCACCACCACTCTGTTGCCCATGCATGGGGCAAGTCAGAAGTACCAGGGAGTCAGTGTCCCCACGGGAGTAACCTGTAACCAGTGATGGATGAGAGTTGACTACCTCATCTTCCCACTCTCTGGGCAGGAAACTCTGAGGCGTAGTCAGTGCTGTCTCCCAGAAGCTCCCAGCCGTATACAGCACCTCGTGTTGGCTTAATTTCCTTCCCTGGATCATCTCTGTCTTCCCCTGCCAGTGCTTCTTGGAATCACCTCCCTAATAAACTACTTGCACTCACATCCTTGTCCCAGGGTCTGCTTCTTGAGGGGATCCAAGTCAAGATAGACTCAGCACGAGAGCAAATTCCGGGTGAGAACGCGCCATTAGATCTGGTCCTCAGATCACTGAGTTACTCAAAGCGAATGAGCCAGGCTCAATTCTTTGGTGGCTTTGTGGTTGTAATCAAGCATACCTTTCACCGGTGGAGCAGGCAGTTTCCTCCTCTGCTGCCTTGATGTGTCTATAGTCTGGACCTACAAACAGAACACAGCAATCAATACACCTTCTCGAAGCCAAACATATTTTGTCTTCTAAAATTTCCAGGCCGTGCAAAATTCCCACAGAGGGAGTGAGGGACAAACGCACCTGGTTTCTTTGCTTCTGATCTCGTTTTCGCGTGAGGCGCCCACACGGAGCTATGTTTAATCCTGCAACAGTCAGGGCTGAAATCCGGCTCTCGATATCAGTAATCTTAATGTAACAGACAGGATCGGTAGGGAGGAAGCACAGGAGGGGGAAATCTTTGTTAAAAAGTGTTTCGAATCTATAAAGAATAAATCTGCTTTGCTGTGTGCTCATTCATTCAACTTCTACCAAGCACTTCTCTATCTAATGCTATAGTAAGAAAATTAAACACAGGCCCTTCTTTTTAAATTTAAATTTCTACTTGCTAGTTCTAGAGCATGCCACTCATGTCAGAGTACGCCTAGGGATAATGGAAGCCCAGGGTGTAATGGGAACCCTGGCCCGGGGCCATCTGGCTCAGCACAGGGGTGGAGTGGTCCGGAAAGGCTTCCTTGGGAGACAACACTTGATGTGAGCTTTGAAAAGCAAGTATGATTTATAGGTCCTGCTTCATTCCGCCAGGACATCACGAATGCAAAAGCACAGCATCAGGTCTCGGGAGGGAGGCCTAGCAACCCCTGGTTCAAGTCGGTTTCCTCTATTAAGAGGCCAAGTGGCCTTGAGAAACTCCGTCCTCTCTCTGGGCATCATTTTCCCTGACTGTAAAATCGAAAGGTCGGAAGGAGCTCAGATTTCCTTCCAACAGTGTCTTAAGGCAGCTATAGAGAGCAAGAGCCCACTTGGAGCTCAGAAAGAGCTGGTCCATTTCTGTCCTAGGCATGAAGAAGACACAGTCTCTGTTCACAGACAAGGGCATTACTACAGGCTGTCAGAATGCTAAGTGCTTTACATACATACATCATTCCCGCTTCATTCGTGAATTCCTTTGTAATCCCGTTAGGTACCATCCTCTGGTTTTACAGATGTGAAAACTGTGGCTCAGAGGGACAAGTAATATTACTCAGAGGGACAACTAATATACCCGACATCTCACAGCTGGTCTGGGGCGGACTTTGGAACTGATGCCAGGGCTCATGCTCTGGCCATATTCTCAGGGGACTTGCCAAGGCTGGCACGGGGGACACTGGAAGAGGCAGGAGAAGGCTGGCGGAGTCGCGGGAGGAGGTAGGGACCACAGCCGTCCTGCTGAGATGGTGCAGGCTGAGCGGTGCTGGGCCGTGGAACAAGTAGCCTGAAAGCAGGCCCAGCTGCCAACGCACGCACGTCACCCCGAGGTCTCCATTGCCTCCCCCACCCCTTAACTATTTGGAGATGCTCAAGACAAACTCTAATTCTGCTCTCATTTATCAACAGCTCATTTAGACAAAATCTCCTGAGATAGGTGCTGTGAGACGTGCAGAGGGGACCGACAAGTCAGCAGATATGAGAGACGCTTCCCCTATTGCGAGGAGTGGCGGTCCTCGTCAGAAAAGGAAGAGGAGGTAGGTGAAGGCCGAGACTGTGGCAGCTGGAGAAAGAACGCAAGCACTACTGCCCAGCAGGCAGCCCCCAGAAGGGGCCACCACGCGGCCATTGCCCTTCCCGGCCCCCAGACGCCTTCCTGTTCTGACTCCTCAGGTTTCACACTGAGAGCTGCATTCTTTGGTTTATAGTTCAATAAACTGTGCAAAAGCCTCTGAGAAAGATCGCGGGCTAAACTTTCATCTGTCATATGCAGATGGTGTGGATTTGATGACCACATGTGCTCCTGGAAGCAGTTTCGTTGGAGGGCCTGGCTCAGGAACACTGAGGAACAGAGCAGGCTGCTGACTTCCGGATTTGCTGACTACCAGGAACTGGTGTTTGGGATTTCTTTGGATAAGCAGAAATGGGTTTAATTTTTCAAGTTTTAGTCCATAGGCAGAGGACAAAGAGAGAGGAAAGGAGACTACTGAGGGCTGATTTTGCCTACATTTTGTCTGTCTATCTCTCTTTCTGTCTGTCTGTCTGTCTGTCTATCTATCTATCTATCTATCTATCTATCTATCTATCTATCTATCTATCAATCTATCTATCTATCTATGTATCTATCTATTATCCATCCAACCATCCATCCATCCAAGCATCTAGTTATATTCCACTTTATTTCTAAGACTGCATGCTCAATGACTCCTACACTTGATAGAAGAAGAAGACTAATTCAGCTCTGAGTTTCCTGAGAGCTGAAGCAAAGAGATCTGTGTAGGACTCTATGTTCACGAGATAAAGACCAAGTAAGTACTCAGAAGAACAGCTTTTTCTGATACAAAGAGTTAAGAGAGGCTTCCCCCCGGGAGCACCCCCAGAGATGACCCTGCAAGACGCAGTGGACAGCATCCTCAGTATAAGTCCTGGCACAAAGGAAGGCTCACTGAACATTAGGTATTATTGATGCCATCATTGTAATATTTTAAAATAAATAATAAATTAATAGGCACATCCAAACGTATGGGAAAATAGGCATTTTGGACTCCAGGATTTTCTGTCATAAGATATGGTGCCAATACTTTAAGCCTAGAAAAATCTGGAAGCAGAAGTAACTAGTTATTCCAACAGAACCTTCCGAAACACCCACAAATAATATTTATTCTTGCTAAACCATTCGAAAAATATTTACAGCAAAATGCACCCCCAGAAAACAAATGATTTGATTCCACTTTATATCTTTACATAACTTTGACTAAAAATCGATTGAATGTTGGGTGCCATTTATGGAAAATGATTTTTATTTCAAGAGATTTGCTCTTCAGCCCCTCCTGCTGATAATAGTCAACGGGGCCTTCTGTGATGAGGCCGTTCCTAGCCACAGAGCGGAGAATCGGAGCCCTTGCATTCTCAAGAGTGTTTAATGATGTCAGTGGTGGTTGTGATTTTCGACTCTAAAAGCCTGCTTTCCTTGAAAATAAAAATATTTATTTAAAAAATAATTATCGGTGAAGATTTTCAGCTCTATCCAGAAGTGTTTCTATTGACTCCAATTCTGCAGTTTTAAGCTGCAGGGTTATAGAAATATCAGTGAACCAGTGGTCTACACCGAGCTTATGCTGCAGAGACCAGCATTTCTCATGGGTCCCTGAGTGTATCTCCAGGGACTCCAGTTTGATGATCAGTCTGAGAATCAATTCTGATTCTGAGTCAGAGGCCAAGGACTATCCATGAAAACTGCACACAGGCATCTTCACGAAATTATAGTTAATACAGTGATCAGTTCTGAAGTAGCAGTATCTAAACCATGTACAATACTGGTCTGAGAAATCTACACTTCCCATATTTATTTACTCATCTCATTTTTATTTTATTTTATTTTCCATTTTTACTGAGTGCCAAACCTGTGTTGGGTACTGTGCTTAGGAACTGGGGTTACTGTGTTAAGCCAGACAGCTATCCCATCCTCATAGAACCTTTAGTACATCGTGGGGAAAACTGGCATTAACTAAATAATCAACAGTGTGATAAACATTGGAAGGGTGGTCTTGGGGTGGAACGGGAACCTACATAGCAAGAAGACTTGCTTATGGGTCAGAGATTTTTCAAAGAGGAAAGTGGCATAGGTTTTAAAGAAAAGTCTGATCTATTATCAAGGTTATAATTTGTGGAAAGCAAGGCTGAACTTTAAAAAAGGAAGATTTGGTGGGCTCTACCCTGAAGGGCCACATCCATTCAAGTGTGCTGAAAATGGTAGGAACTAATTAGTACAAAGGCTTTGAAACGATTCTTGTGGAAGATGGGGTGTCTTCTCCTTTTTCCAGGTGGTCCCCTATCTGGGCCGAGAGGAGAGTTCTTACCTGGAGCTCAGCATGGTGGACCTGGGCTGCAGCCGTGGCCACCTGGTCCTCCAGATCGGCAAGTTCGGTCTCACCAGTGCCACTGTGGATGCAGCGGGCAGCATCTTCCAGCTCATTCAGCTGGCCTTCGAGTCCATACACTGTGCCTGCCGCCAGGTACACCTGCAGAGGAGGCACAGCCTTGAGCTCAGGTCCGCAGAGTCAGGACTGTGGGGCCTTCTCAGGGGGCCCCAGAGAGTGAGAGAGGACTAGACTCAATGGTGGGGGATAAGGGGATAAGGGAATGCCCCCACGTCTACATATTCTTTGCACTTAAATGGGGGCCTGAGGTCTTTCTACTCCTTCACTGTCGTTTCTGCCCCCTTCCTACTTTCCTGCCAGAAAAAGCAACTTGTCAATTTTGGAAATATGATAAAATAGCACAAAATGCAGGACATCAGCTACATACATTATGAAATTTGTCCAGTGACTATAACAATCATACTATCAAGACACAAGAAACGAAGGAAAAAACTCAGGATGCAGTTTTCCAAATAAAAATTTTGGTTGGCATTTTCGTAATTGAGAAACATTTAAAAAACATGACGGAGGTGAAATTAATTCAAAGCAATTACAAACTTTGAGTAACTTATCTTTGATTGACTACCTTCGGCTTGTTTGCAACAGGCTAAGGGAATTAAAATGAACCTGAAATTTGTAGTAAGAAAATACTTTATTTCTTGGAAAACAGTGTGCTGTTAAGAGAAGCATGTCCAATCTATTTATCTGTCAATTAAGACAGTTTTTTTTTGTGTGCTACCAAAAATTAAAGAGAAAATCAGATCAAGGGAGCAATCTGAGTAAAAATTAAAGGGAAAAATATTTTGAATATTTCATGAGTTTATAAGGTGATTCCACAAAGGTGGGCAAACAGAAAGTAAAATCATTGGGATAATTCAGCCTGAGGGATGCCAGCTAGGGTGAATGAAACACGCTTCTTCAGCCTAATTAGTGATGGTGTGAAGCCACCGACAACACAAGGGACCAGACATATCCAAAGAGGGTAATTACTTAGAGATTCATGAGGTTTAATAACATATATAAAGCTCTAGTCATGTCATCACAGCTACTTAGAGTTGATTTGACTGGGAAGCAGTCAATCCTTTGACAGTTCCTTTAACTGGAGCTGAAAACATAACCTAGTTAGGCAAGCCCGGGGCTTCTGCACACAAGTCATGCACGTCTTCCGTGCTAACCGAGGCTGAGCGTTGGTGGGGAGGGGAAAAGAACTCGGAGATGCTCCTTGGCATGTTTCGTGCATCCGTGTTAAAAGGCCTTTCAAAGTGGAGCGAAGGCAGGTAGCGGTCGGGTGAAAGCAAACCTCCGTGTGCATCTCCAAGCACAGTTAGCTGGGCTGTGGGAACAGCGGCCGACAAAGTGGCTGTCACGTTAAGGGATCTGTCAGCCGCATCGGAGGCCACGAATCGAATGCCTGCTGAAAAGTGCCATATTCCAGGTTGCCCTTAGCTTTAGATTTCTTTATCCTAAGCGAGCATTAGAGAATTTGTTTCTAAAAGATCCCCACAGTTTATCCTTTGTCTTCGAAACAAGAAACACGTCTTTATTGTTTGTCGTATGAAAGAAATGATGAGCATTTCAGAGCTGAGTGGAGAAATTAAAAATAGGTCTGTTGAAAGTTTCAAAGTTGAAGAGCATTTTTTTTCTTTTTTTCACAAGAGAAGAAAAATTAGAGAGAGAGAGGGAAGAGAGGAAAGAGAGAAGAATGATTGTCAGGACAGTTGTGAGTTTGGATCGTACACTTTTTCCATGTACACCAAAAAAGGTAAATTTATTTTGATAAGATACTTTTAAATATAAACTTATAGTTTTGTACAATGAAATGAAATTCAGAATTGTAGTTTAAGTGAAATGAATAATCTGAGTGTGGCAATCGTTAAATATTACTTGATATAATTTTGGTCTCGAAATCTTGAAACTTTGATTTTTCCAGAAATATGCGCAACTCAGCGGCATCACATCCTATGGCTGTGATGACTTAAAAGCACCTTGTTGTTTTGTCTTTGGCATGGTCATCCACTAAGGTTTTTTGTTTTCTTTGTCAAGACAAAGCAATATGAGATGGCTCTAAGCCCTCAGCCAGGCCAGAATGTTCATCTTTTACTTCGTGTTCCCTAAAAGCCTGCTTTCCTGGCACCAGGGGACGTTCAGTGGTTTGGCACTGACTCCAGCTGAACAGGAACTTACAGCCAAGGTGACAGTGCCTAAAGGACTGCAGGATGACAATGATGGCAAGGATGGTGACGGTGATGATGACACGTATTTATTGAGCCAAGTGTTGAGCCAAGTGTTGAGCCAAGGGCTTCATGGGACTTATTTAATGCTCACAGCAACCCTCGAGGGAGATGCTATTATAATCACTACATTAAAGATGAGGACGTTGTGTCCTAGCGGCTTGGTGACTTCTCCAGGCCTCGCAGCTGGGAAGTGGTGGGGCCTGGATCTGAGCTCGGAGGGCTGCTAGGTCTCATGCCTTTATCCACCCTACCCCGCAATGCTGTGGTACCTAATCTCAGGTGGACTGTCATGATGTTTTACATTTCATAAGGGCGCTAGAGTCGTCATGGTTATAGGTCAATGTGACAATGTGTCATGGTTATAAGTCAATGTGACATTGAAAACGTTATCCTAGTATTAAAAAATAACCCATCGAAAAACATTAACCTGGAATCGCTTGCTTAATAAACGTCCACTTTTGGTGAAAACTACAATTACCATGTCTGAATAATCTATGTCCTGTGACTCTAGTCATCACGACCCCACTGAGTGGCTCTGGTTCAACCAGCCTTTCGCGAAATGGTTGAAGGGATGAAATTAAGGGAGGACTTTGTGGTCAAAGCCCCTGGGATAAAGAGAATTAAGCAGATTACTGCAGGACTTCTCAGAGCCTTTAATGGGCTAATGTGTTTCTCAGTTTTCCTAGGAAGAGTACACAGATTTCTCAAGCTTATTTGATCTTAGAGCATCTTACTGGACTTGGCCTCCATGAGATACACTTTAGGGGACTAAGATTAGACAGTAACTGTTAGTATTTCTTTTCTTACTCTCTGAGGGCAGAAAACCACCCGAGAAGCCATGACCACCTCCACAGGTTCTAGTTCACTCCCCTTCTGTGCCCAGGGCATCATATAAGGAGGACGAACATCCTCTGCCTGGTCCTGATTCTGTGACAGAGCTGGGCTCCTCGTGGTGGAATTCCACTGTGTCTGCTGCCACTGGCTGTATAATGGCCAACATATGCGGTGCTGCCGAGAGTTACAGGGAAAAGCTAACAGGGAAGTTGGGACGGTCTCTCCACTGCCTCTCTGGCTGGGAATTACAGGCTACCCCAGGCTGTCTCTGTCATTTAGCAAAGATGAGAATGAGGAGGTCCTCAGATGGAGATGGGAGCCGACTCATTCCTCCCACTCACGACTCTGTGTAAATCCACAAGGTGGCCCTTGTAGGTCCCTGTTCTTCCCACCACGGGTCTGAGAATGGTCACGCTAGTGGTCCTCCGTTGACCCCTAGCTCCATTTTCCATCTTTCTCTGCCCTGCTCTGTTCTCTGTGGGGCTGACCTGTATGAACTTCATCTCCAAGGCTCCCCTGCTGGCTGGGATGGGTTTGGCCAGCGGGAGACACCAGCAGGACATCAAAGGCAGAAGGAAGTTGAGGCTCTGTTCCCCTGCTGTCTCCCGGAGCTGTGTGGGAGCCATGGTGACAGCTGCCATGAGGGGGTGCCCCTCCAGACACCAGTTCTCCCTGGGCTACACTGCCTGAGTGGGTGACTGCTTCCTCCTCCTGTGACTCTCTGGATGCTCCAGCATCCCTTAATCTTGCCCACACCTCAGGCAATCATCCTTTCCTGAAATTCTCCTCTCCCAGTCAGACAGACCCCAACAGGTAGAGTAGAATCCTACGCTTTACAGCTGTCAGCAAGAGCATCAAATACTGAGAGACCCAGGCATTCAGTCCCAGGAACTGAGCCCCTGTTGTATGTGCAGGCAAGGCTGGGACTAGCCCGTGCCTTTTGGGGGAGACAAGAGCTGATCTCACAGTGCTAGCTCCAGCAGCAGGTGAGAAGCGTCAAAGCCGGCAGACTAAGGGAATTCTGCAATCCCCATGCCTTCCTCTAATTAAGTGGATTATTAACAAGGCAGTTTATGAAAACAGGAGATTCGACCTGTGAATGTGACATTTTTATCTTACGTAGCTCTGAAGGCTTCAGAAGTCTTTTTAAAGGCGAAACCTTCTCAAGCATATGTTCTCTTTCATCCCAGAGTCCTGGTCTGCGGTAGCCAATGTTCAGAAGGCGAGAATAAGTGTTGCTGTTTCTATTTCTGCCGGTCCCCGGGTCCCTCAGCACAAAGGAGAAAGGCAGCGGAGGAAGGAAGGCACGCTCTTTAGAACACAGGCCGACCAAAGGCTCGGTTTCATTAAATCAGCTGCACCCAGAGGCCCGTTTTACAATCGGCCTTGACCTTCTGCTGCTCAAATGAATTCCATCCTGGAAACCACAGAGCGGAGCCACCTGCCCGGGCTCTGTGATCTGGTGAACTAAAGAGATAAAGAGAAGAGTCATCCCTTCTCTGCCTCAAAACCCCACAGAATTCAAAGGAACATGGCTGGAGTTTCTTCTGCGGTGAAATTTGAAAAGCTGGAGCCGGGGAAGGGAAGAAGGAGGAAGGAAGAGGCAGTTAACTCTGGGGACACGCGAGGCATCTTAAGATGCTGGACAGGGAGCGGTGAATTATAAACCCAGACCTTTTCAGCCCATGTTCCTGCTGGGGTAGGTGACATCTTGAATCAGTGGGTAAGTGGATGTGTTTCCAACTGAAAGCGTTAACAAACCCAAGAAGAGAAACATAATGTACAATAAAAGACTCTTACAAAACAAAAACTCTGGCAAGGCTGTTTTTCAACATGCTCCTTGGGGAGTAGAAAGGCATGCCGTCTTTGCTTTAGGTATGCCATGGGAACCGACCGCCGTCATTTAAATCCGGATTATCTCATGCCTTGTAAGTTTTTTTGATACCATGCTTTGTTAAAAAAAAAAAAAAAAAATGCATCCCTTTCCTGGTGAACCTTATCTTTATTTTGACCTTTTCGATTCTGGGTGTCCTAGATGAGAGCTATCAGTGCTCAAAGAACTGTATTAGACATATTTAAGGCACAGAGACCCTGCACATTAGAAATAAAACGTTTCTTCCTGAAAAAAAAGCACTTCGTCCATCTGATGTAATCATACGTCAGATAAGCATTCTTCCAGCGCCTCCTCTGTGTCAGGCTCTGGCCAAGGGCTAGGGCTACAGATTAAAAGCCAGCAGGTCCTGTGCTGCAGGAATTTATGTACCTGGTCCCCAGCCTTGGGGAGATTGTGCCCCCCGCCTCTCTACGTCACCCCCCTCCAACGTTTGCCTATGTCTGGAGACATTTTTGATCGTCACAACTAGGAGGAGGCTCCCCCTGGCTTATAGTGGGGAGGGACCAGCGATACTGCTAAGTATCTTACCACGCACAGGACAGCCCCTCAGAACAAAGAATTATCTAATCCCAAATGCCAAAGGTGCCGATGTAAGGGGAGACAGACAGATGAACAGAAAGGACAGTAAAGTGAGGTAAGTGGTCAGAGAGACGTACGCTTAGGTTTTATGGGGAATCCGAAGGGAGAGAGTCTTTAACTTTAAAGTGAAACAAATATTGGCTTTTTTTTTTTTTTTAACTTTAAGTCATTTTGATTTGTTGTTTCTACTTTTAGCAAAAAATTTCCTCTAATAACAGTTCTTGATTTCTGAGAACAGCATTCATTAGTCAGGGCTGACTCTTCTGGGTTTGGAAAGATAGAATCATCTGACTCGATTTGATGCCAGCTTTATGGGCAGGACCATGCTAACTGGAGATGGTGACTGTGGCCTGTGTGGCTAACGTTGAGATCTCTCTGTGTCACCCCTGGTCTGCATTGTTGGAGAATTCTCCTCGGACCTTTATACTTAGCAACAATCATGGATATTGATATGTAAGAATCTATTACATTCTTTCTTTCCTCACAAGTCAGAAGGATAAAAAATTCCATGACCAACAGACATATCTGTGCAGTGGGGCAGACAGTTGTAGGGCCCTCATCTCTGTGGACAACCATACTCGTTCCCTACAGAGGCACCAGCGATGCTCTACCTGGGTCCCCACAGATCTCTTTTATAGCTTTCGCATCCTCCCCTCCCTGCCCCTGACACTTCAATGTGCTTTTGTTCCCAACAGCTCTAATCTATACAGAAGACTGCCTTTGGGCTGCTGTGGACACTGCTTGCGGACAGACTGAGGTGCCCTTGTCTAAGAGCACCGCGTGGCTCCGCTTCTTCCCTCTCCCCTCTACTCCCTTTCCAGCCTCCCCTGGGAGCACCTCTCTAATAAATCACTTGTACGCAAACCCTCATCCCAAGATATGCCTCTGTGGAACCCAGCCTAAGACCCTTCCTGAGAACGATTTTGCTATGGTGGTGGCGGTGGCGGGGGTGTGTCTGTGTCTTCGCACTCTTTGTGATGAGCTACAGCTTCCTCGGCTGCCCCTTTGCACAAGTTTGCCCCACATAAGGCACAGCCACACTGTCTTACGTTTTCTTCCAGGGAAGTCAGCTGCTCATCCAGTCTCACTTGGTCTGTCCCCAGAGGAAATGTCCCCTTCTCTCTGTCTGGAAAGCCGGGTGGGAATTCCCAGGAGCCCGCGGACTCTGCTATCAACTCCTCCGTGGCGTTGATGACCTTCAGGACTTCTGTGGAGATGTTGCAGAGAGAAACAGCAGAATACTTCTGTTTGGTCCGATAACAGGAGGGGACAGAAGACAAGAACAGCACATTAACAATGACAGGGAAATTCTACGATACCATGGTGCTCATCATGAGATTACCTCTGCTATCACACACGCAAACATCAACGTGCCAAAGGGATGAAGGGGTGAACAACCTACACAATAGGCAGGGAGCTCAGAAGGAGCCTGCTTTGACTTGGCCCAGCTTCTGTGGCTCCCACCGAATTATCTCAGATTCTTAGGGAGGGAGGAAGGAGAGCTCAAATGGAAGCTGCTATGTGCTCTGCCCGCTGCCGAGAGTTTTAGATCCATCACTTCATTTTCTGGATGATATTCTACTACTTCAACGGAGCTTCAGTCACAGACTATGTCAAACTCTATTCCTTGGGTGGTCCAGTGGTCAGCTTTCTGGACTGGGAGCTGGGAGACCAGGACTCTAGATCTGGCTATCCCTTCATGCAGTTACGGGACCTTGGCCAAGCTACTTCCCATTTCCAGAACTCAGTTTGGTCATCTGTACAGTGAGAATGTTGGAAAAGAGTTTCCGGGCAGTGTCTTGGTAGCCACTGTACGTTAGCTCACACACACCTCTTCTCGGGCCTGTTCTCCACTGCTCTCTTACATCGTAGAAGCTGAACAGAAAAATACTCATTTCCCAGCCTCCCTTGCAGCTAGGGGCAGTCATGTGACATAGTTCTGGCCAGTGAGTCTGAAGGGAAAGCCTACTGGGGGGTTTCTAGAAAAGCTTTTGTTTTCTTAACAGGTGAGTAGGTGCAGCCGATGCTCCCCTTCCCTACTTCCTTCTGCTTTGAGCATAGATGTGCAGTTATGAGAAAGGCAAGGATGAATACCAAAACGCAGAGCAAGGTGGACCAGAAAGACTAAAGGAGACTGTGCCTAGACAGCACTCGATGAACCGAACCATGGTGAGTCACTATCTGCCTCTGAGTCACTATGTATCCTGTTACATGAGAAAAATAATTCCCTATCTGTTGAAGCCACTGTAGGCCAAATTTTCTGTTCTTTGGGGTTGAACATGTTCCTAACTGACACAAGTCGCTTCTAGCTTCTACATCCATTCATGGCGCAAAATTACAATTGGTTTAGGTCTAGGCCAAGGTCATTAATGGAGCAGAAGTTCTTCAATCATGAAGAATTATTTGCATCTTTGAGTGCATATGAACATATAGCATTAATTGATAAGCTAGATATCAATGTTGCTCGGCAGTAATGATTTCCATCTATAATCAGTTTTGTTTATTTCATCACAGGGTTTATAAATTAGAAGTCAAATGTCACCCACAGGCATGTTTTGTTGTGTTTGTTTTTGACCAGTGAAATGTTTCAGGAAAAGCTGGAATTTTAATGCCTTTAGTACCTTCTGACTCATATCCAACTGACTCATAGGTCCTGACCAAAATATTAATGACAGCTATGGTTTGATTTTGCAAGGTTTTTTCCTCCAAGGAGATCCTATTGTAGGTTTTGTCTCACTAGAGGATGTGTTTGATAGCCCTCCCACTTCGCTAGGCAATCAAAGTATCTAAGTGACATGTTAGTGGCTGCATCCACAGTCTAGAAGCTGGCTGTGGGCTTCTATGCTGAGGCAGATGGTCTCATACCTGTCAATGCATCCTAGGGTTAGGGGACATGCTCAGTGGGCTCCTCTTCAGTCTGTCTATGTCACAACAGCTGCTTGACTGACCCAACACTTATATTCCTTTTGATTCAAGGGATTTTTGCTACAAACCAAAAGACATTGGGTCTGGGACATCAGGAGCAGGAGATGAAGAGAAGGTGACACAGACCCACCAGAATAAGGGCAGTGTCCAAGGAAGCAGCCAGGACCAACTCTTCCCTCTAGGAAAAACTTTCAGAGGCTGTCCCACACTATCCAGGACCCTGTAACTCGATGTGGCAGATTTTGAAGATGAACTGGGCTTGAAATGATTTTGGCATGAAACAATTACCATTGTTTGTTCTTTTTAGAAAAGGCAGCATTTTATATAGGAAAGCAGATTTGTTACCCTCTTCTTAGTAAATACAGCATGTATTTAGAAAGTTTGCCCCTTATTTGGTAGAAAAGGTGTCTTTGTACATTTTTTGAAAAGGAAGACATATGACTAAGAGATTTAGAAAAAAAAGTGACACCACGGCATGATGGAATGGAAAGTGTGAACATTGACACCAGTCTCCAATTAGCCCAGGGTCACTAACAGGCCAAGGTTATTATAGAAAGGACTCAAGAGGTGCTTAAACAGAAAGAGTTATCCGTATCCTGAGTCTAGCTGAATATATAATATCAAAACAATAAGTTGGACACCGACGTTGCTTGGCACTCATTGTTTCATTCAGTCCGTAAGTAGCCTTGTTTATTTAATCATAGGGGTTGCAAGCTAGAAGCCAAATATTGCCCAGAGGCATGCTTTTCTGATAAGAACGCCATCTGTGAGACATGCACGGCCCAGCTGTCCAGTGTCCACCATTCATTCCACATCTTTGATTGGGGGTCCATAGTGTGCATGCTCTGCTCCAGGTGCTGGGAGAAGCAGTGGACAATGGATACAGTCCCTGCCCTCATGGCATGCCTTTAGCCCTACCCCAGCCACCTGACACGGTGACATGCTTTCCTGGCCCCGAAGCCATTTGCATTTGCCATTGTGTGAGAGTGAGGAGTCGGGCGCAGCTGGTCTGCGGTCTGGTTCAGGGCCTCGATCACTTCAGAAGGGAGCTAGCCTCCGGATGGGGGAAGCGACTGAAGAATAATCCCATGAAAACTGGACAGGATCTCTCTGTTCGGCGGGAGTTCCCGATTTGCTCTCTACTGGTAAACACAACCTGGAATCTACAAGCCCGTGCAGGGAATCGCGTGTTCCTCATCTGTTCCTCAGGACTGGGCTGTCTGCTGGGATGCGGGAGGAGGGTGGACAGTGCACTCACTGGAAGTGAAGATGGAAGCTGGGTTTAGTTAGCTGCCAGACAGGAGCGGGGCACCTAGCCTCCCTGTTTCTTAGATGACTCACTGGCCCAGTAACAGAGATTAGATTTGTTACAGGGCTAATGCTGACTTGTTATGTAAATGTCCTGTTCTCTGCCCAGTGCAGATTTAAAAGTAGAAAGCACCACCGTCTACAGTTCTGTTAAATAAAGCCCTGTGCGGCACCAGACAGGGTTTTGTTCGGATGAAAAGCTGATGGAGATTCAGGGGTGCTGGCAGGGAGTCCCGTGTGGGGGAGAAACCTGAAGATCTTTTCTGCTTTATTGCTCACAGCCCTGGAGACACGAGCCGAACGGTCCAAACAAGCACTATTCGAGAGCAAGCGAGAGCTCTCTATTGCGGTAACTGACATTATTCCGGATATTAATTATAAGAAGGATCAAATGTGACAGTTTCATGGTATCTAATAAGGGAGAGGTGAAAGTGTGGAGATAATCAGCTGACAGAATAGGGGCTATTGCAAAACAGGAAGGTTGGCTTCAAAGATGTTCGTGGCCATGGGCTGCACAGACAATGCAATGAACTTGGCTGTGAACCCATGTAGTAAACAAATTCAACCTTCGAGTGATCAAACAAATACAAATGAAACAACCAGTCTGATTAAGTGCCAGACATACGCACGATTCCCTTTTAAAATGCCCAGCGTGTGCCAATGTGACCTCGCACAGGGCTCGGAGTGTGTGCTGCCAGTTGTTGGTCCACCAGGGGCTGCATTTGCTCTGATGCAACCACACTCCTTGGTCTCCCCACCACTGAGAGCCCAAGTGTCCACTTCTAGGGCTCAATCTTTGTCCCAGCCCCACATGAAACATCTTATCCATAACATTAACTTCACCGCCCCTGGGACAGAAATCAATAGCCCAACACTGAGGGTATAGAGGTGATAAGAAACACTCCAGTGTTGGACGTGGTACCACAGTGTAGCGGTTAGCGTGTCTGCTTTACATGCAGAAGGTCCTGGGTTCGCGCCCCAGTGGAGCTATGGTCCATGGTCTACGGCCATGGCACCCTGAACAAGCCCGATGTCTGATCTCGGAAGCTAAGCAGGGTCAGGCGTGGTTAGTACTTGGATGGCAGACCACCTAGGAAGACCAGGTGCTATAGGCATAAATAATCATAAAAAAAAAAAAAAATTAAGAAAAGTAAGAAAGAAATACTCTGGTCCTCCTGGCCTAAGCTGGGGTGTCCTCAATCCCTCATCAGTGAGGAAGTGAAATAAGTATCTGCCTTGACGAAGACTCACCCTTCCTGCCTGACTATAACCAAAACAGGACCGACACGCACAGAACTTTAAGGACAGGTACCACTCTGAGGTTAGGGCCCTGCCACAGTGGCCATTTCAGTGGACCCAAGACAGAAGAAGACCCAGTCAGGGCCCAAGTCATAAATCCCAGCTCTGTCATTCTTTCCCTTCTAGGGCCGGCAGGGCAGAGCAAGACTTCTCTTTGGCTCACTCCCCACGAACTCGAACCTTAGGCCTTGGCGATCTCTCCATCCTGTCCCCACGCACTTCCTCTTCATAGCAAAACGTTGCTAGGAACAAAATCTCAATCCATTTACTCTTTTTTTTTTTTTTTTAAATTTTATAAACTGTTTCCTAAAGACACTCAGAATGCAAGGTGCTGTCATGGAGAGATTCTGAATGTATAGAATTCTAAAGAAGAAAACAGTTTCATCCTAAGCGCTAGACAGATATGCTTATTAGCAATTCTTGCAAATTCTCCTGAGATTTTTCTACGGTCATCATTCATTTGAAAGCTTCATGCTGGACAAAGAAATGCAAACTCGTTCTGAGCTGGAATAAAAGGGAATGCTGCTCAGCAGAATGGCTCCAGCCTGTGAACATGTGAGCAGCATGGGCTCATTAGGTGCCTGGCTTAATAGAAAGAGAACACTTTGGAACAACAGAGGGCCGATTCCAGCCCCAGCTCTACCCTTGGACTGGTGCAGGCGTGTGCACCTGCCCGTCTCGGCTGGGCCAAAACAGATTCAGTGTCTGGCTGTGTGTGATGAACTAGGGCTGCAACAGAAGCCTAGGGTACCCATTTATGTGACTTGATATAAGTCCTGATATGAGACAATCTAATGCAATGTGGGAAAACGGCTTTGAGGATTAAGTGATGTATACAGGTATCTGGGGCAGAAGGATGTTCCCAGCTCCACCTAAAACACCGTGCAGATGCTTATAACAAGAGCTAAAAGGCTAAACAGGCAGAAGCTGAAGGGAACTAGGTGTTTTGTGAGATACAGAAGCACACAGTATGCTCTGAGGCTCCTCGGTCAATCTATGAAACACGGAGGGGCAGTGGCAAAGGACCGCCACCACTGCAGGGTCTTGCAAAGGGCCTCCTTACCCTTGGGCTCAGCATGGGGCCTAGGGCCCACCCTTGTTTTAGGGGCCCATGAAAATGTTTTAATTTCTTTAAAATTGGAAGAAAAAAAAATGAAATCTTAGGCCCAGGAACATGTTTTAGTACATAATATTAATGCAGTAATTTCGATACCAACAAAGTTATAAAATACCATTTCCACTGTTTTTTACTGCGGCCCAGGACATGCAGATGACAAATGGGAAAAGGGAGAGGGGGCCGGGCCTCCCAGGACCCAGAATGCCAGGCTCAGCGGTTTGAGTTTTGCGCTGCTCGTGGTCATGAGCCGCTGCAGGGTCTTGCTGCTTTTGTTATCCAGAGCTGTCATTTACTGAGTGCCAAGCTCTGGGAAAGGCACTTTATTTGCCTCGCCTCATTTAACCCCGCTAACCTCCGTAGGATGCAGGTAGTATGAACACTCCACCTTACAGATGAGGATCTGAGGCTTAGGGAGGGGATGGGGTTTGCCCTGAGGGAGCTGGGACTAGCACCCAGGTCTGCCTGATTCCGAAGCCCGGTCTGAGAGGGCCGTGCTTTACAAAGGCAGTGCCAAGGCCAGAGGAGGGGCAGGTTTAGGGCTGGGAGAATCAGAGGCAGAGAAGAGCATCAGAAACAATTTCTACAGCTTGAATCGAAAGGTCACAGGGCCTGAGGTGGGGCCACTGCACTGGGCATGAAAGGACAAGAGGCATGATATTGTAGAAAGAGAACGGAAGATGCTGTGTCTGTACAGGGATGAGGCGGACGGCAAGATGCTGCTGTGCTTTCCAGCCGAGGGACCTGGAAGAGACTGATACCGTGAAAGCCGACTTAAAACGCTAGGTGAGAACGAAGGGTTCATTAGGCGTTTGAAACAAGGAAAAATGTAGTATTTCAAAAACTCTTCTCACAACCCGAGAGACTGAGCGATTGCCAAATGCCCAAATGGGGTAACTTCCAAGTCATTTTAGTCTTTATCTTGACTCTGTGATTTTTGACGTCAAGTTTCCTGAGAGGGTTTGGGCGGGGTGCGGTCGGTGGGATACAACCTGCATAGTCAGCTTTAGTGAAAATGAGAAAATGCGGGGCCCTCCAGTCCTCCTTTCAGCGATGTGATAAATGAATGTTCTTTAGGGGGCTGTTGAGGGACAGGAGACATCCTAAATACCAGAAAGGACTCTAACAGGGGTCTTCTAAAGACAGAACACAAAGGGGCGCGCAAGGCCCAGTGGAAAAGCCTTGCGGCCATTCCAGTTGCAGACACATTGGGCCACACCTCCGCCCCTGCCCAGTGCTGCTCCTGGGAGACCCCTCCAGGGGGAACAGAAGAAGAGAGAAGGAAGCCAGCTCCAAGTTAGGGTGGGTCCCTTCTGTGCCAGGTGTGACTCTAGGTTCAAGTAACTTCACGGAACCCTCACAACAACCTGACATGGTCGGTGTTTTGATCCCATCTTTAGAGACGATGGCATAGTGAAGAAGATGCAGAACTGGGATTTGAGCCCAGAGACTCTGGTCTCCAAAGTCCACACTCTTTCCCACCTGTCACATCACCTTCTCCACATGCTTAATTTCCAGGACCCAGTGGACTGTAGAAAGGGACGATGGAACAGAACTGAATAATCAGATCAGTGAACAACGGATCAGTGAGAGAAAGGCGTAATACCGGGAGCCCCCTCAGGTGGTTCTACAGCCTCCCCCACTGATATCAATCAGAACGAGCTCGTTGATTTGGCACGTCAACGACCAAGCCACACACTAGAGCCTGAGATCTACTGAGTGACCAGCTCCTGACTGAGCCTACCTGGGATCGATCCGCCAAGGACAATCGGAGTGAAAAACAATGCAGTCTGTGAGAAAACCTGCTCAAGCATGATCCAGACTGCACAGTCCGCCTCTCGCTTTTCCGTCCCGTGTTACAGATGCTGTCTTGGCTTTACGAAACGCTTCCATCAAACTACCAGAGCAAGCAAGGAAATTTGTCCAAATGCCTGATTTCATGTATTTTTTTTTTCCCCTCAAAGGTAAGAAAAGCAGCTCCATATGTCCCCCTAAATAGTTGACAGAAATCTGCTAGGAAAATTCAGTGCAAATATGTTTCAGTTCTCATGAAACATAAGGCATTCCGGCTATGCCTCTACAACCCGTCAAAATACATGCTCCACAAACAGACTCACGTCCCCGAAGAGTGACTTGATGAAAGAGGGTGGCACAGAGTTTCGGAAAGAAATTGGAGCGCGAACCTAATAAATTAGCATATGTAATAAACTGAAACAATGAAACATAACAGATTAGAGAACCGAGCTGTAGCAGGGGGTTCTTAAATCACCTAGGTTTTGATGGTCAAGCCGTTTATGAAATAAGTAAGATTTTCTTTTAAATGGTAATTATAGAAATGATTTTTAAAAATGTGCTATTTGTAGTTGAGTTTCAGTATTAAACTATTTCCCTGAGTTCATGTTCTTGTCCTTCTAACTCAGGACCTGGGGAGAGGGGACTGGAATGCTGGGGCCCTTACCTGACCAGCCTTCCCTGGCAGGTGGAGAGCGGGCAGGACTTTCTTTCCTGGCTGAGAAGGTGATCACGGTCATTAATATCTTCTGCTTTTGTATATGAGTCATTCCTCAGAAAAAAATGGTTCCTGATACCAACTAGAAACATTGCCTCACTGCTGGCAGTAACCAGGGCTCGACCAGGGCACACGCTCAGCTCTGAAGGAGCCCAACAAGGTATGAAACGCCTTCCACGTTCACTAGGAAAGGAGGTGGCACATGGCAGCCAGGATAAAAGCCAAAGTTCTCTGCATGGCGCACATGGCCCTACTTAATCTGGCCCCTACCGTCTCTTGCTTTTCCCGCCACTCTTCCCTTTGCTCCGGCCACCCTGGATTTTTAATCTGTTTCTTGAACTTGTCAAGGTCCTTTTCATCATGAGGCCTTGTATGTGTTCCTCTGCCTGATAAGCCCATTGCTTAGATCTTTGCCTGACTTTTTCCTTCTTGACCTTCAGGCCTCACTTGGAAAGACACTTGGTCCAAAAGAGCCAGACCATCCAGGACTCATCCTCCTTCCAACTCACCACCATCACTGCCCTGCTTAATTTTCTTCTTCGCACTTATCGCTATCTGACATCTTCCCTCATATGTGTTTACGTAGTTATTAGCCATCTCTTCCAATGGCAGGTGAATTCCATAAGAGCAGGGAACTTTCGTCTCTTATTCCTACTGTACTGCAGCTCTCACAATGTTCAACAGTTATTTGTTACCCAAATGGTGAATGAACAGGGATTCAAACTCCAGAGCTTGTGGCACCTGTTCTCCTAAGGAAATGTTGCCATGTCTTTCTTTTTTGTCTCCTGGATCGCTGGGCCTGCAAACCAGCAAGATCTATTTGTTCCTTCATTGGAGTGAAAATTAAGGACTTTCCTTTTTTACCACATTCTCCCCTCCCCAAAAGGACAACTGAGCATTTGTCCCAACACCATTTATTAAGAAGTGATCTTTTCACAACTAGAGATGAGAGGTGGATAGAAATCGTAAGATAAATTGTGAGTTAGATTTTAATATATTTTAATATTTTCTAGGCTACGCTCTGGACAATTTCATTGCATCTTGTATCAATCTTCACAAATCTAATTATTGTGCCTTTAAAAATATAACATCTTAATAGGTAGGCCATCTTCATGCCTTTTTTCCCCTAAACATTCTAAATTATTCCTGATTTTATTCTATCAGAAGATTTAAAAAATCCTTTTGGAAAGTTGAACATCCAGTTCACATTTTGACTTGAGGTACATTAATCTTCTACCCTAATTTTGGAAAAATTCATCTTAACACTGTCTTTCCTCCTGGTAAACTGCTAGGTTTCTTGGAGAGCTGTGGTTTTCTTGTTAAGTTTTAATTTCACCTATTTTTTGCTCCTATTATGGGTGGATTTAAATTCCATTTTATCTCCCTACTTCCCTCATTCTGTTTTGAGATTCGCTTGCAAATTTTAGTTCATTGCCAACTGACGGCTGAAGTAGAAGCTCCCGGCACGGGGAGTTCTAGTGCAAAGCCCAGAACCACTTGAGCTATGCCGTGTAATTCTGCTCAGTGATGTGGATTCATGAATAGACCAGCTACTCACGGATCTTTTCTTCGAAAAGAATGGATTTTTATTTTGCATTTACTGGCGTTCGAGGTTGCTGTATTCTTTTACAGACTCTACGGCTCAGGTAAATGTTCGCGATCGCTTCCCTTATCCAAGTTTTTATCGTTGCTCGAGGATCCTTCCTATCTCCTCACACTGTTTTCTCTCCCCTTCTGCGTCATGGCTATTTCGAACCCTCTCCACAATCCTGAAACTCCAATCTCATTATTCGCTCACTTTCACAAGACAAACCTGCCTTCTAGGTCAGAGAGCTAGAGAGAGGAGGGAAGCGCGTAGAACATAAGACAAAACCTCAACTTCCTGACATCGAATTGACCCACTTCCTTGTATCTGGACCAATCTGTCTTTGCTTTTCCAATGCCTATGCTCCACCTGTTTTCTGCACCTCATCCCCTCCATTTCCCCAAGAGTCCCTTATTGTTGGACAGTGAGGTGGTTTTTCAATGTTTTCCTACAATAAAAATAATACAATGCTTGATGAACTGCGGTGCGATACGCCCTTGGCTGCCTATCCAGTTTTCCCTTAGGATAAGTGAATGAAAGTACACTTGCTGAGTAGGAAGGGCGCACACACACCCTGATGGCTTGGAGTTAGCAAGCTGCCAGTGTGCTGACATGTGCTCCCACTATTTTGTGGGCATGCGACTGCCTGCTTCCCTGAACTCTTACCAACATCAATTATCGTTCTTTCTCATTATTCAATTTGTTAGGCAAAAGCGGCATTTCATTATTTCGGCTTGCGTTTTCATTGCCCGTCTGAACAAACAATGAACTCTGTCCCGTTCGTGGCTGTTTTCCTAGTGCCTCAATGTGCATTTGTTGAATGGGAAAAAATGAATGTGCAAACCATATGTCAAGTTCTGGCTATAGCTGTTATGCTGAATAGAGCTGAAATACAATTGAAGTTGAATATTTTTTCATTTATAGTCTTTGTGTGTGTGTGAATTGCCTGCTTTTGTGCACTGCCCTTTTACCTATTAGAGTTACGAGGATATTAATTCTTTGTCTGTTGAATATTTAGGCAATACATCCTTTCTATTATGGTTTCCCTTTTAATTTTATGGATTTTTTTTTTCTAGTGAACATGTCTTTTTTTCCTCCCAGCTTTGTTGAGATATAATTGACATATAACATTGTGTAAGTTTAAGGTATACAATGTGTTTGTTTGATACACTTATATTATTACAGAATGATTATCATAATAGGATTGGTTACACCTCCATCACCTCGTATAATTAGCGTTTTTTGTGTATGTGGTGAGAACATTTAAGATTTATTCTCTTAGTAACTTCTAAGTATATAATACGGTATTGTTAACTATAGCCACCATGCTGTCCATTAGATCCCCAGAACTTGTTCATCTTATAACTAAAAGTCTGTACCATTTCACCAACATCTCCCCTGTCCTCCATACCCCAGCCCCCGGCAGCCTCCATTCTACTCTCTGTTTCTGTGAGTTTGGCTTTTTAAGATTCTACATATAAATGAGATCAAATACAAAGAGTATTTGTCTTTTTCTGTCTGACTTATTTCACTTAGCACACCGCCCCTCAATATCCATTCACGCTGTCAAAATGGCAGGATTTCTTTCTTTTTTATGGCCAAATATTATTCCATTGTATGTACAGAATAGAATAACGTCTCTGTGCATTCATCCATAGACTGGCACTTAGACTGTTTCCATGTCTTGGCTATTGTGAATATTGCTGCAATGAACATGGGAGTGATGGTACCTCTTTGAGATCTTGATTCCTGATTTCATTTCCTTTAAATATATACTCAGAAGTGGGATTGCTGAATCATATGGTAGTTCTATTTTTAAGTTCTTGAGGAACCTCCATATTGTTTTCCATAATGGATACAGCAATTTATATTTACACCAATAGTGCATAAGAATTCCCTTTTCTCCACATCCTCACAGTTACCGTTTTTTTTTCGATAATAGCCATTTTAACGGATATGAGGTGATATCTCACTGTAGTTTTGATTTACATTTTCCTTTTTAATTAGTGATATTGAACATCTTTTCATCTATCTGTTGGCCATTGTATGTCTTCTTTGGAAAATGTCTATTTAGGTCCTCTGCTCATTTTTTAGTTGGATTGTCTTTCTGCTATTGAGTTGTATGAATTCCTTATATATTTTGGATATTAGGCCCCTATCAGATATATTGTTTGCAAATATTTTCTCCCATTCGGTAGGTTTCCTTTTCATTTTGTTGTTTCTTTTGCCATGAAGGAGCTTTTTAGTTTGATGTAGTCCCACTCACTTATTTTAGCTTGTGTTGCTTACGTTTAAGTCCGCAAGTTAATTTTTGTGAGTGGTGTAAGATAGGGGTCCAATTTCATTGTACTGCATGTGGTTATTCAGTTTTCCCACCTCCATTTATTGAAGATACTATCCTTTCCCCATTGAGTATTCTTGGCTTCCTTGTTAAATATTAGTTGACCTTACAGGTGAGGGTGTAACTCTCAGTCTTTCAGTGCTGTCTCGTTGGACTTTGTGTCTGTGTTTATGCTACTGCCATACTTTTGATTACTATAGCTTTGTGTATAGTTTGAAATCAGGAAGTGTGATACCACTAGCTTTGTTCTTCTCTTTTGAGATATTTTTTGGGCTATTCAAGGTCTTTTGTTATTCCATACATATTTTAGGACTGCCTTTTGTTTCTATAAAAAAATGCCATTGGAATTTTGATAGAGATTGCATTCAATCTATAGAGGCTTTTGGTAGTACAGACATTTTAACATTATTATTTCCTCCAGTCTGTGAACATGGGGTATTTTTTCATTTCTTTGAGTCTTCCTCAACTTCTTTCATCAAAGTATTATAATTTTCAGTGTACTAACCTTTCATCTATTTGGTTAAATTTATTCCTGTTTTATTGTTTGTGAGGCTATTATGAATAGGATTGTTTTGTTTCTGTTTCAGATATTTCATTATTCGTGTATAGAGACACAGCTGATTTGTGTGTTGATTTTTAACCCTGTGACTCAATTAAATTCATCAATTAGTTCTAACGTTTTTTTGGTAGTCTTTAGGATTTTCTCTATATTAAGATCACATTATCTGCAAAGGCAATTTTACTTCTTTTCCACTTTGGATACCACTTATTTCTTTTTCTTGCCTGATTTCTCTGGCAAGGACTTCCAGTATCACACTGAATAGGAGTGGTGAGAGTGGGCACCCTTGTCTGGTGTCTGATCTTAGAGGAATAACTTTCAACTTTCACCATTAAGTATGATGTTAGCTGTGGGCTTGTCATATACGCCCTTTATTATGCCAAAGTACATTCCATCTTTGCCCAATTTGTTGAGAGGTTTTTCTTAATCATGAAAAGGTGTTTCATTTTGTCAAATGCTTTTTCTGCATTTTCGAGAGGATCACATGATTTTTATCCTTCCTTCTATTAATGTGGTATTCCACGCTTATTGATTTGTATATGTTGAACCACCCTTGCATACCAGAGATGAATCCCACTTGATAATGGTGTATGAATATTTCGTTGAGAATATCTGTATCTATATTCATCAGGTATATTGGCCTATATTTTTCTTTCTTGTAGTATCCTTATCTGGCTTTGGTATATGGGTAACACTGGCCTCTTAAAATAAGTTTGGGAGTGTTCCCTTCTCTTCAATTTTTTGAAGGTGTTTAAGAAGGAATGACATCAATTCTTCTCTAAATGTTTGGTAGCATTTACTAGTGAAACAATCAGGTCTTGGGCATTTCTTTGTTGGGAGGTTTTGATGACTGATTCAAACTCTATACTCATTACTGACCCATTCAGATTTTTTTATTTCTTTGTGATTCAGTCTTGGTAGGTTGTATGTTTCTAAGAATCTATCCATTTCTTCTAGGTTATCCAATTTGTTGGTGTTTAACTGTTCACAGTAGTCTTTTATGACGCTTTGTATTTCTGTAGTATCAGTTGTAATGTCTCCCATTTTATTTCTGATTTTATTTATCTAAGTCTTCTCTCTATTTTCCTAGTTAGTCAAGCTAAAGGAGTGTCAATTTTATCTTTTTGAAAAACCAGCTCTTAATTTTGTTGATCTTTTCTTTTCTTTTTTTTTTTAGTTTCTATTTTGTTTATTTCTGCTCTGTCTTTGTTATTTCCTTCCTTCTGCTAATGTGGGGCAGAAGGTATAAAGTTGTTTAATTTGAGATCTTTTTTGTTTCTTGATGTAGGCCTTCATCACTATAAATGCCCTTTTAGAATGGCTTACAACTTCTCTGCTGAACTCCTAGACTTCCAGAAAGGCTATCTTGTCCAAGGGTAATTGTTTATTTGAGTGTTCTCCAGGAGCTCCTGGACCATGACCAAGAGGGGCTGGAGTTCACAAACCACTTCAAGGTCCACAGCCATGACCAAGGTCTGTGTGTCTACTTACTAATGCATGAGTAGGTGCGATTTCTCTTGGGAGTATATATAAATCACGGTCATTCTTTATACTTTTATGGAGAGAGGGTTCATAGCCTTCATCAAATATCTAAAGAGGTCTGTAACCCTCAAAAAACTAACAGCCATTGCTATTGAATTTTTATCTTTCTATTTTATCAGAAATGGTTGCTTAACTTTATCAGCTGTTGGTTTGGAATTCACCCTTCATTCAATATTTATTAATTTCTTACTTTATGTCAAACATCGATCTAGGAATTTAACAAAATAATCATGTTTTCCCCTTTTACTTGTAAGTATATTGAAAAATGTTAATAAGTTTCTCCAAACTGATATTATTACATTCCTAGACTAAATCCTACTTGGCCATTGTAAATTATTATTTTCTTATGTAGTTGGAAACAATTTGCTAACATAGTGAGAATTTTTAAATGTTTTTTAACCAGTGAGTTAGTACGCAAATTTTTGGTGGTATATGATTTTTGGGTCAGATTCAGACCAAGGTTTTAGATAAATAAAATAAACTTGGACCCTTTCAATTTTTTAATGCTCAAGACAGTTTAAATAATATGGGAGTCATTAGTATCATGAACGTTTGATGGATTTTATTGACAAAGATACCTGGAACTGGCTTCTCTCTGAGGAATAATTCTTTGACCACTTTGCCAGTTTTTTCCATGGTCTGTTCAGGTTTTATAACCCTTTCAGAGTAATTTTGCTCACTTATTTCCTTGGAAATAGTCAATATTTTAAAAATTATCACAAATATCATATTATTCACGTATAATTTTTTTAAAAATCTTAAAGCTACATATATTTATTATCTTTCAAACATGCTATTTGGATTACAAAATGTACATTTATATAAAAGCATTTACATTCATAACTCCTTGTCATGTATTTATTTCATCCATAATAAAATATTATGATGTTCAAGATGTTCTTGATATTTACAATGAGTTCTCATTCAGGAAAAAACTCTCTAGGGGTTCATCATGGTGCTTTGAGATGGATGTTCGTAATCAGAATTATCTATTCCATTGAGATTTTTCTTTTTTCAAGTAGAATATGCGTTAAATATTTCCAAGGTCTATTTTGGCATCGGTTGAGATTATTATGTGCTTAAAAAAAATAGTACTTACTCAGTGATTTATTATAGCAGTGAGGTTTCCTATTAAATTCAGTTTTGCATTTTTGGAATCAATAAATTAGCTGTGGCATGTGATTCTTTTAATATTGCAAAATTTAGTTTGCTAGTATTTTATTTGGGAATTTTGTCGCTGAGACCGATATATATATATATATATATATATATATATATATATATATATATATATATATATATATATATATATATATATATATATTTTTTTTTTTCTTTCTTTTGTTTTTTATTCTTTCTACCCAGAATGTTTCTGAAGAGCATAGTCTTGTTTATTCTGCAGAGCTTCAGACATACAGCATCTTTTTGCCTTCTCTCCCCTCTTACCTCCCATCTTCCCATCTCCCTATGGTGTCTTACTTTGGGGCTTTAGTGGGGTTTGAGCTCTGAACCACTTCCATGCTTTCTAGATCCTTCTTCTCACAACCTTCTAGAGCTCCTCTGCCCTCCTCTCTTCAAACCACCTGTCCTATGTCCCATTCTATTGCTGCGGTTGAGGCCACAGTGGTTTATCTTGGCCCTTCAGATAACACCTGCATTGCACTCGCATTCTGGACAATCCTTCTCTAGCGCTCAGTTCATCTTCTGCTCAGAGAGGAAGATGTTCTGCTGAAGTCCCAACGATCCAGGAGAGAACTCGGAACTCTGTCTAACCACCCAGGCAGCCTGCCGCCCCTTGCACTCCAACAACAGGACAGGGTTATGCGAATGAGTGGAGCCAATGACAACATGAGTGGAGCCAATGACCACACGAATGAAATGAACCCTCCTCACCTGTTCCAGCACTGTGGATAAGAGCTGTAGTTCTAAGTGGACAGCTAAAGCTTCTCTTTTTTCCTACAGCAACAGTTAAATAGAAAGTTAGAAAAGAGGTGTTAATTCCTCAGTAGGCCTACTGAGATCAGTGTGGTTTGTAAGATACAAGTTAATACCTAACATATTCACTTTAGCACCAGCTAAAGATGAAGACGTTCTTCTGAAATAAAATGTTGCCTGGGATGAAAGACATTGAAGCCTCTTGTGAATGGTGAGTTATTTTACAAGGGTGAGACACACATGGACAGCACTTGACTTTATGTTAACGCTGTGATATCTACAAAAAGCTTCCCACAAGCACATTAAACTTCAGAAACCCAAGGCTCTGGATTGTGTTTCCACGTGGCCTGGTGTTAGCCAATGGGGAGCAGCCATGAGAAGATGCACAGATTCACATTGAAAGACATTTATTAGTTTAGAGACGTCTCAGTGCTTTGATGAGAATTATTCCATGAAACCATAAATATGGGAGATGATCAGCTTGTCTGTGACTCCCTTGTGAAAATAATGCACAACGATTCAGCTATTTGTGATAATAATAAGCAAAGACATTTTAAATAAAAATGCTTTCAGGATACTGGATTTGACCATAGTGTAAGAATAAATTGGACTATAGTGTAAGATTATACTAATTTGGGCCTTCGACAAACACCTCTATTCTAAAAGCTTGACATATGTCATTTATTATACAAACAGTGTCATAAATGATTCTTATGTCAGAAAACAAAAACCTATTTAATTCATGATATATCTAGAACCATGGAATTTTGAAGCCAGAGGGACCTTGGGAGATCACTGCTCCAAGCCTGGCAAGACTAGGGGGGTTATGAAAGACTCAACTCCTGAATGTGGTCTCCAATCTTAGGCCAGGAGTACTTGGCCCTTTTTTGCATTCCTCCTTCAGGAATGCGGCATCGCATACCAAGAGGTAAATGATTCTAAGAACCACTTCAGCCAGGACTTCGTTACAGAACCAACGGCGGGGCCACCTGCCCAGCAGTAGAGGAGAAGCAAATGCTTCTCCCATGGTTTGGAAGGCTGATTACTGAGGCTCAAGGGAACTAAGGTGACATAAAGAAAAAAAACATGAACCTTTGGGAATCCAGTTCCCAGGAGTTTCTGGGCTGCCCCCAAGATCTACAAGCTCATTCTTCAGCTAGTTAAAATGCAGATGGCAGTGCCCATCCTTGAAGCATCCCTGGGCTCCCAACACCCAGCCAAAGTGAGCCAACGCCAGGAACAAGTCTGCCCATAGCTAAGGGCTCACTCTAATCAAAAAGCGTGTTCCTAAAACAGTTCTTCTGATTCTGGACTCTTAGGATTCTGAAGCTCTAATTTCTGGATGGCTTTTCTGACTAAGGACACTGAACTGCCACTGATGTCACTGTGTCTAAAGGAATATATACATTCTTTTTTTTTTTTTAGCTCCCAGAGAGCAGGGCCAGTAGTGGAGGCAGGAGGGCCAGAGAAGTCTGGATAAAGATCTCTCTCTGTATCAAGGGAGGCCCCTCTTGGTAAGACAAAGGCAATTAGCAGCCAGTTAGGCATTAGGATTGCCTTGCTACTTAGTCACAACACTGAAGCGAGTGTTTATGAACTGAGAACTCTCCTGTTTGGTTCCTGTCACAGTGTGTTTTCCCCCAGAGGCAGACTCAGAGACAAGGATTTGAGTGCATGCAGTTTATTTGGGAGGCAAGCCCAGGAAATAGCGGTGTAGGAGTGGGGACGCGAGGCAGTCAAGAGAGAGGGGCGAGTGAAGACTGCCTTACCAAGCTCTTCGTCACTGTGGGTGCCTAGAGCTCAGTCTGCTGGGGAACTTGGGACATGAATGTGTAGCTCATGTCCCAGAGTCACCACCCAAGGGGGACAATGGAGCTGGAGTATTTACACTTTTCCCCTCAGTCACTGGTTAGGGCTGTCCCTGGGCAGTTTATTTCTCTGGCGTCCAGCCTGCCTTCTGCACAGGATGAGGCGCTCGTGCTGCCTAAGGGGACTCAGGCGGTTGGACTTTGGGCCAGTACATAACCATAGTGAACAGATGAGGGTGAACACTGACAGCTTCTGGAACAGTTACAGGAGTTCAGATCCACTCCCCAAACATGCTGTGTGTGCATGTGTGTGTGCGTGTGCGCCTGTGAGTGTACAAACTAGTTGTGGTCGGATCACAGGGGAAGTCATTGGCTATTCTAATCCCGAAGATGGGAATCTGGGGTTCTGATGCGGTGTTTTTGCTTTACATCCTGCATAATACGACAAAGCATCAAATGTGGTTACAGACCTATGGCTTGACTCTGCCAGTGCTGACTAAGCCGTTCCTTTGATGTCAGCAGAGGGACGTTATTTCATGACAGTGAAGTTTATTTTCTCTTGAGGCTGTTAAAGGGGATACAATCATTAATCTCTGCTGGGCTCCTGCTACGTGCCAAACACTATGCTGTGTAATTCAATCCTCACAACTCTATAAAAGGTATGATTATCTCCATTTTACAGATAAAGGTACAATGTGTTTATCCAATCAACAATGAAGACCTGGGCTGAGTCTTAGGGATCAATAATAATAAAAAAATAAGACAGACGTGGGCTTGTGGACAGGCTGGGAGCAAGTTCAAAGATTGCAGGGCAGCTCCCCCTGTCAAGTGGGGAAGAACTGGAGGGCCAAGAAGGGCCTGGAGGGACAGGGAGAACAGTTCAGAGGTGATGTATTATAAGCAGGCAAGAAATGACACTGGCTTGTTCTAAGTAGGGGCGGTGAGCTAAGACACTAATCAAAGTCCACAGAGTGTATAAGCTGCATAGTTATGTTTTCAACTCAGTCTAACCCTGAAGCCTATCTCTATGCCCTTCTTTTTCTAAATAATATCCAATATGCAAACCTGAATTTGTTTTCCTTTAATCAGAGTAGTCCATGACTGATCGTGAAAATATATTAATTACCTTTCAGTTTGCTACATGGATTTTTATATATAGCAAGTGATACCTGGTTGATATTTAACTCATTGAGTCATGGTAGGCTGGGGGACAAACTTAAATTTTGCCACCTTTGGGAGTGTGAATAAAGCAACTCTCCTAATTTCCTGCTAAGCAAGGGCACAGGACAGAATGGAGGGTCTGGTCCAAGTGCCCGGGATTCCTCCCAGTGGTTCCTCCTTTCCCTGTTCACATCCTGCCTGGAAGAGCACAGGGCAGGTTGGTGGCCGTGCGTCCAGAAGGTGAGGCCTGCAGGCTGCAGAGGGGTGGAAGTGCACGAGTCATCCTGGCCTAGCATGCCACGGGAACAGCATGAGTGTTTGAAGCCTTGGGAGCATCAGGCAGCAAAGCCGGTAGGATGCAGAGCCATTATAAGAAATAATGTGATATTCTTCAGTTATCATCTGGCTCCCAGCTCTAGCAGACAAATGTGACCGTAACAGGGCATCGGTTCAAGTACCAGAGAGGATCAGACCCTATTACCATTGGGGAAGCAATGGTTTGGATCCCACATCCCAGGGCGGGGCTGCCTGTGATGGCCAAGCTCTGCTTTCCAACCCACAGACACGTGATGGGAAGGACTTGTGTGCTGTCCACAGGCAGAGGGCCTGGCACATTTATGAGTGAGGACCCCACGGCTATGGAGGGTGAGATGAAAATGAGTGAAAGGTGGAGTCTGAGGTGCTGGAGGGTTCAGGGGCTCAGCTATGGAGGATGCTCCCTACTTGCCTCTGGGCCTGCTCTTGGATATCTGTGGCCATTGCTAGGTTGGCCTGGCTACTCTATGGTACCCCAACTTGGCTGTTGAGCAGGTGAAGGGCTCATTCACCCATGCACGTGGGCCACCAGCAGCTTGTTGGCTTATATGGCATACTCTCAAAGCAGGAAAAATCTGATCACAAGTGGAAAGAAATCCAGATGTTTCAAGACAAGATCTTATGTGAGTCACAGAAGAGGCAGCTCTTTGTAAAGGTAGGAGCCCATGACTTGAGGTCAGAGAGGTTTGGAATGCAGCCCCAGCTCTGAAACCTACTAGCTGTGGGCCTTGGGTAAGTTCTTTGGTGACTAGCCTCGGTTTCCTCATCTGCGAAAGGGCCTGCATCTACTTCCAAGGGTTTTATTCAATGGACTAATCAACATGGGCAAAGCACCAGGCACATAGGGAAACTCAACAAATGTTAGCTTCCCCGCCTTCCGTGGGAGGGAGCAAAGATATTCTGACTCTAAAATGACCAAGTCTAGTGTGAACAAGCTTGGAGAAGCTGTAGGCAGAACCCAGGCATAGGCTGGAGGCCGGGCACCTGAGATCACCTTCTGCCAGGGATTGGGTCTGTCTTTTGTGTACAGAACCTTTCCCCACACCCCGGCTGCAGACACGGAGCTGTCACACGTGGTTTCACGGCCCTTACCTTCTTCAGCTCTTCCTGGATGCTCTGGCTGTTGTCTTCGGAGGACACACTTTCCTTCTGGTTCTCAGACTCTGTCTTAGGCTCGGACTCCTGGTCCTCCCCTGAAGACGTATCCTTCTCACTCATTTTCATTGCTAACTTGAACAACCTGCTTCTCACTTTCTCCTCCGTGATGTCTGTGCCCGTCTGGGGGTGCCGAGCCTCACTGCTGAGCTCAGTCTCTGATAAATCGCCTGATACCTAAATGAAAACCAGAATCATGAGGTGAGGATGCCTCTGCACCAGTCATGTTGCTTGTTGTCCCCAGTGCCCCTCCCCGCACCAGTGAAGGATCGTCCAGGAAAATAACAACTCTCTTACCTGATCTGCTTCCCCTGTAGATGGCCTTTTACTTTTTACTTTTATTTTCTCAAACACACGCATCTTAACACTTTGTTAAAGGGTTCAGATAGGTGAGCGTCTGTACTTGAAAAGGTATTTGAATTCATTCAGTGTTTTTCATTCACAAAATACATATTGAGTGCCCACAACGGGCAGCACTGTGCTGGTGCTGACCCAACCTGGCCAGCCACCCTAGTGAAGGAGATACACTGAAACCTTATGTCCAGTCACGGTGATGAGTGCAGAGAAGCAGGGTGGGGACTGAGGCTCTGCCAACCCACTAACGGGCACTTGATGGAAGGGGCTGGGGGTTCGGGAAGTCTTCTTTCTAGAAGCGATGTTTGAGTTGAGATTTGAAGTGTAGCAGTAACCCAGCTAAAAGAGAGAGGAGGGAGAATGGTACTCTATGCAAAGCACAACAGTTTTGAGATGGAGCAAGGTCCTTGCACATATGTAAGGAGCACTGTGTAACATCCCCTTGATAATTTACAGTTCCGGCTTAACAATTATACCTCTGGCTCCTACTCTCTACTTGGTGAATATCTCCTAAGCTCCTTCTATGAGCAGACCCCTGACCAGGCCTGGAGGACTCGAGGACGGCATGGTGTCTGTGACTCTCTCTCTGTTCCTGGCCTTGAATTGGACAGATGTGTACGGAATGTTAGCAAGATAATCCTCAGCATACCATCAGGGCCCATTAGACCCAATCTTAGCTTTTGAATTTCCTCTTTGAGTTTTTCAAACTGTTAATAAGACTTGATATTTCATGGCTTTTATTCTTTTGCGAAGGGCTTCCACAGAATGAAGAGAAAATTTACTTATATTTTAAATAAAACAAAACTCATTCTATTTTGCATGTACTATATGGGTTCACTGGGCCTTTTTATAAATCTAAGGTACACGATGGGATCTTTGTGATCTTATTTTTCCTTTCTTTTGAAATATTTTGCTATTTCATCATCCTGGGAAATATCTTTCATTATACTCCTCAGTCATTCCCAATTATGCTAAAAGAGACTAAGATAATAAAACAGAAGAATAGAATTGCCTTGAAGGATGATTCAACAGCAAAATAAATCGTCACTATCTTGAGTCAGCTTTCAGCTCATTGCCTACAGTTGAGAATTCAAAATTTCATAATGGCAAAGAGAAGAATTTGACAGAGAACAATATTTCACAATTATTAGATGACTCAGAAGATGACTTCAAAGAGGAGAGCAGCTTTCTAGACTAACAAGGACGGCGAAGTTGTTTGTATATGTAAAATCTCAGACTGAAAGTCTTTAGATGATAGCGTCCTAGGTGAATTATCTCAAACTCAAGAATTAATGAGTAAACAATATACTCATAAGGACAAAAGAAAATATGGTATTTTTATTTAGTTAGTCATTCCACAGGAAGGGCTTTATCACACATTTTACAACGAGCTTCTGAGCCATCTTGTTTTGCTAAAAAGATGCATGACAGATTCTTTCATTCTTTATGATGTTTGTGCATCAAGTTTATTTGACAAATGTTAAAGGCAGCTGTCTATATAAAGGTGATTAGAAGGAAACAAATTATAGAAATGAGAAAAAGAATCACTGGATTGATAAAAGAAAAAAGGTCCTTTGGAAAGGACCATTTTTTCTGGTCCTGAGCAAGAATGATAAGGGCCTCATGAGAGGTGTCCAGTGCCATTAGCATGCTTGAGAAGGAGGAAGTCCTTTGTCTGGGGATCTAGGGAAGCTCCACGGGAAGAATGGTCTCTGAATAGATTCTTGAAAGAGGAGGATGATTTTAATATGTAGATATGAGCTCAGGCATTCTTAAAGAGAAAGCAGCAGGACCAGTAAGACTCGGTGTGCATGAAACTGCTTAGTGTAGTTAGAAGAAAAAGGCTAAGAGGAGAGACTGGGGAGCTTGAGGGAGAGAAGAAAACAGGCCTGGATCAGACCACAGAGGGTTAAGCACCAGCCTGAGCTTCATCTATCAAATGGTTTGGCTGCTACTGTTGTGGTATGTACTAAATTAGCCAGGAAGTCAGCAACTGGCTTCCCACTCACACCTGGTCACCTTCTTACCATCTCACTCAATGGATTTGACACACTGAACTGTCAATTCATCTTAACTCTGGTTTGCTTTTCTTAAGCTCTGGCCTATTTCTTTATCACAGTCAGCGAGCATGTATTGAGTGCCTGCTCTGTGCTGGGCCCTGTGCTGGCCACTGAAGCTCGAAAGTGAGAGTGACAGTACTCCTGCCCTGGTGGAATTCATGGTCTGGTGGCGAGAGGGACATCTACCCAGGTCATGGTAACACCTTGGGGTACAACGTACACACATGTGGGGGTTTGATGAGACTCAGAGGAGGAACCCTCACCTAGTTGGTTGAAGTGAATGTCATCAAGGAAGGGACATTGGAATAGGTGATACCTGAGCAAAATCGTAAAGAATGGAATCCTAGAAATTGTCAGGATAGACCTCGAGTTTTATTTGAGTTGAGAATAGTAATGTTAAGTGGTGGCCTGGCCTGGGGTTCCATAAAGACTTCGTGTAATCATATGCACAGGGATGCGATCTCCAGGACATGTGATATCATAAATATGGGCGGAATCACCATGATCAAAAGCCACCAGAGAGCTTCAAAAACAACTTAGTAATATTTAGCTTTGAAATATTTATCAAGTAGATTAACAAACATTTACATCTCTAAAGAAAAATAGGCAAAATAAATCCTCACTTAACATTGTTGATACGTTCTTGGAAACTGGGGCTTTCAGCAAAATGATGTATAATGAAACCAATTTAATCACAGGCTAATTGACCTAAATAAGAGATAAGTTCTTATGGCATATTTCTGGTTACAAAAACATCACCAAAGAAATACCCAAAACACTTTTAATAGTAAACACTGAAATTAATGTGCGCTATACATATATTTAAGAAAGATGAATAAAAACAAGACAACTATTTTCCAATCTACTTATTCTAGTTGAGGTTGGCAGCAGGCCAGGGCCTATCCCAGCAGCTGGGGTGGGGGGGTGGGTACGGCGGGGAGCCCACTCTGGACAGGACATCCTTCCACCATAGGGCTCACTCATACACACCCCCACACTCACTCAGCAGGGACAATGTGGACACGCCTATTCACCTCAAATGCACATCTTTGGGATGTGAGAGAAAATCAGGGTCCCTGGAGAAAACCCAAACAGACATGGGGAGAACATGTACACTCCACACAGACAGCGGCCCTGCCTGGGAATTGACTTTTTAAATTCTCATCAACATCATAACGAAATGACATTATTCAAAGAACCTGCTGTAGCCAGAACAACTGTTGACTCTCCCCACCACTATCCTCCCAACCTCAAACCTTGGTCCAGAATGTCAGATAAATGCTCATTGCAAAGCAAAATAAAACAAACGAAAACACAACTCCCGAGTCTTCTATGGTAGCTTTTTAAGCATCTAAAGATAAACCCTAATCTCAAATCCCCCTTCATCCTGACCTGTTTTATGGCCACTTAGAAAATGTATTCCCCCCAAAACATGCAAGTGGGTAGAGGGAAGAACTAGCTATGGTGCCAAGCTACATCCTAGGAGGTGTGGACATGAAATGTAAAGCCCTAGGATGGAGACTATAAAAACCATGTAGACGTGTACAGTGGTTTTCATTGTTTTCCATTCATCCACTTAGTCGACATATGCGTATTCAGTACTGTAGCTAGGTTCTTCGCCATCTGTTCTAAGACATACAGAGCAAGGAAATGAGAGTAGGGAAAAACTACTGTCTTAAGCTAGCAGAGATGAAATGGGGAAATGACTGGAGTATGCTAGATACTGGCAACAGGATGGGGAGAGTGTTATCCTCATTCAAGAATGACTAAGAGAAAAGGCTAACACGAACCGAGGGAAAAATACTACAGAACAAAAAAGCAAAAGTGAGCTTAACGATATCACACACATTTTACTACGGATTCTAATATATGAGATATTTCATATATAAAATTTACCTATAAAGCTACCCAGGTCCCTCTCTTAGAAGGGGCAGACTTAAATAGCTTTATAAGTAAATATTTCCAAACTTTCAGAAAATTATCAAGTCATATAAAGTATTCTAGACAATAGTAAAAAAAAAAAAAAAAGAGAGAGAAATCCTTTCCAGTTCATTAATATAGCCGGATATCAAAACTGAACAAGATAGCATAAAAATGTATACCCATAAATAGGAACCAGTTTTTACAGAAAGAAATCACAATCCGATAAGATTTATATATCAAATGAAAAGATGACTCAGAATTAAAAAAAAAATCAATGCGATTTGTGACATTAACAGATTATAGAAGGAAAACCACACGATCATCTCGATAGACGCCAAAAAGCGGTTGTTAAAATAAAACTCACATCCCTGATATAAATGGTTTAGGAAGCTAGGAACAGACAGACGCTTCTTTATTTTGATAATCTTTACTACACTTAGAGGAGGCGTCACGCTTAACGGCGAGATACTAGAAGCAGGTGACGAAGGACAGCGGCAAGGCAAACTCAGGGTGCCAGGTCTCACTGCCACTTCACAGTGTAGCACAGGTCATCACCAGTGCCATACGATGAGCAAGGTAGAGAAGTATAAATAATGGAAAGGAAAAGACAAAACCGTCATTACTTATAGACAATATCATTATCTACCTGGAAGAGTAAGGGAATCATTTGAAAGACTATTAGAATTAATAAGAGAATCTATTAAGGTGCTAAGTTGTACAACATAAACATAAAATCAGTTGTGTTCTCTACACCAGCAAAACCCAATGAGAACATGTAATAGACAAAAAGGTCTCATGATCTCATTCGCAGTATCAACAAAATATATAGGATACTTAAAAATTACTTCACGAGAATAAGAGATTGGAAAAAAAAATCTATAAAACTTTACTGAAAGTAAATAAATGGAGACAAGTATGATGCCCTCGTGGGAAGGCTCGATAGCATAAAGAGATAAATCATTCCTAAATGGATAAATATATTCGAAGTAGTCCAAGCAAGACAAAAAAAAAGATTTTTTTTGTGACTTGAGCAGATTTAAGAAAATAATTTATATGAGCAAAGGGTTGAAAAAAGTCAAGATACTTTCATAAAATCTCATTAACAAAAACAACAGTGAAGGGAAGACTATCCCAAAATACATTATAAAGTTATGATAATAAAAATAAAGTTGTATTTGTACATGGATGAAACTTCTGGATCAATGAACAAAACAGAGTAAAAAAAAACAGGCTCATGGAAATAAAGGTTAATATATGTTAAAGGGGCATCTGAAGCCAGTAGATGTTGGATGAATTATTTAGTAATGAGTTGGTAACAAAAATTTAATTTGAAAAAAATAAGGTTAGATCTTATATCATCCAGATGAGCAAAGTACAGATGGACTAAAGGGCTAAATGTAAAATATGAAACTACAAAGTATTAGGGGAAAAAAGTAGGAAAATAGTCTTATAACCTCGGGGATTAAAAGCCTTTTTAAACAAAGTACAAAATAAAAAAGGAAATAATTGATAAATTATTAGTAACGAAAATTTCTGTATATAAAATATAAAGTTAAGGGAAAAGTCATAGCCTAGGGGAGAATATTTTCAATGTATAACCATAAAAAAAACTAAAATCTACAATATAATTAGAAAATAAAACGAAGTTTTAAAAATCAATAAGAAAAAGGCAAAAGGTCCAATAAAGTAATAGTAGAAGTATATAAATGTGTCTTCCACAGAAGAAAAAATACAAATAGCTTTAAATATAGGAAAAAATACTTAACCTCAGGAGTACCTATGAAAATGTTAACTATAAAGAAATATATTTCTTCCTCACATAAAGTAGGCAAGAATTTAACAGACCGAGAGCACTAAGTATCGCTGACAATATATGCAGTTCTATGGCAATGTAAATTGCTATGATGTTTAGGGACCTTAATTTGGCAAGTATGCATTAAAATTAAAGATCTATATATGCTTCCTCAGCAATTCTACTTCCTATACTTGTATAAAGAGGCTTGCACAATGATATTCTCTGCAGTATTGTTTATAACATCGACCACTGAAAAGTCTTAAATATCTATCATTATGGGAACTATTGATTGTTGACTGCTCCTCATCACGGAGCAGTGGCAAACCCAGGGAGTTGGGCACCCCTTGGGAGCAGCCTGTCCCAACAGGGAAAAGTCTTTTATCACTAGCATTGCTTAGAATTTTCCCTGCATGGTGCAAAGTGATAATAAAAAACCTGAATCTTTATTAGGTTTATTTTGTTTAAAAATTCTCTACAGGCAATGCACCCGTACTGCTTGCACCCTGGATGGATTGCCCCCACTCCTGTGCTCTTCCTGGGGACCACGTGATGCAATCTTTTGCAGGTACTATGCGTAGTTTTGTGTGCGCTGACATCTCTATCACTCATTGTTAAGAGAAAGAGGAGAAGAATATGGAGAGTAAGATGCTGATTTTCCTAAAACAGATACATTTACAAAACTATATTTCTAAACGCATTATACATATATGAATGCACAAACACGGCTGTTGTCATTTTGGAGGAGATGACAAGGATTTAGAGTTGTGGTTAAGGGAAATTGTATCTGTATGTTTTAATATATTTATATTATACATATATATGTGTGTGTATATATATATATATACACACACACACATATATATGTATATTTTTGTTGTTGTTGTTGTTGTTCCTTTTCTTTTCTTTTGAGAAAAGAACTGCCCTAGTAAATTAAGCAGAAGGGAGGACCAGAAGAGCCAGAAATGGTAAGTTCCTGAAGTGCAACATCATCGCCACCTAGCGGGGAGGAGAGGACCCTGCGTGGGTAAGATGCGTTGCGGCGGGAGAGCTGACAACACTAGTCCCAGCTCCTTTCTGCTGGCCCTTGCCTCCTCCCTATTAATGCCTTGGAAAGATTAACACCACAAGACAACTATCAAGCCACTTCAGAATAAACAGGAAGTTTCAGGTATATAGTTGTGGTGGATATGTGGCATTTTATACCTGTGAGTGACTCAGCAGACAATCCTCAAGAATATCCCCGAGGAAAGTTCCCCAGAGTCTCTAGAAAACCGTGGCCCCTCGGGCTGGATGGCAATGATTCACAGTTGCACAGAACTCTACATTCCTACTCTACGGTCACAACAATCCCAGGAGGCAGATTTGTAATGATCTTGTTTGACGGAGGAGAAAATGAGAGCTCGGACCAAATAAAGGACTTTTTCTAGGCAATACATTAACAGGTCAGGTAGGACTGATGTCAAATTCTGTGACCCGAGGAACTCTACATCTACAACTACCTTCGTGGGGGCCCCACAATTAGGGATCTGGCTGGCACATTAATGAAAGTCACTGCAGCACATGCTGGTGACGTCCCCAGCCTGTGTCCCCCTGAATCTACACAAGTTGCCCTCAGCTGTGGGCGACGGTTTCTGCTCCACTGACAGTTTCTCACCTTGGGCCCAGGTCTCTCTCTTCTTTTCCATCTGAGAGATTTCTCAGGCACCACCCACGCCAGCCTGGCTGTATATGGAGTTGATACCCACCCTGCATGAGACCACGCTCCACCGATGGGACATGGGAGACTTTGGTAACTGCTTCCTGTCTTCTAGTGGGAGAACCCTGAGCTGTGATCCACATGGCTTCTCAGAGGGTCCCGGGTGGGATTGCCCTCGTTGCCTACTGTGTGCCTTAACTGGCTTTCCTCACTCTCCTGTCTCACTCGTGGGCTTCCCGGAATCTCCTCCCACACAAACCCACATTCAAATCCTTGACTCACGACCTGCTTTTCGTGGAACCCAAACTAAGAACGCAGGGCATGGCAGTGGGGTACTGCTGAAGAGGCAGTGACGTTCCAGGAGGGAGTGTGGCTTCTCCAGAAGTGTAAAAAGTCAAGTTGATCGCAATGCAAGTGATGATGATGATTCCTCTACAGAAGGCGGAGGCAACGTAACCGTATCGTCCACAAGACTCTCAGTTTCAAATACTGCAACGCATTGCTTATGTCAGGCCATTTAAACTTTCCTGGCTACGTGTGTCGCTCAGGAGTTTAGAAAATATTGCTATGGGAAGGCCGGAGTGGGTTCCACAAAGTTCGAAACGCAGTCCATGGTGATCGCAGCCCTTTGCCAGGAAGAGGACATATGGGCAAAGAGCTGGGAACGATTTAGAGGACATAAAATTAATCCGGTTCATAAACTCCTAAAATTGTAAGCAAAATGGTGTGAGAGTGTGAGTATGTGTGTGTGTGTGTGTGCATTTTTCTAGGAAGACTGTCTATACCTTTAATCATATTCTCTAAGAGGGTGGGCGGAGCCACTAAGGATTCTGAGAAGTGTGATGTAGACTAAAGAATCACAGAATGTTAGGAAACTGAGTCCTGACTCATCATATTGAAATAACATTGACTGAGCCCTGTGTCCCGATCAGAGCTCAGCTCTTTATAAATGTTATTGTATTCACTCATCTCAACCATTCTTTGAAGTGGGTTATAATATTATCCTCACTTTACAGATGAGGATGCTGAGGCCTAAAGGGATGCCTTGCCTTGTCTGAACCCAGGCAGGCTGATTCCAGACCCTAGGCACTTAACTCCAAGCCAGTGGTCCTGAACTTTTGATGCACAGCAGAATCTCCAGGAGAGCTCGTCACAACAGATGATTACGCTTACCCCCAGAGTTTCTGATTCAGCAGGTCTGGGGTGAGGCCTAAGAACCTGCATTTCTGACAAGTTCCCTGGTGATGCTGAAGCTGCTGGTCTGGGGGCCACACTTTGCAAACCCACTTTAAACTCTAAGCTCTCATTTCCGAGAGGAGGACGTCGAGCCCCAGAGAGCTGATGTGATCTGTCTAGGTCACCCAGCTACTTCGCAGCAAAAACCAAGATGAGACTCTGGGTCTGTGGTTTCTAACTCAGGACTCTATGGCACTCATGCCTGGAGGAGGGCACATCCCACTGGAAAAGAAGTGTGCGCTTGCGTGTACCCACTTTATTACCTGATGTGTGTCCAGATCCTGGGAATGGGCGTTGGGGGAAGGTGGTTCCTTGCTTGGCTCCTCTGAGCCCACTCGGGCCCTTCTCCACCTCCTGGCCCTCCGGTCCGCAGCATGAGGGGCTTCCTCAGGCTCGCTGCTGTCTGAGGTCTCCCTGCCGGCTGCCTGGAGGTTGAAGTTCACGTCCAGCTCTCCCTGTAGGCGCATCTTCTCAGCCACAGGGTTCCTGGGGGCCTTCCTCTGCACCCAAGACAGTCTGGCCCGATGCCCGGCTTCCCGAGAAGAGCCTGCTGAGGAAGTCTCCGAGTCAGAGCACATGGCCTCGGGGTAGGGGGAGAGCCTGGAAGAGGCAGAGATGGCCAGGGGACCTTGGTCCGAGCCTTGGGCCTGCGTGAGCTGAGGCTGGGGCTTCCGGGTCAGGCCCCGGGGCCGCGGGCACAGAGTGCTCAAAGCCTCGCTCCAGTCAAAGTCCTCTTCACTGTCGGAGCCCATCTCATCGTAGGCAGATGTCACGCTGGAGGCCACCTCCAGAGCCTGAAACGTGCCACTCTTAGGTTTGGCCAGCAGGCGGGTTGGGGGCAGCGTGCCATCCTTCAGGGCCACCCAGTTCCCATCAGGGCTCTGCAATACTGGGACCAGGTCTGCAGGTGGGAAGGAGAGAGAAATCAGGGAGAGCCGTTACCACCTTAGAGCAAGGTGAGTTGCCACCTGTCCCTTCCCCACGACTGGTTCCTGGGGGACTTGGGGAGCAGTGGACTCTAGGAAGTCCAGGGGGGCACACCTAATTGGATGGCAGCTTTAAAGGTCCCTGAAGAGTCCTCTGAGGTCTCACAGGGCCCCATTGTTCACAGGTGGAGAGGAACTTGGAGGTCTGGTTTCGATTTAATGTCTACCTAGGTAGTTGGTCACCTCAGTCTCCAGAGAACTAACTGACCCACTCCTGTCCTAAGCTGGCTCGGGTGCAGAAGGAGAGAGGAGAGGGCTGCTGTTGGCAGCCTCAGGTTCTGGCTCTTTGAACTTGGGCCACGGTTTTGTCTCTTAGATCCTCAGTTTCCTCTCATTGAGTGGGAGATGACTCCATCACCTGCCCCAGCCTATCTTACAGGTTAACACACCCTGTCCTTGGCACTTTTATAAACACACTCACCACAGCCTCATGACAGGGCATGCCTGAAATAATGATGTATGTATGTATGTATGTGTGTATGTATGTATGTATTATTATTGTGTGTGTATGTATATGTATGTGTATGTATGTATGTGTGTGTGTATGTATGTATGTGTGTATGTATGTATGTGTGTATGTATGTGTGTGTTTGTGTGTATATATGAACACGCACATACACAGATCTCAGTTCCTGTTTCCTGCTAGTATTTGGTCTTTGACCCCAGCTAAGAAGCATCAGAACTGAACTGAACTGAACTGCAGGACACCCAGCCGGTGTCCGATAATCAGCAGTGTGGGAAAAGCCCCGCACACTGGTGACAGAAGTGTTCTGTGTGAGCAGGGGAGGAATAACAGTTTTTTCCTGTTCAGCTTATTTTCAACCCAAGGCACATGCCGCATTCTGGAAAGGGCTTGGGGCAGAAAGAGGTTGGTATTCTAATCTCATTTTACAGATGAGGGAACAAAGATAAGTGAAGTTAAATAACTTGTCAAAGGTCACAGAGTCTGTAACTGGTCCAGTTGAGACAGGCTGCATCTCTATCCAACTCTGAGGCAGCTCCTGGTTACAGTCTGTGCCGTGGAAGCCCTTGGCCAGCTGTAAATCCTGTGCAGGGGCAGGCTGGGCCACTTCCAGTCTGTGGTCATGGTCTGGATTGACCTAAACTGGGCTCAGCTCTACCCAGAACATCTGCTGGGGCCCCAAGACTTGACCAGCATGCTACAGGTAAAAGTTGCTGTCTTGTTTTTGCTGAAGGCAAATAGGAAACATTTTCTGCCCACGTGCCTGGGGATGTAAGATGTCATGCTTCTCCTTCAGCTATGGGTGCCTGGTCCAGCCCTGTGGCCTCTGGCCGGCACAGCAGGTGCCAATAGAAGCCGTTTTAATTAGGAATCTTACAGGACTCCCTGGGGATGAGTGATGAGGGCCCCTGTGGCTTTGGAGGACATCATTCCCTATGATGCCAGCTTCTGGGCTTGCGGCCTGCAGGGGCCTTAGCTCTGCTCTGGTAGGCCATTGAGGCAAGGTCCAAACTTTTAAAAGAATCTTTAAAAGTAATTTTAACTCCTCGTTAATGAACGCAGGCTCCCAGGGGCTGCAGGGGGCTCTCAGTGGGAAGGCTGCTAATAATGTCACTGTGTGCTTGGCTCTGGGATTGACCTGGACCCACTTCCAACACCCACTACATGATGGGGTGGGACTCTGCCCACTGCTGGCCCCTCTCTCCTGCTTTTTACAATCCCAGGTTGCCATGTTCCACTGGGAAAAGCTAGAAGTTGGCCAACTTCTATCTCAGAGAAAGCGCAGATGGCTCCATGGATACCCAACCCTATGAAAACCTTGGCTGCCAAGCTGCTTCCTCGGAACTGCCCAAAGCTACACCTGGGCTCCCATACCACATTCTCTGTTCCCCGAGAATAGCCCCCAGGGACTCTGCTCCCTCCATCCGCCCCTTCCTCCACACTCTCACTCTTTCATGATCGTGCAGACAATAACTCAAGCACAGGGACTGTCCCCTGGTCTTTATTTCTCAGCTGTGCATGCCTTAGGTGCTCAGTCAAGGTCTACAAAGTGAAAATGTGTTTTGGGGGAATCCATTAGCTGCCGTACATGCTGTCAAGACTGAGGGGAGCTGCTGTGGTTTCCTCAGCCCACTGCGCTCCTTCAGCTGACCCAACTGTAGACTAGCAGGCTCTGGAGGTATAAACAGAACTGCTGAAAATAGCTCAGTGGACATTAACCTTCTAAGGGGACCTGCACCTCCGGGCCTTCTCCGTTCTACATTTCTGCTCTGCTATGACTGAGCCACGGCCCCCAGGAGTAATCTGCTTCCTGCTAAGTGTATCAGACGTCTGTCAGGACCTCTGGGCTTGGCCTGAACATTTTAGCATGCCGAGGGCCGAGTATTCCTCAGAAAAACCAGCAGTTTTCTAGGTAAGTGCTTTTATTATTATTTTTTTAAATTTAATTTCACATGGGTGCCTTATTTTACAGAAGATTGAACACGAAATCATGTTTTGAAAACTGAAATCCTCTGCAAATTTATTTAGGATGCTCATAATTCAGTGGGGGACTGTTGTGTGCAATGGAGTGTCTTTTAGAAGATTTTCTAATATTCTTTAAGTTTATCAGGTTGTAAGTTTGAATTCTGAAATGCTGTTTTTGCTGTTGTTTTTATGGTGGAGAGACACTTATTATCATGCATGAGTTGAAAAAGCCTGCGAATTGGAGTCATGGTGTTTGCGTCTGAGGACCAGATATGCCCTCACCAGCTGTGGGATCTTGGACAAGTCACTTGCCCTCACTGTCCCTCAAGATTTTTATCTGCCACACAAGATGACGACAGTGCTTAGTAATGCTGTTGGAGGAGTAAATAAAATAGTGCCCACAGATGGACTCTGTACATTGTAAAGTGATTTTTAAAAGGTAGTTGTTATTGTTTATTAAAGATCTATTCTAGGACATTCTCATATGTCCTATGGAATCTAACAGTCCCTTCTCTGTGAGAATTTTCAATCCATGGTGAAAGAGAAAAAAATTGAATGAATGAATGAATGAATGAATGAATATGGATATGCTGGGCAGCAGCGGGAAAAGCATACTTAGAAAGGAAAAATGCACTTAAAATCAAAACAAAGATGATATAAATAAAGGAAATTTCATGTACTCATAGAATTTCTGCAGTTTCTACCGGTAGGTACTAAAAGGTTAAAATGAAAATGATCTCTTTTGGAAAATCTTTAGAATGACTTAAAAATATTTAATGTTTTTTAATTCTTTGCACGACAACAATAGACTATATTTATATAGCTGTTAGTTAAATCTTTTCCCTTACAGAATAGAAGTCATAGTACAATCTTTAAAAGTATATTTCTAACATGAGTACTATGCTACTAATTTATTGTTTTTGTTGATGAGTAAAGGGGTCTACATCTGACAGATAACATGGGTTGAAAACATTTTTAATGGTTTCTTCTTGTGAGGACAAACATGCCTAGTTTCTATTATAAGTATGTGTATCTAGGTGAGGAAGGAACTGACCTGTGGGGCACAGGAGACCTACGTGGCCTGGGCACGGGGACTTCACAGCCCTCGCCATGACCCATGTGGCTCCAAGCATCTGGCAGCCTTCTGGTGTGTGACTGTGGGGACATGACTCAGCTTAGTTGTGAGGGATATCATGGTGACAGCTTTATAAAGGACCGTGTGTCGGAGATGTTGAGGCGTCTCTGAGAGGTGTGTTCAACTGCCCTAGGCAGAGGCAGGATATTCTAGGAGAAGGAGCAGGAAGAGGAAACAGCAACGCCATCCTCCGGCGGGGCGGGGGAAAACTCATGTGCCTTTCTCCTTTCGTGGCAGAGCTGTGTTGCTGGGACACGGCTGCCCAGGTGGACCACATTTCCCAGACTCCTCTGCATCGAGGTGGGGCCATGTGACTAGTTCTTGCCCAGGCAGGGAGTGTGAAAGTGCTGTGTGTGCCTTTTCGCTGATGAGGTGATTAGGAAGCAAGTGCACTGACTTTTCCATTTTCTCTTCCTCCATCTGCTGGCTGGATGTGAATGACCCAGCACGGGGCTCTAGAAGGCCCTAGAGGACAGCAGAGACAAGGCAGACGCAGCCTCAGCCTCCGAGGGCCTCCCGCAGCAGGACACTGTTATGTGATGAGAAGTAAAACGATTGGGTTAAACCACCTAAATGTTCGGTTTACTTGTCACAGCAGCAAGTGTTACTCTGACAAAGATTTCAGGTTTCGGAAAGGATGATCTTACAACCAGACCAATGCCGGGACCAAACCGCTCTGAACACTGCCAGACCCTGCCAGGTGGGATTAGTGTTCCTGGCCATACAGACACATCCCCCTACTCCACAGACTGGGCCCTGGTCCTGGTCTCTGGCCATTCTCCAGGCATCTGAAGTGGGCTGTGCAGCTGAGTGTGCAGCCGACCATGGTCCCTCTGGTCCCAGCAGGAAAACATGACCATGTTATGCATCGTGTACTCAGCAGCTCGGCTGCCTCAAACAGACACACACAATCCGACTGATGGGAGGAAGAGCTGAGCGGCCACACGGTCGCCGAGAAACCTCCAAACCGCACTTTTGAAACCCACAAACCAAGCAGACGCTGCTTAAACCAGTTACCTGTGTCATCCAGCCTGTCCACGCTCGTCCAGCTGGGCAATGCCGATTCCTCCCTGGGCTGCTGTGCCTGGTTCCCCGGCTGCCTGGATGCTGCCTCCAGCGATGAGGTCTTCAGAGCCCCTCCTCTGGTGAGGGAGAACGCAGACTGCGGAGAGAGAAGAGGAGAAGGGGGTGACCTTACAGGGCACGGTCAGCGGGAGGAAGCCTTCAGCTTTGTGGCTGACACTGCACAGCACGGAGAGGCACGTCTGACAGTACAGGCTTTTCTCATGTTCAGGCTTAAAAGCTGCGGATCAGTGTATAATGCCACATAATGGTACAAACGGTTCCAGTTTATTCCATTGCACACCAGCCAGGCCTCCTAGAAAGCGTTGGAGATGTAATGGAACCAGACAGAGCCAGCGCTCATTAGGCTCCTACTTATCCAACCATTCTCCCTAGCTGCTCTTTCTTAGAGACAACTATGTGTGATAAGAAATGCAAGCATCTTCCCCTCAAAGACTCCAAACCTGAGTTTCAGCAGTGTCAACAGTAAGCACAATGTAAGTACTACAATAGGAAAGTGAGCCAAGTATGGTCAGTCCACAAGCCTAGAACTATTGCAACATGCTCCCATTTAGTGGCTGAATTAAAGAAAGGAAAATAAACTCCAACCTAAGGAGAAATGGGAGAACTGGGATTTTAAACGACTGACAAACATATTTACAATGTATTATATATATATAGACACACATCACAAATATTATCTATAGAGAATTCCAAGTTCGAATGTTATATATAAAGAATTTAATCAAACAGAAACAGATCAATGTTTTCCTTTGTCATTTAGTGAAGGAATTATCTTTTTTTGGCAATTCATTTTGTTCTTTTTGTATTGAGAAGCTGAGAAGGGAAAGGGCAAAGCCACCGGAAGCATCTGTGACCACAATAAGAAACGAAGTGCCTGTCTCTAGCTCACGATCCGTCCCCTACGCGGTCTGTCTCCACCTGCTGGCAGGCCTCAGCGCCAACAGCTCCACTGCCTTCGCTTCCAGGGAAATGTCTGCTCATCTGGGTAGCTTTCTTTCTTTCCTACCACAGGTGCTAAGAACAGGAGGCAAAAGGAGAGCGTCTTCGGAGAGCTGTGGGCAGAGGGCCTGGGGTGGTCGGAGCTGGACTCGGGAGTCAGCTGGACCTGGGCTCCACCACCACCTCTGCCCTAACACCCTGGCCAAGTGACTTAATTTCTTGAGGGATGTGGACACTTAACTTTGCCCTGCACACAATAAACGCATAGCAAGTGAAAGTGTTAGAAAGCTGTTTGAGAATAACTAAGAAAAATAGCGTCCGCCAGCACTGGGAGATTTGGGTGGCGACACTGAGCTTTATGACTGGAGTTTGGGGAGAGGTCGATGCACTCAGTAGCCTTGCCCTGAAGGACCGTTAGCCCATCTAAGAAAAGACAGACACAGTGGAGGACCAAGGTCCAGCATCCCCATCATTGCAGCCAGGGCCTGGGAGCTCTCAAAGTTAGCCTCCTGGCACACCTTGCTGGAGAGGGTGGCACAGGCCAGTTCTGGCAACCTCTTCTATTTCCCGCCAGCAGACCCTGGGGCCAGTCTAGGGGGAAGGTGGGTCTGCAGAATATGGAACCCCTAAACTGTGTACCCAGGGTCATAACCTGCCTCTCATCTCTCCGATGACAGAAGAGAGCATGGGGGACTCCCAGACCTGCTTTTCAACGCAGCGTCACAGGTCAACAAGGCCCGGAGTGGATGAGCTTGCCTCATCTTATCAATTGGATAAGATTCTGTGTATATTCAGTTTGGACAGGCCATGGTCTGTGGATGCCCCCTTCCCCAAGCTGGGCTGGGGTCCCTGGCTTCCTCTATGCTTACCGACGCTGTACTGCATTCTACTGTAATCATCCATCTCTTGCCTGGTGTCCCCATGAGACTGAGAGACTGAGGGCAGTCAAGGGCCTATTGACAGTGACATCCGCAGCCTCTGGTTCAGTAACTGATACAGAACTGGGAATAAATGAATGTTTGCTGCAGAATGAATGGGATTTGGGATGAGCTAGCTGCAGGGTGGGTTTTCAGAAATATCCGTTTTTTTTTTTCTTTACTAATTTCTTAGATAAAATTAACGAGCAAGAGAAAGAAATGAGAAGTCCACCCTCATCCTCACTTACATCGTGGAAGGCAAGGTCTTACTTGGAAAAGAGCCAAGCTAACACACACAAACACACAAAAGTGGCTTGTAGCCTGATGTTACTTCCTTCTTTCCCAGGGTCCGGCAAGCACTGATTCTGTCCCTAGGGTCCTGAACAGCCAAGGTTTTCATGGGGTTGGGTATTCAGGGAACCATCTAGGATTTCGCTAAACCCTGGACAGATGATAAGTAGTTATCGGAGAGGACAGATCAAGGCTGACGGTCAATTGACGAGTGAAGTTCTTAAAAAACGAAGGGAAAAAAAATCCTTCTACGGCAGTCCCCCTGAATACAGCAGTCCCCCATGTCTTCAGGGGACATACCCTTGACACTCTTCCCACGTGGACTGGACAGAAGCCCTCCCTTCCCAGTTACTCCTCCCATACTCAGTGACAGTCACACACCAACTCGTTGACTCCTCCGCAGACCGTGAGATCCTCAAGGCAGGGACAGTCTTTCGGGTATGGTCCTCAGTCCCATGTTTGTGACTGAATATATTTGTAAGACACAGGTCTGGCCTTACGGCGCTGACAGCCTATTGCCGAGTGCAGTATTTTTGCAGCCACACATGAGCCATTTTCTATACCTTAAACTTCCTTGTTCTTTCTCTAAGCTTCTCACTGTAAATCACTAAATGCATCTTTTAAAAGGGGGGAAATAGTTTTTACAAATAACAGGGCAATGTCACAGTATTTAGAAAAAAGTTTTTTTTAAGTAAAAAGGGAAAATAATATTTAATGTTTCATTTTGTCGTGGCTCAAATGGTATTTTAGGCACATACACATGTGTCTATTGGAGGTGGCTGGGGTCCATTTTTATGGGACAAAAGCGCACTCCAATGTACAAAAGCCAAGACCAAGACGTGAAAAGTCCGTCTCACATCCCAATAGGGAAGATAGGGTCTCCGTTCTTTATGAGAGAGTTGGGGTTGCTGGGCTTCTATTTCTGGCAAGCCATTGTTTCATAATAGAAAAAACCTATACTCTGATCATCACAAAAGCCCCAAAGAACTGTCTCCAGCAGGTCTCAGGACACCACTGGCCCACAGTCTTCAGCCAGCAGGGAAAAAAGCTGCTCTTGAGACCCAGGCCTCGTTCACCACAAATTCGTTACAACAAACACACTGCCCAGTAGATGGCGCCACAGCAATGCTTTTACTCACCAGTTTAACCTCCTGGGAAGTGACAGGATTACTTGAGTAATTTATTTGCTCATAATGCTGGCTGGGCCGTCTGTGTCCCCCTTTTCTTTCCCACCCCCAGCATCTGCTTTTCTTCCCTTCCTCTTGCCCACCCTAGGGTCCAAGGAAGAAGCAGGGCTGGTGATGTCGGGAAGGGCTGGCCTGAGTTACAGTGTCTGCAGGTCTATGCAAGGGAGGAAGGCTGGGAATGGATGATGGAGCCCATGGGTGCAGGACCATCACGCAGCAAAGCCTCGCAGAGATGGACTTGAGAATCCGAGCTTGCAAACGGGCCCTGCCTCTTAACTCTTTCAGCACTGACTAACGAGGGTGGTGTGTTAGGTAGTGAGTCAATGCCAGCTCCTCTTCTTGCTATGTGGCATCCTGCAGAAACTTTAACTGTTCTAAGCCTCAGTTACCTCAAGTAAAGGGATCAGTATATTTCCCAGCACACAGAAAACACTCGATGACTCTTAGTCAAAATAAGAGCGTTTGGTAAGCTTTATAGGTGACCCAGCGCAACATGTCCATTCTCTGTCTGATTGGGTGCACGTGAGTAAACTCAGGCAAAGTTGAAGAACTTGCCCAAGGCACGTGGGTGGTCAGAGGGCAGAGGCAGGGATTGTGCTCAGGTCTGTCTGGCTCTCGGGCCATGTTCTGCCATACCCTGTGTTCGGCCTCAGCCTTTGCTGAAAGAAAAGGAACAACACACGCCAGGCTGTCACGCTCCAGCCCAGCAGGCCCTGCCCTCTGGAGCTCTAGGCGAAACACACAGGGTGATCATCAGTTAACGCCGTTAGACACTTGACCCTTGAACAATCAGGGACACCAACTCCTGTGCAACTGAAAACCCCTGTCCCACTTTGGGCTCTTCCAAAACTTAACTTCTCATAGCCTATGGTAGACTGTGGAAGCCTTACCGATGTCATAAACGGCCAACTGACACATACTTTGTATGTTCTATGTATTGTATACTGTATTTGTATAATAAACTAGAGAAGATGTTTTTAAGAAAATCATAAAAGACATTTACAGTATTTACTGAAAAAAGTCTATGTATAAGTGGACCTTTGCCATTCGAAATCATGCTTTTCAAGGTCAACTGCACCTTTTCTCTCTGCATCCCCTGGATGGGCAGCAGCGGCATGTTCTACCTATGTGTCTCATAACGGTATATTGTTGCTTTGATTGCTATAATTATCATCATGGTCAACAGGGCAGGCCCCCCGAGGCACCGATCATGGCTTAGAAATAGTCTTTGCTGTCAAGGAGCCCACAACGGAAAACAGGGAGACAATGCTTTTAGCATCAAGGGTTTGAGACCGAAAATAGTGGTCAGCTGAATCAACAACTGAGGCACATAGCTTTGCTTTGTATTTGTAGAGACAGGCATAGCCATTAAATTCCATCCAATGATTATAACAATAAGAAGAAAATACTTTAGGTCTATATACTACAGCCAGTCAAAGGAGAGAAGGCATGTCAGGGAGAAAATGATAGAGACACAAAGAGAAAAAGTCTGAGGAAAATAGAAAGGGACAGAAGGGAGAGAGAGGGAGAAAGAGAGAGAGTCGGGCAGAGACACGTCTTAGTCATCGGCACATCACAACTGCCTGGCCCCCTCTGCCAGCATTATTTCGATCTATGGGATCGCCATGTTATTATGGAGATGCCTTTTTTATATACATGCGCCCCAAAGACGGGCATTAAATGAAGTGTAACCCCTGCGCTAGTGCCTTTTAGGATATTACATCTTAGGGCTCTGAAAGCCGGATTGTGCTGACACTCCTGTTGGCAAGAGCGCCACACAATAACCAGAGGAAATTAAAAAAAAAAAAAAACAATCACACCGAACTTTCTTTCAAGAGAACAGATGAGAAATCCTGGCTCCAGGAGAATGAATTAAGTTTGGGTTTTGCAGTGAAGCCCAAGGAGTGTGGTCTGCAGCATTCTGGGATTTGGCATGGTCGGTCCCTGAGCCAGAGGTGCCCAGGATGTTGGGGAACTGAGGATAAAGGAGTGAAGCACGGCCAGGAGGCCACAGTTGAGGGCCCCCCAAGGTCTGTAAGTCAGGGAGCCTCCCTGTGGCATCGTAAAAACGCCATCCTTGAACCTGCAGCCTGTTGGCATCACCTAGCTTTTGGTTGGTAGACGGATGCTCAGGCTCTGCTTCAGAAACCTGGAGGGGGGCTCGGGCGGGTGATGCAGAATTGCATCCAGGGTGAAAACAGCTTGTGGAGAGACGGGACAGCCACCTTCCATGAAGTCCCCAAGAACTGAGACTTGGCCTGCTGCCTCATGTCTAGGCTCGGGCCAGGGTCAGGAGGCATTTCTCCTTTATCTTCCTGTTTATCACTTCTTTATCTAAACCCGAGACCAGCCAGCGCTGTGCAATAACCTTCCTGGGAGGATGGAAATGGTCCATATCAGCACTGTCCAAAGGAGCAGCCACCAGCCACAGGCACGGTCGAGCATCTGAAATGTGCCTAGTGTGACTGAAGAACTGGGTTTTTAATCTTATTTAATTTTTAATTAATTTAAATAGTCACCAGTGTCTTGTGGCCACTGTATTGGACAGCATAGCCCTAGAACCTCCAGCTGAAAGGGATCTTAGTGACCGCCGAGTCCACCAATCTCATTTCATAGAAGAAGAAGCTAGATAGCGGCTTTGGAGCAGGAAATAGGTATTCGATGCCCAGCCAACAGACGTGTGACCCGAAGTAAGTCATGTTAAAGCTTCAGCCTCTGTTTCCTCTTCTATAAAACGGGTCCGAAAAATATCTGCATCTCTGCCTCGTGGCGGGATTAAAAGGAGTAGCATGCGATGGGCAAACAGGGTGCCCGCTCCTTAACCGATGGCTTTTCCTGTCCCCTCCCCACATGGGCCTCGTCAGCAGCTAGAGCTGCTCACCGAGCTGCACGACCCATGGGGTACCACTCACATTGTATTCCAGATGAGCAGGGCTCCTGGAACTGTACCATACAGTGGCCCTGGCAAGGGTCAGTCCTTCTCAGATCCTGGACCTGGTCCCAGCACAGGCTCCTTCATCACAGACTATGATCAGTTGCTAGGATAAAGCGTCGGCTTAGCCCACGTGGGTGGGCAGTGTGCCCAGCCACCCCGCGTGGTGCACTTGAGGAAGCTGACCCTTGCCGACTGAATGGGCCGCCTCTCGAGGGTCCCAGGCTGGCCTTGCTGTGGTGCTGGTTAGAGGGAAGGGTTAGGGGTCCTGGCCAAGGAAAGTTAGGCTGGTGTCTGTCCCGGGGTCAAGACCTAGAGAGTGACGTTACATGGAAGTTTGAAGGCAAGAGAGGAGGGAGACGGGACAGAGACAAGGATGAACTGAGGAAGGGAGGAGACATGATGGGTGAAGGTCGAGAGGGGTCCAGATACTTCGCCCTCGGGGTGTCTGTCTATGGCTCATCTTCCTGGGGTGGTCAGTGCAGGGGCTGAGGGTTATCACCTCGGTTTGTCCTGTCGGTCTGTTAGATGTGGGTGGTTAGAGACTAACGGGACAGGAACTAAACGGTGGAGGTGTGCTGGCCTCCTTGTCCCCAGCACAGCTAGAACTGGTGTAAGCCTTTCAAAAAGACCACCAATCAGGAATCCCTGGATTCTTATCACTTACCTTATCACTGGGTGAGGTACGAGCTCTCCTTCTAGATGATGTTTTAAAAGCTCTAATCTCAGTGCTTGTCTTTAAACCAACGCAAGAGCTAAAAATGGTCATTTACCACCAGGGTGTGAAGCCTGGTGTTTTGCTAGGACCTTTGTCGATCTACTCCTTCCTCCATGGGCATCCTGGGAACCAAGTCCTGGCCGTGACCAAATCAGCACATTCTGCCATCAGACCTGTATCTGCAGAATGCCCACCAAACACTCCAAGCTTGGAGGGAAGGGCTAGGGGTCTTGGCCAAGGGAAGTTAGGCTTGCGAGAGCTGGGCCAAGGCCAGAACATACATGATCTATTAAGATTAGCTGCTCAAAGGGGCAAACTGTGCTAGAGACCCAGCTAGACGATGGATTTCTCTTTATTCCTATATTCAGGCTGCTTTGTTTGGGGGCAGTTCTAATGAGTCCAAGTGTGGATGGAGAAAGACAAAGCAGTCACGTCTCCTGACTGATACTGTTGAGGAAAATATGCTGTTTACATATTGCTAATCACGGCCTGGGGAGAACTCACAGGGACAGGATAGGAGGGGACCTCCTTGGTTAAACATCCAAGTCAAGGATGAAGGTTGTAGTGACAGGAACCAACTAAGGATCTTGTCCCTTTGGTAAGGTGCCCACACTCCCTGCCAGGCCACAGGATCTGGGGGTGGAAGTGTCATGGCAGGAAATACGCTTACCCAAGGGGTGTATCAATGTCCTTTATGGGCTTTTTTACAAACGACAACCTCCACGTTCCCTCCCACCCCGTCCCAAAAAGGAGGACTGGGGCCCAAGGAAGCAGACATGGCTAGCACAGCTCTGTTTATCAGAGATTTGAGGATACTTTAGGACCAGAGAGAGACTTCCATTAGGCCTTATTCTATACCCACATCTAGAAATAAATCAAATTCTGCTATTCGCGCCAGGGGAAAAAAAAAAAAAAAAAATGGAAGAAATGCATCAGCTCTGTCTACATCGGTGTTGAAGCCACCGTGAAGATCCTGCCGTGTGGGAAGCAGGCGTTTGGCAAGACATGTTTCTGACGAGAAAAGAAAACCCTGAGAGAAATTTGTTTTAGCAACCCGAACGGGAATCCTGTGTGCCTCTGAATTCCGCCTCTAAACGTCTTCCTCAGTGAAGACAGCCCACGGCTGTGACTCAGTCCTAGGCAGACTGGAGTCTCTCCAGTGAGCTTAAGGGGCTGAGTGCGAGGTCCCCTTGGGAAGTGCCACTGCTGTTTATCTTAAGCAGCTTTAGGCCAGAGCTTGGCTGAGTGTGGATGAAGGCCTCCGAGGTCCCGCTGTGGGAGGGGGAGCCTGCAGCAGAAGTCGCTGCCATGCCCACTGCTGTGCCTCGCGGTGCCGGAGCCCACTGTCCCGCGTCTCCAGGACACACACAGAGTGTTTCCGGTCTCTATATGGTGGCAGGGATACCATGTCCAGGGTTAGCCATAGACAGACGAGGAGACCAGGTGAACATCTGATGGGAAAGTGGGTACTTCATATCCAGTGACACGGGAGACAGCAGAATGTAGGAAATACCCGGAGTCAGGAGACCTGGGTTCTAGTCCTGGCCCCGTCACTCAGGTCCAGTGGCCCAGACTAGCTGGGCCTCGGTTTATTCCTCTGTAACATGGGGATAATATAGGGTGTTCTCACGTGGATCTAATGAAATAATATGTGTGCATATAAAATTTATATAAAAGAAGGTCCCGGTCACGTTATTTCTGAGGAATCCCTCTACGATTGCTATCATCAGTCAAGTTTTCCGTGGACTCCCGTGCCTCTTTGTTCATGGAGTTTGCATGAGAACTTCAGTTACTGCGCAGAGCGGCAGCCAGCTGATGTGAACAGGACACCTCGGGAGAGGGTGTTTCTGGGGAGTGAGGTCCCGTCAGTGCATGGGGGAGCAGGACAGGGTCAGGCAAGGAGCTTCCAGCCTCCGATGGGTGAAGAGGAGGACGGCGATGCAGAGAGCGGCCAGACGTCCACTGTGAACTGAGACAGTGGGCGAGGAGCGAGATGAGGCCCTCCGACTGTGTGTGGGAGGAAGGGGAGTGGGGCCTGCATGGCAGGGGGGACGGGGTGGCCTGTGAACGAGAGCAGGCGGGTCAGTGACACAGGGACAGCGCCTGCTGTCTGCGCCTGGAGCCGAGCTGAGCAAAACACGGCGGGAGTCATCTCATAACTCACAGGGGTACCTTGACGACACAGTGGCCTTGACTGTGAAATGCAGAAATAAGGTAATGATAATCACAACCATAGCTATCATTTAGGGGGTGACTCCTATGTGCAAAGTGGCCAGCATCCACTTCTCATTTAGTCACCGTTCTCCAGACCTACGATCGCTAGTCTATGCACTGAGCATGCTCGTAGCTTCCTGCGCGGAGCCTCCGCGCAGGCTACCTCGGTGGGGATACTCTCCCCGTCACTGCTCCCACATCTCTCATCTCCTCGGGGAGGCTTCCCCCGCCTGCTCCCGCGACCGCACTTCCACCTGCCCCAGTACTCTCTCCCCTCCACCCTCTTGGTTCCTCCGGACAATGATGGCCGGGATGTGCGCCTGTGTTTCTCTGTGGCTTTCGTGTCTGCGGTGGGTCCTGTCACTAGGTTATGGCGGAGTCCACGGGATCTGCAGGACCCCCCGTCTCTGCAGCCCTGAGTGCAGCGCCGTGCACACAGGAGCTCAGGAAGGGCTGTGTCGTGCATGAGGGTCCCTCAGAGCCATTCTCTGGGGCAGCTCCTATTATCCCCATTTTACAGACGGGAACTAAACAGCTGTTCAAGGTCATAGTTAAGGGCAAATGCAAAATCCCATGCTCAGAAGTGCCAGACGCAGAACCCAAGCTCCTTGAACTTGACTTTGATCCCTAGGCTCATGGCCAAGTCTGGGGTGCTGTGGGGTTTTCACCTTCTAGAGACTCCCAAGCTCAACTCTTTCGGTTTGCAGAAAATATTTCAGAAAGCCTCCCCAAACTCAGGGTGATGCCACACATGTAGCCTGAGCCCTGGAGGGCAGGTCTGAGTTAGTGAACAATCTGAATAACAGGCTATTTGAACGTCACATGCGTCGCCCACCCCCCACACCCGCCAGAGGGGCCTCTCCCTTTTCTGAATGCCAGTTCCATTTCTAGACTCGACCTTTCCACTGAGAGCCACTGTGAACTGCCTGGTACCCATCCTATCTTATCCTCTCCCGTTCTGCTGATCAGATTATAAAGTCCCGGAGGGCAGGGATGAGTCCTCTTTGTTCCCCTTGATGCTGGAGCACATGACAACGGCAGTAAAATAAGCTGACAGTATGTTGACAAGGGAAGGTTCTGCCAATAAATCAATGAAGTTAAATCTCGGATAAAGCCACAGAGATATTCCTTGTCACCCCTACGCGTCTGGCAGCTGGCGAGGACATGGGGAGAGATTATGCAGGTGAGGCTACTGACCATCACTTCCGGAACGCGTGGCAGCTCTGCACGCCCTTTTAAACCCTGTCCGGGTAGGGGATGAACCCCCGCTCTGGGAGGAGCAGGGTAAACACTTGGCCTTGCTCTCCCCCATCTGACTTTTCCAGTTTTCAATTGCACCCGTGTGTTACTCTTTCCGGTGCTATGACCATGGGGACCGACAGCTGACAGAACACAAGCCCTGCCATCCAGACCCTCCTGCCATCCAGTCTCTCCATCTCTTGCTGAATCTCTGCAGAGAAGGCCCAGCTCCCGGCACTCCGCACATCCTCTGCTGGGGTGGCTGACACAACAGGTAACAAAGATTTTATGGGGTTGGCGAATCTACTGCAGACATGAGCAGGCCCAGACCCCTGGTCACAGGAAGGCCGCTGTGCTCTGTGGCTTAATTTTAGGCTGACAGACAAGAAGCCTAAGATCCACAGCACGACTTCCTGACTCTGTCTAGATGTGACCATTTTGGTGACTCACACGGCAGTGGCAATTCTCTCGCTGTCACGTCTCAGTTTCAGAAAAGCAAGCGATCTCCCTGACAAAGCTTTTTCTTTCTTTTTTTAATCCCACGGGACTCAGTACAACTCTTTCCAGAATGAATTTACAAAAATGCCTACTGACATCTTTATTTTTCCCAAGTTGGTGTCTGCGTAAAAAGCCACCTCCACATTCTTCCGTGGGCCATTTGTGGTTATTCTCTCTCTCCTACCTCACCCCTCCCGGCGTCCAGTCACACGCGCACTCTTCCTCAGCTTTCCTCTTGCCCACCTGCCCCGTGAGAACTCGGTGTGGTCTGCTGGGCGCGTGCGTCAGCCACAGATGGTTAAGTCTGGTGTCCCCACTTCTGTGAGGCGAGCGTGAAGGACACACACCTGCGTCAGGCATGGGGGCGGTGGGGAGTGGTCTTGCCTAGAGACTCACCCAGAAGGTGCTGGAAGCTCGGTGGCCTCCTGCGGAGGCCGTGGTCCCCTCGTCGGCCGCCTTCGCGCTGCAGCTCTGGGGCTGTGACCACCCCGGCTCTTCGCCCATTTGCTGCTCACTTCTGCTCTTCTGTTTCCTTATGATCTGGGGAGGAGGCAGGTGACACAGGGGGCCAGTTATTGGAGAGACTCTGGAAGCTGTGTGGAGTAACTGGGACCAGCTTTGGGATTTTTCTTTTAGCCATGTAAGAGCTTAGTTTCAGCAGAATGCCAGCCTGTTTCAGACCCGCCTTACGATAAAAGAGTACAGCTACTGCCTTGAGCATGCTACAGCACTCTACAGTTCGCAAATAATCATTTTAAGATGCAAATGACTTCTTTCATTTATTAAGTGCCTACCAAATGCCAGACTGTGGATTTAGGCAGCTAGATTCTTTACCTCGCTTAATCCTCAAAATAATTCTAAGGGTTCTATATTATAACTGTCCCCGTTTTACAGATGAGGAAATAGGCTCAGAGAGGTTAAGTTATCAGTTAACCTCTGCACAGCTCATGAACAGTGGAGCTGGATCTCCAATCCAGAGTCTCTGGCTATAATGATTTCAGGAAGCATCGGGAAGGCCTATGAAGGGGGCAGATGCCAAAAGTCCTCAGAGATGGCCTCAGCTTCCTGTACCACTTGCTACGTTAGGCACAGTCATTTGGATTTAATGAGTCCCTCTGTACAAAGGTCTCTGGGCTCCGAACTTCCTATAGGCAGAAAGCAGCTGAGAAAAAAGCTGAGCCACCAAGGTGGGGACATTCACCAATGCCATGTTAGGTCAGATGGGATGAGGAAGAGGAAGGCTGAGAGCCAAGGAGAGCCATGAACTGAGGTGCCATGCCCAGCGACAGACCGGGGCCTACTCAAGGTATGGCCACCATTTCCAGAGTGGGGACTGGGCCCCATGTGCCCAGTGGGATTTCAGAATTGCTGTGGACCAGGCGCCTCCCACCTGTGCAGGTGGGAGGGATAGTGCTGCTTTTCTGTCTGTGTCCCAGCGTTATATGTTGGGTATGTGGGGGCGGGTGACTTGTTTGCTTAGCTGATACGTCTCCGACTTAAAAGGATCTGAATCTGGATTAAATGTACTTTGAACTGTGATTGAATGAGACATTTGGGGGTATTTGGGTGGGGTGACTGTATGTGGCAATATAGAAGGGACACGAATTAGTGTGACCAAAAAAGAAGACTGAGTTGGTCCAACACTCCGTGTACACTGCTCTTTGGTGTGTGACTGTGCATTCCTCCAGGACAGGGAGAACATACAGTCGACCCTGGAACAACACGGGCGTGAACTGTGGGTGTCCACTCAAATGCAGATTTAAAATATCCATGTAAACGTGGATCTGCGCAGATCAAACCCGTGTTGTTCAGCAACCAACTGTGTCTTTCGATCTACAGTTGGGAATCTGCGCAGGCGGACGGCTGGCTTAAATTACACGTGGGTTTCTGATTGCATGGGTTGTCGGTGCCTCTAACTCCTGCATCGTTCAAGGGTCAGGCGTACGTCACACCTGTGGTTTTGTGTTCACCATGTGCCTTGCTCTGGCCAGTGACATGTGAGGACGGAGGGGATAACAAGGTGCCAGGGCTGGGCCTAGGCCTTAATAGATGTCGCTGGCTTCCTCAGGCTCTCTTGTGCGTCCGTCATGGCCACGAGCAGCCGATGTGCCTTCGGCCTGGCCCCAGGGTGACCACACTGCATGGACTTGATCCCAACCCTCTGGTGGGCACGTGAGTCAGTAGATGAAGCCACTACAGAGGCGTAAGCAAGAAATCAATTGTGGCATAATAAAAAAAAAAAAACCATATTTGCTGTTTGACTCTGATTCCTGGCACAGAGCTTCAAAAATCCTTGGACTTCTTTGAGAGACAGGAGTGTCTTTGTTATGCTAATGAGCTGACTGATGATGGCCAAGGCCACTAGATAGATGGAGGCTGATGGCTAGAAAAACTGACTGTGTGAACCAGGAAACTTTTCATTCCACTCCAACTTCTGGGGACAGGAGAGGGACCGGAGATTGAGTTCCATTAGGTGGTCAGTGAGTTAGGCAATTAACGTAGTGAAATCGCGATTAAAACTCTGAAACACTGAGCCTTGGGGAGCTTCCTGGCTGGCACAGACACTGATGTGTTGGGAGCGGGACGGGCACTGAGAGGCCATGAAGCTCAAACACCCGCTCCACAGACCCGGTGGTCCCAAGTGCCTCTTCACCTGCCTGTTCATTTCTATCCTCTATTATAAACAGGTCATTATAAGTTTAGCAGTTTCCAGAGTTCTGTGAATTTTTCTAGCAAATTATCCAACCTGAGGGGGGTCATAGGGATCCCTGAATTTGTAGCAGGCTGAAGAGAAGTACGGCAACTTAGGGATACCTGAGATTTGCACTGGTGTCTGACGTGGGGGAGTCTTGTGGGACTGAGCCCTTAACTTGTGGGGTCCGCGCTGAGTGGTTAGTGTCAGACCTGAATTGAATTGCAGGACACCCCGGTGGGGTTGGAGAATTGGCTGTAGGACATAGAAAAAATCCTGTATAAAGCCACCGAGTTTTGGGATGGTTGGTTTCTAAGTAGTAATTACTGATATACCATGTAAGGGACAACTCAGGGCACAGAGGTAGCAGGGGGTGACTGCAAAGCTTCTTTAGCAACAGACTATTTGAGAAGTGTGAGGAAAACACACACACACACACACACACACACACACATGAAGCTCATGTTATAAAACAGCAAGACAGTGAGTGGCCTGCTCAGTCCGGAGTTTCTGGCTCCTCACCCACTAGCTCAGTCCCCAAAGGCAGCCACACTCCATCCCTTGGCTTAGATTTCACAGTACAACACAATCCCTCTGTATTAGCCCCCAGAGCACAGAAGGCAAAGGTACCAAGGCACAGAAACGGTGCCTAAAACAACGGTGCCCAGGGCGGCTCTTCAGCTTACCCGAGGCCCTGCTCTGGGCCAGGTAAACCGCAGGCATCGGATGCCATGCAGGCCCACTTACCTTTTGCAGGATCGTCGTGGCTAGTTCCTCAGTCAGCTCCTCCTTGTGGTCCCGCAGGTAACTGGCCTCATGCTGCTTGTCCTGCAGAGGGAGGGAAGAAAACGGTCTCATGCTAGGGATGGGTTTGGGGGACTTAGCGTCACTTTTTGGGAGTCCTGACCGCAGATGCAGGGGGAGGTGGGGCACTGCTCCTGTGACGCTGGTTTCCTGACGACCTGTACTCTCTCCCCGCCGCCCTGACCCACACCTCCCCACAGAGAGGAGGAGCGGGGCTGTACCAGGCTGTCCCCATAGGCTTCTGCTTTGGAAATTGCCTCCTCGATGGCCTCTTCAGCCACGCGTAGGGCGACAGCCAGTGTGTCCATCATGCTGTGTCCTAGACAGGAAACAGAACATAGATCACTTTTTGAAAGGGAAAGACAAGTAAAACGATTGGTCTACTTTAAGTTCTTCTGATCAAGTCTTTCAGGGACTCTGGGGTAATTTCCACACCGCTTACCCTGCACACGAGCCCCTTTCCCTCCTCACCCACCTCACTGCCTCCCACAAGTCAGTCACGTGCCCTGCCCCAGACACAACACACTGATTCTTTGTCAGCTGTCGTCTGTCTCTTCACAACTCCATTATCTTGTTCTTTCTTACTCTGGTCCCCTGCTCTGTAACTGAGCTGATTCCTGGAGACCCTGAGGCCCGGTCCAGGGGTTCTTCCTCTCAAAACCCTTTTCAGATCCCTACTATTATCCCCTTGGCTGGACACCCATCTGAGGTTCTAGGGTTGCTTCTCTCGAAGCCAGAAAGTCCACGCCCTCCCACAGGTCCTTCTCAGAGAGCATGTTTTGATCCTAAGTAAAAATTATGTGTTATTTTGTGCATATCCTGTATCATTGTGATGACAGGGAGAAAAATCATCAAATATTCTAAGGGCACTCAGCTGTACATATGGTTTAATGGAAACACAAAATTCATGAAAGAAGTTTTTAGACTCTACATCAGTACTATCAATACAATAACGCTGGCCAACGTCACCGAGCTCGACCACAGGCTGGATGGCAGGCCGAGTATCACATACAGGATGACAGTTAATTCACACGACAATCCACTGAGTAGGTACCATTTTACAGATGAGAGCACTGACGCACAGAGAAGTCAAGTCACTTGCCCAGGGTTATACGGAGAGATAGAAAGAGACCTGAGATTTGATTCAGGACTGTCTGTCTCCAAAGCCTTGATTCGAACCACAAAGGTGATGAAAAAAGATACGAGCCAACATGATTAAAAAAATGATGTTATATTTTAGTGACCATATTTTTTGTATATGGCAACACATGAGAGGACATATCCAAAGGTCAAAGGACTTCTGCAGGTGACAAAATTCTTTTTGGAGCTGCGTACTTGGAAGAGTTCTACTTCCTCGAGGTACTAGATTTTTGCTTTTTACTTGAGAGGGAGAATTTCTGTCATTCCTCTCCGTGTACCCAGAAGCCCAGTGCGCGTCGGGCACGAGCACACAGGTCTGCGAGGGCTGCATGCCTGTGACTCCTTTCCTCCTGTTTCCATTTATAATCTCCTAGTCATGCATTATTTAACATATGCAATTCTCCTGAAAGCCACCTCCAATTCTCTGTAGAATGAGACAAGGTGTAAATACACCCATTCATTAATGAATCAATCCCTCAATTAAAAAAAACTTAATTCAAGCTTCTTAGGCTCCTAAAGACACAAATGTGGGCAGAAAGTGGCATTTGGTAAACAAAATAAAATCTCTGAAACCAACTCGGTTAAGGTCGAAGTGATCTAGCCAAACGATGAGTATATTGCAGACTGACATGGCAGTCACGACCGCCATGAAGGGGCAACCCAGCTCAGGGTTCTGACTGGACACACAGGTTTCCCAGTGTTTCCATAATCAAGGGCCATAAAATTTAAGTCGTCACCACACGAAGTGGTCCACAGAGACAGACATTGCACCTCTCTTCTTTGACATCCATCGATGTATTTTTCACAGACGAGGTGCTCCACAAATTCTCCCTGAATCGATGTTTACCAAGTTCCTCCTAAGTGCTATGCTCTGAGAGGGCCCCAGCGGACAAGCTGAGTCCACGCTCTCATGTGCTTGCCAGGCTATTTACTGGGTGATCAGAGGCAGAAGTAAATGAACTGCTAAGAGGTGTGTAGTAGATCCTGTGAAAGGGATGGTTACCACGTTCCACGGGCCCCTACAAGGTGAGAGCCCGGAACTATAACCAAAAAAAAAAAAAAGGCTCTGGATGCCGTGTTTATGAGTTTTAGGTGAGGCTGATGTGGAGCACTAAAGATGTGTTTGCTGAAAATGAAGACTCGGGAAGGTGTTTGAGAGAGAAAATGTGGTGGGGTGTGAGGGAAGGGTAAGAAGGTAGAGTGACCAAAGCTCAGAACACTACTCAGATGGAGGGAAGATCAGTTCTATGTGCTAGCTTGGCTAGGCTACTGTACGCAGGTACGGCCTCAAACACCAACCCAGGTGCTGCTATGAAGGTATTTTGCACATGTGGTTCACATCTACAATGACAGATTTGAAGTGAAGGAGAGAACCCTCAAAAATGTGAGTGGGCCTCGGCCAGTCGGTTGCAAGGTCTTACGAGCAATAACTAAGGTTTCCCTGGGAAGGAGTTCTACCTCGGTACCGCAGCATCACCTCCCGTCTGGGTCGCCAGCTGCTGCCTTCCTCTATAGACTTGGGGCTTGCCAGGTTCCGTCATTGCGTGAGCCAAGTCCTTAAAATAAAATGAACCTCTTTGCATGCGTGCGTGCGTGCGTGCGTGTAGGTGTGTCCTGTTGGTTCTGCTTCTCTGGAGAACCCTGACTGATACAGAGGGTCACTGAGATGTTAATACGGGAGCGGTGAGGGCAGGGAGGTGCTTAGGCCATGGGCTTCCCAATAGAAATAAAAGGATCAAATTGGAAATGGGGCTGATAGGAACCCGGGTAACTGGTGGATGCAGGGACAGTGGGCCTAAGTGGCTGAGGAGTACGATGAGGACACCGTGAGGTTAAGATCCCTGGGGGTTTTACAGGTCCTGACGGTCAAGCCTTAGGAATCAAAGTCTAGAACTCTGGGCGGAAATCAGGGCTGGGGATTTCAGGCTCAGCAGTAAATAGTGGCACACTGAGGCCGTATCGTGGTGTGTGGCAGCCCAAGGAGAAGTTTCACACAGCACGGATGAGAGAGGACAGAACCTTCATGGGAAGGTGCCCCCGAAAGAGAGTAGATGAATGCACAGAAGAGCTGCGGGGGCCAAGGATCGGGGAGACGCAGGAGGCGCTGGTCCTCATGGCCCAGGACTCCGGAGAAGGAGCTGAAGTGTTGGAGAAGGTTCTATGTCAAACTAGAAGTTTGTTTTGCCTTTAACCTCTGCCCTAAGGGGACTATGATATTGGTATAAAAAAAAGGATGAGTTAATCAGTAAATGATACATCCTTTATAAGACTATTTTAATATGAATTGCACACCTCTATTGATTTTTCTATTCTGGCTACGGAACACTTGGTGGTTGATCAGTAAGTATTGAGTGGTTGGGTAGTGAATGTATTTCTCTAGGCCTCGGATAGACTGACCTATTTTGATGATGGATTCATACAGATAGCGATAACAAGAAGACCCATGGAGACCCCCACACAGCCGTATACATGAAACGAAGCTGTATCCAGTGGTTACATACAATGCAACTGGGAGACCCTGACTATCTGAAGGTGTTTCTCTTCTCCCGACTTCCCATTAGCTGTGAACTCTTCAGCAATCTTACCTTCCGACTGCTTATAAAATGTTGACTCACTTCCTGAAATACTTCCTTCATTCTCCAGGTTTGCCTCAAAAAAGCTTCCTCCTGGAGGGAAGAAAGAGAGAGAGAAGGAAGGAGGGAGGAAGGGAGGAGGAGAAAGAGAGAGAGAGGAAGAGTGGGAGGGGGAGAGAGAGAGAGAGCGAGAATGAATATGACTATTAAAGGTCTCCAGTTAGCACCGATTTTCTGCGTCACCAAATTGGCAGACCACCCTTACCCATTTTGATTAAGTTAGCTTTGCAAATAGGTTTAGGGAATCACCAGCTCCCACAATAACACTACAGTTTTTAACAAATCAGATTTTTCTTCTCACATTGATTCCTAGTGTAGTATCCTGCCTCCCCAACTTTCTTCCAGTATCTTCTATGGATGCAACATGGAGTCGAAGACAGAAAAAGTAGATTGAAGTCAGAGAGATGTGAGGTCAATTTCTGGACGTGCAAATTCCTAGTCATGTGACCTTGAGCAAGTGACTGAAACTCGCTGACACTAGGCTTCCTTACTACAAATGGAGGACTAAGGAGAGTGCCCTTCTCACTGTGAGGAGATCTCATGTGGCTGGTCTTTAGCTGCAGTCCTTGGCATTCATCCAAACAGTTGCCCTAGGCTTATGATTTAACTGTCATCATTCTCTTCTGTAGAAGAGAGTCCACGTGAAAGAAACCCAGAGTGAGACAAAGTAAACCATGCCATTTGATCTTTCAAGGCCCCGCTGCCTCTTCTCTGGTCTCCTTTTTCCTGAAAACACAACCTTCGTCTTAGTTCCAGGCTGGGAAGGGCAGTTGGCTAAGCCTTTTTTAAAGCCCTTTTTAAGTTGGGCATTTTGATTATATGTGTTCAGATCAAATGAGAAATCCAAAGACGGGGCTGATAGATTTTTTTTGTCACTATATTGTATCCCCAGTACCTAAGATAGCACCTAGCTAGCAGGTGGCTCCAAAACAAATATATTGAATCAGATGCTGGTGGAAAACACTATTTCAACAGAACCAAGAAAATAAAAATGGGTCTACATTCCATAGCTCAAAAAGGGCAAATGTCATTGATCCCAAGTCAAACTAGGCAACAGGCCTTCAGTACATATAATACACCTTGTATGTCCTTGGATGGGCTGCCATGGGAGTTCTCACGTGGGAAGTCCAAGAGTAGCTGCATAAGTATCTGTAGTGGGTTGGTAGCTGCTACTGTTAGGAAACAGGCCGTTAGTGTGCAGCCTGTCATGGTAACTCAGTCTGACCATATACCAGGCTCTGTGTTTGTGTTTTTTGACAAGGCTTTCAAAAGACCTGAAGTCCATTTATTCTAGCTCTGTGACCTTGAGGAAGTGATTTTATCTTCCTGGGTCTCAGTTTCCCCAGTTATAAAATAAGATTTTAGGTTGAGTCATCTCCTCAGTTCTCAGGCTATATATATAAGCAAATATTTCACGTTGGCATGGCTACATCCAGCATTCATTCATCCATCCAGCAAATATTCCCTGAATACCTTCTAGTTGCCTGACCCTGGGCTGGATGTTAGGGTATACTGTGAGCAAAACCAGAGATTCTCACTGCCCTGGCAAACCTGATAGTCTAGTGGTAGAGAACTGATTAATCAAAGATTTATATAAATAAATATAAGATTATAAATATGTTAAGTGCTCTGATCAGGTTCCTCACAGTATAGTGCAAATGTTCAGCAGGAAAGACTGACCTAGATGGTGCGTAACCAGTCAAAGGGGTATGGGAGGTGGGAGAGAGTCCAGGGCAGAGCAAACAGCTTACACAGGGATAGGCAGAGGGGGCAGCTGAGGACCTAAATGAGAGGCAGTGAGGCTGGGCTGCAGAGAGGAGAGGAAGCCTAAGGTGAGATGACCTGGAGACAGAGACCACACAAGTCATGGTGGCCACATTAGTGTTTGATCTTTATCCCAACAGCCATGTGAAGCCAGTAAAGGATCCAAAGAGGTGAGCTGGTCAGATTTGTGTTTCTAAAAGCATACTCTGGCTGCTGTGTAGAGAGCAGCTCAGAAGGAGAGAGGATGGCTGTAGAGTGAGGAAGGGCAGGAAATGGAAGCCATGAGGGTGGCCCGCTCTCTGGAGGGTACCTGGAACAAGAAAGAGCATGGCAGGGCAGGAAGCGGAGAAAAATGTGCAGTCCAGAACTGGTTTAGGAAATGGGAGAGACTGGAGCATGTTTACAAATCAACAGGAAGGAAGCAGTTAAGAGAGAGGCTGAAGAGGCAAGAAGAAAGGGATGATTGACCTTGAGACCTTCCCGGAAGGTGACAGGCATCAGATACAGAAATGCACACTGTCTGCCCTGCGAAGAAGGACGTGAGGTCATCTGCTGAGAGGATGGGGTGGGTGGTGGGGAGTATGAGGAGACAGGAAAAGACCTGAAAACATCTTTGGGAGACTGAGCTCATCAGAGGACAAGCTCTGGTTTTAAATGAAAATCTTCCAGAACAACACCTCTCCCTGTTTCCCTTTAAATTCATCGGTGGGCGCTTCAGTGTCATTTAGGATAAAGTGATTTTTCCAAGGGCAGAAAGCAATGGAACTGTTCTGGAAAGCAATGACATCAAGTCATATCTTTCATGAGTTGGAGGAAGCTCTGATTTCACGTGGATCAGCATTTTCAAAAGATCATGTTTGTCAGAGGAAAGATGTAATAGATCTTTCCAAGAATCATGTCAAAAACAGATTTATAGCGTTAATAAATAAAAACAGGTTTAATTTTTCCCATTTCATTAATCCAATATGAAACACGAGCATATTGATTTTCTAGTTGTCTAGAGACTAAATATATTATTAATGGCTACTTTTATTTTTTCATGCAGTGCTTTTCAGCCGTTAAAAATGTCATGCTGGATCTATCATAGAAACCGTGTGAACACATTACCATTGGACATTATATTTTTTATAAATTTATTTACTTATTTATTTGACTTTTCCACTGGAATGTTGGCTCTGGGATGGCCGGATCTTCCCTGTCTTATTGCCTCCAACTTTTAAACTAGGTGGGCAAATAACAGGTCTTCAATACATGTTTACTGAAGGAATGAATAAATCTTAAAGATTATCTGATGGAACTAATGGGTCTCTGTTTAGGCCTAACCTGCTCACCTGATATAGGCTGCAGGAGGAGTAAGTCTAGCTTGGGAGGGACTGAGGGAAGTGCACCGTATGCATGAGATGGGTGACCCATAAGATGCTGTGAACCACGTGAATTTCCAAGGGACTGTTTATATGGCAAACTACACTGGTCCATGCAGTGGAGATGTTTCATAGGTAAAAGTTTTACACTAGAAATTCTGGAGCCTAGAGCACATGTCTTGTACACTGTAGATATTGCATATTATGTCTGACATAATCAAAATTCTGAAAATAAGTACCCTTAGAGTTAGTTGAAGATAGAACCAGTTACTCAGAAAACTCCTGAACAAAATCCTAGTGAAGTTCTAGCTGAGGTTTTCAGTCTTGGCTGAGACTTAAGAAAACCCAGTGAGCTTGAAACACTGTCTGTACTGGGCCCACTTCCAGAGATAGAAGTGACACTGGACACTGAGATTTTTTTTTTTTTCCCAAAGCTCCCTAGGTAATTCCAGTGTGTAGTCAGGATTGCGGATGGCAGATGATAACCATACAAGGGTGTTAGGTGGTAGGTAGAAGCCAATGCTAATGACCTCCCAGTCACCTAACACAATCAGGAGGCCATGAAGGCACCAGGAGATTTCTCCATACCTGAGGTGGAACTAAATTTTCTAGGTGGCGTGTAGAAGAAATCTCATTGTTTTATGATCGCAGCTTTACAGTTTTGAATATCATCTCATAAACGGTCTCCTGTCTGCTTGCCTTCAGGTTTATCAAAAGAAAACCTTAGTTTAAATGGAGATCCTAATCATATTAAAGTGACTGATTTTAACACTTCTACGAAGTGTCTTGGGGCCCATGAAATGCTTTAAGATTGAACTAGTTACAACATTGAGAACGTAAGACGTGTCAGGCATGGAGCCACACTTTGGGACCACAGCGATACAGGAGTATTGTCTCCACGTGGTCCAGCAGGAGGGTGGCTTTGTAAACCATCAGCCGAATGCAACGTGGGAAGCACTGTGACCGAGGCCCAGATGAAAGGCGTGGCGAGTCACAGAGGGCCCAGGACCGACATCTGCTTCAAGCGTGGGAGACAGTGATTCCTGGCAGATGATTCTCCTTTGAAAATGACACTTGAGGATTTCAAAGCCCTGAGCTGGCCCACTTAGAATCGTGTCGGCCTGCTCCGCCCGCGGGGTCGTCGGGAGAAAAGGAAAGAAAGTGGAATTGTGTTCTGTTCTACAGGGTTCTCCACGTGCCTTTGCTTTTTCCCTCCATTTGCATTAAGCACCTATGAGATCCGAATTTGAGGACATATCGAGGAGCACAGAGCACAGACCGAAGGACATAAAAGAAAGAAAGGATAGGATGCAAAGGAGTGAGCCAATTCCATTCTGGAACTTTCCTGAGATGGCGATTTGGATTAAAAAAACTACCGTTAACACCATTGCTTTTAAGCTTTCTTTCCTGCCTCCATTCCTGGAGAAAAAGTTTTAGAAAAATTTGCAAAGAGAAGATGAAAGAGATAGGCGGACGCCTTCTGCGTTGCTCTCTTAGCTATAAGCTTCCTGAGTAGTTTCAAAGACACAGGTTCTAACACCTGCCTCAAAAGGCGCTAATGATTCTGTGTTTAATCCTGCCACCCTGTTTTCTCCCTTGTCTTCAGTGGCTGGCATATTTTTAGAAAAGACACAACCAAAGACTTGATTGAGAATACAAAATAATGATGGTGAAAAAGCTCCAAATGAGATGGATGAGATTTTTTTCCTTTCGTCTTCCTCGCGGATAAAAAACGTTTACCTGTGTCAGAAAAGAGAAGTAAAAATCTGCTTCCAGACAGGGGAAAAAAAAAACAGTTTTTTTTGCAGGACATGCTGTTCATATTCTGACAACCATTTCTTTCTACTGGCTGTTGTAATAGCACTGCAGAATATCATTTCTCATTCTAATGACGTACGTTGTTCGTCTTAACTGTATAAAACGGCATAGGCAGGACTCATCCTTCAAGCTTCCTGGGAGGAAGCTGATGCTTTCTCACTCTCTCATTACATCAAATTCTGGGCCTGGTATAAATAGAAAAGGGAGTAGAGGGCATATCCTCTGAGTGCAGAACTAGTCTATACAATCAAAGATGACTTTCCAATGTTTTAACCATTAGGGGAAGATGATTGTGAACCGTTAATTTCTAAGGATCCAGAATTAAAATGGCCACAATTTTCAGAAATACATTGGTCTTTCCAGTTCCTAATATATCCAGCCCAGTGGGAATGCCGAAACCAAAAGACTCAAACCTTAACAGAATCTTTGGTATATGTCCAAAAATACATCCTATTTCTGCTCTTCACTAGGCCAGATATTTAAGCAACTTTCTCCGTTCCGGGTGAGTGCGCCCCAGCACATAGGAACTCCAAGCAAAGCCTTCTTCTACCCCACCAGGTCCCCGAGGACTCTCGGAGTGGCAAGCAGCCAGTGGCCAGCGTACCTAGGATGTCGAAGCATGCTCCACTCTCCAGCCTGTGTTTCCTGTACAGATTCTTCAGGACCTTGGCGCTGCCAAAGCGTTTGAAACGGCTCTTTACGTTATTGTAGAACCATTCCAGAGACTGGGTTCTCAGGAGCCTGAAGAAAACACAGAATTAGAAAACAGAAAATTCCAATTACGAAACAGGATTATTGAATGGTGGATGGCAAAGTTTGCCACAATATTTTGTAGCTCCTTCTGTCAAAACGTGGCGTTTACTTCTTTACTCCTTGAATCTGGGCTGGCCAATGTGCTCTGACCACAGAGAGTAATGGAAGTGATGCTGTGTGAGTCTTGAGCCTTACAGCTTCCTCCCTTGCTGCTCTTAGAAGTCCTGCAACTCATCACCATGTGAGCAAGCCCAAGCTAGCCTTTAGGATGATGGGAGACACTTGGTCCAATCACCCCTCCTGCCCCAGCTGGTACCCAGCCAAGCCCCAGACAGGTAAGCAAGGTCATCGACTTCCAGTTGACTGGAAATGCATGAGTGACCCTAGATAAAACCAGTAGAAGTACCATGTACCTGAGTCCCTCCCAAGAGCAAGCCGATAAATACTTGCCATTTGAGCCACTAAGTGATGCATCTTTTTAATAGCAGTCTTTATATTTGATACTGTTTCTGCATTAGCAACATTTCTAGTTCAGCTTGGGAAAATAAAAAGCGCAAGTAAGACACTGGGCTCTTTGGAAAAAATTCTCCAGCCTCTGATTCATCCAACCTGAAGCACCATGGGAAAGCAGTTTCCTGGTCAATGCTGTAACAAAACACTGTACAAGTCTGTACAAAACACTGACATGATTCTTTCTTCTTCTGCCTGACAAGAATGGACTTCTAGGTCCTTCTCACTTTGCGGTAGCTTTTGTTGTTGTTTTTCTGACTATGAAAGTAATGATGCATACTCTTTTTATAGAAAATTCGGAAAAGCAAAATGAATATAAATGCTTCTGATTCAATGGAAGAATAAGCACACACATAGCTGCTCTTCTTCTCCAGATGCCAGTGAAATGTGAGAAGATATCCAATGGGAAAGAAATCTATAAAAATCAAGAATGGGGACGAGAGCAGAATCAGAACATTGTCCCGCAAATCAGATGGCAGAGCTGGGACCTGTAGACTGAGAGGTCCAATGAGGAGTTGGTGGGTGCAGAGAGCAGGCCTGGAATATGAGATAGCATTCAGGAAGCCAACTTAATGGTTGTGTAGACAATAGTGAGGCCTCTTGGTCCCTGTCCCTATTCCCAAACAAATGGACAATTTATCCTAAGTCAAAAATAGAAAACATTTCTCTAAGAACATTGAACGATCTACTGGCAGAGGACTAGGAATTAAATGTGGGAGTTATCACCTTGGAGTGAAGCCCTCCTTTGTTTGGCACTAGGGGAGTCCCCACATGCCGGCCCATCAGATCCCATTTCCCCTTTCCAATAGAATATAGTATATACATTTACATCACCAGTATCATTGCTATGAATAAAAATAAACACCATAATTTGAGTGTTTGCTCTGTCTGAGGCACTGTGCCAAAAGCTTTCCTTGAATCATGATTTAATTCTCATGGGGGATAACTCAATGTGTAAGCACATCGATGCAGGGGCAGGTTAGAAAGGCCCAGGCCCTGGCATTTGCTAGCTGTGTGGTCTTGAGCAAAGTAATTAATCCCTCTAAGCCTCAGCTTTTTCATCTATAAAATAGTGGTGATGACGGTGACAACTTTATTAGGCTGCTTGAGGATTAAATGATAGAACACAAGCAGTGAAGTATCTGGCACCATGTAAGGGCTCAATAATTTTTTACCACAGCTCTACAAGGATGAGTCCCACTTTTGTAGATAATAAATAGAAACATAGTGAGGTTGAGTGCCTTTCCCAAGAGAGCAAGTACCTGGGTGGGGATCAAAGATCGGAACTCAACCACGCACTTGCACTCGTCACAGACACCCAGTGTGAAGAACCATTGGCTCTCTTCTATGTATTTTCCCCAAGGCTGGCCCCACCCCCTGGCGGCCACGTGGTCACATGACCTAGACCTGCCAATCAGGGTTGCAGTGGGGGCTTTTATTGTTGCTGTTGGGAAGAGGCTCTTCCTTTCTGCTGGGCTGGCTTCACAGTGGAATGAAAGGCTGGGGCTGCCGGGGCCACCTTTGCCATCACTTGGGGGATATTCGTGGTTTTCTGATCAAAAATAGATTTGACGGTGGGAAGGCACAGAATCCTATGGATAGACTCTGAACACCTGGATCTACTCAAGCCTCAGGTCAGCCCTTGGACTTTTCCATGACATGAACCCAAAACTTCCCTCTTTCTTTTAAGCCTTTTTGAGTTGGGTTTCTATTATTTGCAGCCGAGAGTCCTATGACTTCAAGTACGTCATAGGATGAGCTCCCTGTTCCTTGGCTATACCAGAACTCTACGGCGTTCAGAGTACGTTAATGACCTCTAGAATAGAATGCTTCAGCTTGCTGAAGTCATGGAGTGAAATCAGGGCACCGCTGTGGGGCATGGGAGGATGACCCGCAAAACCACAGCCTCGTTAGGGGAGCAGAAAGCTTTTCCTAAAATCGTGATGTGTTCTGGATTATGTTTTGACTTAGAGTGAATGTAGAGAGCTTTTCTGGAGGCCCCAGGGAAGGCTCGGTCATGATCACTCTTATTTGATATTACTGCTTTTATTTAACTTATTTAGAATTCATGGCTCATAGGATGCAGGTGGTTCATGGGGCAGAGGCGTGGGGACAGGGCTGTGAGGATGCCCCCAGCCAGGGTGGACTGGATACGTGTGCTGCAGAGCTCCCTAACCCACCTGCAGGCCCTCGTCTTCCATCGGAACAGACACAACTTCAGGCAAACGCAGATGAGAAGGAAAGAGCCTTGTGTCAGCATCCTGCTGGGAAGGGTGGCACAGTGGGTGGGACACTGCATCTGCACACGGGTCCCCTCATTGGTTCGTTCACCAATTCTTCCATTCCCTATTTATTGAATGCCTCATGTGGCGGGCACTGCACTAGGGATGTGGGGGAGGGGTGTGGACAAAACAGATGAGGCGGAATCAAAGCCAAGCCAAAGGCGTCTTGGGAATGGTGGGACAGTGTGTGTTCCACAGGCCGTGGGTTCTGGATCATTCCCACAGACGTATGGGAAATTGGAACCAGCCTGCTTTATGTCTCAGGCATTTTCTTTAATGATGCCCAAACTGCTGCTACTTCTCAGCTGCTGTAAACACGTAGGAGACACTTTCCTGGTGAGGAGACTTGTAGTGGAAATCTTTGAACCTGAACTGTCCAGAGGGACCCTGCTTCAGTTTTTTAAATTACCCCAAGGTCTCCCTAAGGGCGCTCACACAAAGATTCTTAGTTCTGTACAGTTTCACAAACTTAGGCATGATAATCTCTCTAAATACTAAAGCTTTATAACAATCAGCAACAAACCTTCGAAATTCACCAATCACAATGTGGTCAGAACTGATTACTTGGAACTACAGTTTCTTTTTCTGTAAAATGAAATATGTTGGGCTTTCTAAGGCTGGAGGAAGAATTAGATAACTCAGCCTCATCCGACTCCCTCCTCTCTTCTCGAAAGCACACACCTTTACCTGAGCACTTCACAGCACTGATTTAATTTGTTATTTAAGATCTGTCCTCACCGCTAAGTTAAGTGTTCATTAACAGAAGGAGCTTTTGCAGGCACACTTCACAGTTTGTACAATTACACTGTATCTCCTAAGATGATCTCTGCAAAGAGAACAGATTATATTGCTTTTTCTTTTTTCTTTTTTTTTTGCAAACCCAAAGCATAACCACCTCTTAAGCTCTTATCTTCCTTGGCTTTACAGGAGGATTTTAAGTCTGCGGTGGATGAATTATTATTTTCATGGTTGACTCAAAAGACATAAATTTCCTTTATACTCTCTCCTGCCTGCAGTTTTTCATTTACTCTATCTTCTTTCTTTTCAGTGACTGTAGGCACTGACTCTAGGCACCACGTGGCACAGCCTTCTGCATTCTCCCAACGAATACTGTGTGGGACTCCACAGTGATCTCTGACCCATACATCGGCCCATTATTTTTTTTTTCTAATTCCCATCAGGGACCAATGGTCCATTAGCCAACAGGAGCATCTCCATGGCAGCATGTTAGCTTTGACAAAAGCAATGTGCTGCAAGACTCTGAGGAAGGTAGGCTGCACTGGGATTGGAGAACGTGTCCAAGTCCAGGCTGGGCCAGCAGCGCGTGCTGTGTCACCTTCGTGGGCTCAGCTACCGGACACCATGCCATCTCTCTGCATGGACTCTGACGAAGACTCTGTACCGTCCTTAGAGATAGTCTATTGGTGGGGCAACTCTCTGGGCAGCCAATGCCCAAGCTGAGAAGGGCTGGACAATGACCCTCATCGCCCCTGTTTGGAGCTTTGTGCCAGACTCACTGAGAGATCAAAACTGTGTTGGAACCCTTCCTAGTCTAACTCAGGGCCCAGGCCCAGGAAAATATCTCAGTGTAGCCTTATACTTTTCATTCCCACAGCTTTCAGACTTCTGGGGAATCACTCAGCCCCTGAAGCAGTCCAGCTCCTGAGGTATAAAACCATGACACCACCAAGTTTTAGGAGTTACAGGTGGGCATGGAGAAGGATATTTCTCCAGCTAAGAGAAGTTTTCAAGAAGAAAAGATATTGGGGATGGGGAAATGTGTCCTACCAGATTTTAAAATAAATTACAGATATTTAATAATTAACACAGTGTGGCACAGTAAAAATGTAACTATAAATAGGAACAAACCTGGAAAGAAATGTTCAAAATGTATCTGTTGACATTTCTCAATAATGATATTATGGGTAACTTTTCTTTAATTTTTCAAATTGCATGAACCTACTATTTTGTAAACAGAAAAGGGTGATACTGCATCTTTGTGCAGTTTTCCAAGTAAAGGAAGAATGACTGTACCGTCCTGGAGTGTGTCAGGAAGGCTCGCAGCCATAGAGAAGACGCCAGCCCCCTCACCAACTTGTGCGCGATACTGGGAGAGTGAATAATTCCTCTCTTTGCACCTCGGTCTCATCATTTTCAAACAGTGTTTACAAAATCTACCCTGCAGGTTGTAAAATTAAAGACGAAATCCCAACGTGTCTATTATGATGCTAGTACGTAAAAGGAATGCATCCAAGAGGGAGTAGGGAGACAGGCACAAAGTAACATGGTCAGAAAAGAAATCAACAAACTATATAGATACAACTTGATTACAGTTGATGCAGAACATAAAAATAAAATTAAAAAAGACCAAGTTGCTTATATGGATTTTAGAGTCATAAGAGTTCACTATATATCCTGGCAGTAAAAATAATTGACAAACTATATCCACCTTTTTTTTTTTTTTTTTTGGAAGACAGAGGGGTTGCCATGCTTCACAATTCTCAGAAATGATTTCCAGGATCGTAGGGAGCACCCATTAGTTCAATTCAGTCACATGTTTTTGAGCATTTTTCATTGCCAAGCCCAGTGTAAGGTACTGGGGTTATAAAGGCCAGTAAACCCAATTGCTGCTTCAAGGAGCTCACAGTTTAACAGAGAATGATGCCTCCTGGCTTGGGCAGGGTGGTGTGGTGTGATGGTCACACAACTAACTGGGATAAGGAATAGAGGAAGAAAATCAGGTTTGGAGAGAAGGTGGCAAGTTCAGTCAGGGCACTTGGATTTGGGATGGCGACCGCATCTCAGCTGGCAATACTTGGCGGGCATTTGGATATACTAGTCTGGGGCTGAGGGGGCCAGAAATCTGGACTTGAAATGTAGACTTGGGAGTTCTTGGTCCACTCAATCAAGTAGTACTCAATCAAGCCCACGATCGGTGTATTGGAGGCATAAATCATCATTACCTTTATTTTGTGAAGAAAGTGCAAACAGGTGATTTGCTGCTATGTCACTCACTGACTGACTTGAATCAGACATGATTTCTGGCTGTAGGTCTCACTGTCGGGTCAGTGTCTTGACGTCTGATTGGAAACCCCCGTTAGTGTTCTTATTGCAAATTAAGGCATTTGCTTCAAAGTTTAAGCAAATAGAAAGCCCCATGAATCAAGGAATCTGAAGAAACTCTAAAATCACTATATTGTTTCTCTTAAAAAAAAACCCAACATGTTGTGAATCCTAATCACTTCAAGGCACTTGTTGTGTAAGCAGTTTTCTAATTTTTTTTTCTATGACGTGAATAAATTTGTAAACATAATACATTCTCATTAGAAGACAGGCTGGAGTCACGTAACTCAATGCAAGAACAGTACTAAAATCATAATCACATGAAAGCTTCGCCCAGGAATGCCAGACTGATTTTGGTTCATAAATAATGAATAATAATAATAAAATTGCAAGAAGAAAGGCACTGCCCCCATAAGAACTGCTCAGTTCCTGGCCACTAGTGACAAAGCCAGGCTTCCTCAGGCTATCGGCCCCAGAGTGGCAGGGCGCTTGTGCAAACTGAGTTCGCTATAGGTGAGCCTCGCAGAGACTGTGGAGATCTCGCTGCTTCTGGTATGGTCTTCAGACCAGCAGTGTGAGCACCTTCTGGAAGCTTGATAGAAATGGGCAATCGCAGCCTTCCATCCTCACTCTGAGACCTGCTAAACCTATCTGCATTTTAGCAAGTTTCCCAGGTGATGACGACATTCATCAAAGCTTCATAAGACAAAAGTAAGCTAAATGAATTTATCACCACCAAGCCAATATTACAGGAAATGTTGGAGGGACTTCTTTAAGAAGAAAAAATGAATCAAAAACAGAAATAAAGAATGGTAACAACTACACTCCTATCAATAAGTACCTTAAATGGAAAAGAATTAAGTGCTCCAACCAAGAGACAGAGTGGCTGAAAAGTTAAGAAAATAAGACCCCTACATATGAAAAGAAAGGGGATGGAAAAAGATATTGCTTTGATGGACCTAGAAGGTATTTAAGTCAGACAGAGAAAGATAAACACAATATGATTTCACTTATATGCAAAATCTAAGGAAGAAAAAGAACAAACTAATCAAAAACAGACTCACAAACATAGTGGACTATTTGGTGTTGGGCAGAGGGGAGGGGGGCTTGGAAGGCTGGGAGAATGGGGTGAAGGGTTAAAAAAGTACAGATTGGTAGCTGATGGATGGTCACGGGGATGGGGAGCACGGCATAGGGAATGTGGTTACCTTTAATACGTTGGCTAGGTGGAGGGTCAGGGGAGGGAGGGAGCAATTGGGGGGATCGTTCTATGAACTATAGAGATGTCTAACCAATGTACTGTATACTTGAAAGTAATTAAGATAAATAAATTTTTAAAAAAGCTTGATAAGAACTGGTCTAGCAAGATTAGCTGGTTGTTTTCTGAATCCACATGATTATTTTTTTTCTTTTAAATTTTGACCACAATCTATTTAGGTAAGACAAGAGACAGAACAGCTGACTTGCCTCGCCGCTTCCCATTTTCCAAGGAAAAAGAAGTGGACCTGGTGATAAAAAGTTTTGCAGAGGAATAGAATTAAAATGGTGCTCCCAAATCCAGGTGCATTAGTTACCAAAAAAAATAAAATACTAAAAATACCATTGATGCAAATTCAAACCGTTATACACAGCAAAGTCCCCAAACAACCTATGACCAAATGCTGCTGGCTGGGGACCACCCTTGGAGAACCACTGAGTTCAAGGACAGGTTTGGCATGTCACGAAGAGCACACGAAGATATTACTGATTCAAAGTTGTGGGAAAAACAATAGCATGACAGTCAGGTGGCTTGAAAAATAAGACTCCTTCACCCCTAACAGCACGAAGGCCCCTGAGCACTGAGTCAGAGCAATCAGTTTTGAAAAATCAACAGAGGTTAGATGAAAAAGAACAGCCCTCACGCTGGGACCCCTGAGTGTGTCATTGGGAATTTGCAGACAGACACGGCCAGGAGGCTGAAAGTGTCATTTTCAGTTGATACGTGACAATTGCCATTAATGTGAAGCATCTTGCTAGGGGTGAGAAGCTGGAGTTGACAAATAGCAAGAAGGAAGAAAAGCCTGGAAGAGAAGTCTGTGTGAGAGCTGCTCCTGGGTCCTCTATGCACGATTTCTCTAATCCGCACAAAACTAGAGGGAGGCAGATGGGGAAACTGAGGCTGAAGGAGGTTCAAGAAGCCCAAGGTCACACAGTTGGTAAGTGGCAGGACTGCAGGTTGATGGCAGCTCCCTCTGGCTGCAAAGCCCCTGTGTCTTTCCTGGACCACACAGACCATGGATATTATGTGAAAACTCTCACCCTGTGTTTCCCATATGCCAGGCAATGTTCTAAGTCCTTTATAACAATTACTTGTCTAATCCTCACAACCACTCTATGGAGCAGGTACTCAAGAATCCCATTCCACAGAGGAGGAACTGTTTATACCAGCCCTGGCCATGACAGTGACCAGTTCTGCTCCTTCTTCCAATGAAATGACCAAATGTGGAACCTCTGTCTTCCTCAGACAGAGCCATTCATAGTTGTAAAACTCAAAAGATGTGAAAGTCACTCAAAAGGGCCCCTAGTGCCATGGAGGAGCCTGGCCCGCGTGAGTCTGTGATTTGGTTTGTGTCCACAGCTGGCACTCAGCCCTCTGAGTCTCTGGATCCCTTGGTGTCAAGCTCTGAAGGACATGGATTTCCATGGGGACGCAGCAGGTTAAAGATAACTACAAATTCTTTGCTATCCCTCCCCTTGAAAGGTGGAGTCTAAATTCCCTGTCTCTTTGAATCTGTGCTGGCCTTGGTGACCTGCTTGCCCCTCAGAATGGGCAGAATTGATGTTCTGGAATTTCCGAAGCTAAGTCATAGAAGTCCTATACCTCCCTTCTAGATTGCCGGGAGCACACCGTCTGGATGCCCCGGGCTGCTGTGGAGAGGAGGAGCTGTTCTGAGACTGTCGTGCTGGAGAGGCCATGGGCAAAGGTCACACCAGAAGCCCCAAGTACAGGGAGCGAGAAAGCTGGCTGGCGGCTCTAGCACGGTCGTTAAGTGCCTCCAGCCGAAGCCCCATTTTCAATCAAGAGAAGTACCCGCGTTTGGCAATGACGTCTCCTGATCAAATGACAATCTTAAATAATTTTTAATGATGTGCAATTTACAGAAACTTCTTTCACAGGGTGACTGGTGTTGTTAAAAAAAAATTCCAACACTTCCAAATTTGGATAATGTTATACTAAGCAAAATTCAGGAATCAGCATACAAATATGATGTGATTTTTATTACACACTATTGATATTGCATGCTGTTTGAAACTATGTTGGAGGAAGTTTCTACAGGATTTAAATCATCAGACTATCTTAGAACCAAATCACTAGCTGCTTTTTGTAAATTAAATATATTCACAGAAAACAACTTTTCTCAAGTTAAAAATCCAAAATCTGAAGCCCTTTTGTTTAATCTTCATATCTCCATTTCAGTGTGAAATTAGAACATCTCCTTATAACCTCCTTAATTTCTATTTGACATGTACTTTTCCTCATAATAATTGGTACTCTCATCCAGTAATTCATACATGTCTAATTTCGTTTGCACTTATTTTCAAACTTGCTACGGAATCCTTGTTGGCAGAGCCACGTGCCTCGGGATCTGTGGACAGACCCCAGCTGCCCGCCCCTCCAGCTGCATTCTGCTCACCTCACCTTCCCTGGATCCGGTCAAATTCTTTCCTCATCCCGGACTCCCCAGAACATCCCGGCCAGCCCTGCCCCAAATCCCAAACGCCCACTGGGGCCAGCCCTCCTCTAGGATTGAGCACCCCTGCAAAACCCCAAACAGGGACAAGAGTACAAGGAGCAGTGCGTGGGCTGACCCGGCTGTTCTGAGTCCAGCCTCAGACCTGGCTCTCCTCTCCCTCTGTGGCACCCCCAGAGCCAGCCCTGGCCGTGACAGTGACCAGTCTTGCTCCCAAACTTGGGAGGTATGTTCATTTCTCTTGTTAAAATTTTACGTCCATCAAAAAGACTTTCAGAATCACTTTCTCTCGTTTATTGAAGCTTGAGATTTTCAATTAAAAATGAGAGAACAAAGAAGATGTTGAAAATTTCATTGATGAATGTGCTTCTATTAAGGCCAGGAAAGTAAAATTATAATACGTTTTTGGTTTAAATAAATTATTTAAACTTAAAATAATGTCATGAGTTGAATATGCCTACTTTTCAATTTTTCGGTATTTTTTTTCAGATTTAAATATTCTAGAAAAATTAATCATTAAAAATCCTTTTATAAGGGGACATGCATTTCCTTTGGTCTTTTTACAGAGACTTTCTACTGGATCCTGACTTTAGTTAAAATTGTTCTATCTTGTTCTTTATGATTTTTTTTGGATTAATTTTGATTTTTAAACATACTGCATTAAAATCTTATTTATCTTGATTTTTAGTTTTTTTGTCCTTCGAGGCGAGTGACATATCAGCACCTTTGACCCTGGGGTTCCATGGTGGCAGAGAAGTGCCTAGTGGGAGACAGCTGTGCCAGTGGAAAAGGGAAAAGTGCCCAGTGAAGCAGGTGATCCCAGGAAGAGGGGGTGGTGCCCAGGGAGTACAGGAATGGTACCCAGGGGAGTATGGCGGTGGATGGATGTGGTGGTGTCCAGAATATACTGGGGATGAGGAACAGCGGAAAAAAGGTGGGAAAAAATCCACGGATTCCACGGGTTAGTTGTTGAGACTTGTGCCCTAGATAGTCCCACGAATCTATGGGGCTGAGATGCAGAGATGAGTGTTGAAGAAGGCTAAGGCCCTGCTCTAGTAGTTAGGGAGAAAAGCCAATGAAACACCATTACCTAAAAATGTATCTAAGAATACATTTCTGAAATGGCCTGGAGGTGGATGTGTCAGGGTACACTCTGTGCCTTCTAGGACTTTCCCAGGTGTCATTCATGGGGCTTGGGCACAGCAGCACCTCTTCTTTGCATCCATTCTGGCCTCTGCAGGACCTGCCCAGCTGTATCTGGCCCTCAAGGAGCCATCTCATGCCTTGAGGCCACTGGCACTGACCTTGCCTTGAACTTTCCTATCTCTCAGCTGGTCTCCTCAGCTCTGGGCTCCACTCTCATGCTTGATTCATTCCTCTCTGTGAGTGTCATCCATATTCAACCAGGCAGTTGTCAAGCCTGGGGGACAGGGAATGAAATGGTTTCTTTTAGCCTCAGCTGTTCGGAGGCAGGAATAAATGTCATTTGAATATGGCTTTTCTTTTACCTTCTTATTTATAAAGCTGTCTGGGACTTCTTTCATTTGTCAGAATCAACTTGAAGTGAGTAAGAGAATTTAACTGAGTTTATCTGAAGAGCTCGTGTTCTTGCTCTAGATGCTGCAATTTGTACACAGAGCCACACTGGCCCAGATGAGATGTCTTCGTCCACTCTCTGTGCTGATCTGTGTGATCTGGGGACTGAGACAGCATAGAAGCATCAGCACGTACAGATCCCAACCTCATCACTCAGTGTGTGGCCTTGAAGACATCCGTTTATCTTTCTGCATCTCACCTCTCTCATCCTCAGAATACAAGTGATCACAACTTCCTCCAACCAAATTTCCAGGGCCACACAGTTGCATCTGACATCTCACCTCTGTAGTTCTGACACACCGATGTGTTCCAGTTTTGCTTCATGCTTGCTTTAAGAAATGGGTACAATTTCCACATTTTTGGTTTATGCATCTGTTTCATTAATGGTAACATTACATTCTATAGTAAGGTGTTTGCTCTTTAAATTAAGCAAACTGGTTGTTGCTTAATTTAAACTGGTTCAAGCTGGTTGTTGGAAAAAGAGGATGATTTGATTACTATTAAAATCAGCAGATTCTAGACTTTTGTTATAATATATATGCAATGTATTGCTGTGAAAATTAAAAGGCAAGGATGTTGCTATATTAAATGAATGACTAAAGTATCATAAAAACGTCACTTTTTTCATAGTAAAATGCTTACATTGAAGTTGTTTGGGCTACCGTGTAATTAACATCTGCCACTTATTGAGCTAGGTCTTTTTAATCCTCAAAACAAAACTGTAAAAACAAAGGCTACATATCTGGTCAATGATGAAGCCAATATCTTCTCTTTTTTTGCCTGTTAATTAAAAAAAATTGATAGATGGTTCCCCGTTTTACATGAAGGCATCCAAGCACAGAGAGGTTATGAAATTTTCTCAGAATCACGCAGTTATTTGTGGTAGAGTCAAAGTTGTTTCCCGCATTCTCAGTTATACAGATTAGATGAAGCCTTTTCTAAACTGTGTGTCCTCCCTCCCTCCCTCCCTTCCTCTCTCCTGCCTTCTCTCCTTCTTGCTTCCATTCTTGCCTGCGCCTGTCCCTTTGACAATGCAGAGCCACACAGGGAAGCACCAGGGTGGATCAGGGCAGGGGCAGAGGGAGTAAAAGGTGAGAGCCTTTACTGTAGGTGGCTTCCACAGGAAGGAATGGGGGTGGAAGTTTAGGATCAGCTAGTCTGAATAATTTCAGTGGTCTCTGGGGCACAGGGTTTGTCCCTAGTTGTCTGATACCAGATTCTGAGGTGATTAGGGCAGGGGAATAGTGGCCCTGAGTGTGAGAGCCTGATAGAGAAGGTGGTGGGGGTGTGGGCTCTGGATTGGTTGGTTTGCATTTGAAAGGTGCACAGGCAAGTGGTTCACTATGTTTAGGAATTAATTAGCAGTCTCTCCAGGGTCAGCAAGGCCCCAGATGTCAAAGCATCAAATATAGAAATTAGAAAATACAGCTATTATATCTCTCCCTTTAGCAGCCCAGAGTCTATGATTTATAATCAGTGTTAACTTCCTCATCTTCCTGCCCTCCAAAACCATCCCATGTTCATTCTGCCGAAGTTGCTCTTCCTGAGGTTCCAAGGCCTTCCTGCTAAGTCAAAGGGCCACTTCACAGATCCTCGCTCATGTGCTACTTCAGCTGATAGTTTAAGCATTTGACTCCTTCACTGTTTCTGAAATGCTCTTCCTCCTTGGGCTGCCATGATACTCTGACTTTCAAAATGCTCCTTTCACCTCTGACTCTCCTTTCTCAGCCTCAGTGCTTTGTAGAGACTCCTTTCTCTTCTGCCCGCCGTTGAATGACAGCACTGTTAGACCGCCCCCAACCCCCATCTCTGAACCCTCCCAATACGAGGAGTGGCATGAACCCATGGATGCCCCTGCAGCTTCAGCTGGCACCTCTTCTCAGTCTATCTGCCAAATTCCTGACCCCTCTGATTGTTGGATATCTCCACTTGTCTCTCGTCTCTCAGCTCAAACGCAACATGTCTTGAATTCAACATTGTCCTTTTTCACAGAAACCTAGTTGTGATCCTACACCCCCGAGCTTAGGGACTTCATCTCTGACTCACCCCTCTCTCTTACAACCACAGCTAAGTAATACGTGAGCACTGCAGCGTTTTCATGTTGACTGAAACCATATTATTGCCTCGCGTCTCTGCTGACACGTTCCTTCTAGCTGCCATCATCTCCCACTTCAGCCTCCTAACTCGTCTGCTCAGCCCAGTCTCTCCCCCTCATTCTTTTAAGGTACACTCCATGCTGAAGCCAGATGACTATTTCACACGTGGGACACTGACGTGGTCAGTTTTGCCTTTTAGAAAGATGGCTTCCACGTAAGTCAGCAGAAAGGCAGAACATTCTATGATGGCATTCCAGGTCCTCAGACTCACCTCCTGCTGTTACCTTGGCATAAAACTTATTATAAAGTGACAGTCAATTTTAGAAGGGGCTTGCCATCGAGACTTGAAATGCAGACACTCATTCGGTTTAGCATCTGGTAGAGATAACGGGAATGTTTTTTTGATCCCTGCCCCTGCTTTAGATGATAATGGTTCTGACCTTGATGGTTTCAGTTAGCTTCGTTCAGGGATACCTATAATTTTTGCCCCGGCCACAGACATCATGCTGTCTGAAGACCTTGGCCTTGCCCCTGCCATTTCCTCTGCTACCTCCTCTCCTCCAGAACAACTCCTGCTCCTCATCTTATTCACGCTAGTCATGAGCTGTGTTCAGAAGACCTCCCAGACTGGGGAGGAGTCCCTCTGTGCTTTCACAGTCCCCTTTGCCGACTCCTAGTAGGGTGTTTATTATATCACATTAAAATTTCCCGTTTTCTATCTCATGTTCTTATAGGCAGGATCAGCCATATAATCTGTAAGGCCCAGGGCAGAAATAAAATATAGGTCCTCTTGTTAAAAAGTTATTAAGAATTTGAAGACAAGAAGGAACAGAGCATTAAACCAAGCTTGGGGCCATGAAGTGACTATACGTCTATGAAGGTGGCTCTGCGCATGGGGCAGGAACTGTCATATTCTTTGTTGGATCTCCAGATACAACAGCTCAGCCTGGTACCTGGTACCCAGCAGGTATTCGGTAACTTGTGTGCAATGGAAAAATATGTGGGTATCACAACTCATTGCCACCCGCCCCCATCACCGTTCAGTTGAGATTGTGGGCTGCAATAGTACAATATATTGTAGTACAATATATTGATAAAGCATGTAAAAGGTGATAGACACATCAATTATAACACAGGTCAACAAAGTTAACCTGGATTTACCAGACAGATGCTTTAAAAAAAGCCAGTTATATACTGTTGACAAGAGACATGACGAAAAAAGTATAGAGAAGATTAAAAATGAAGGAAAAGGTCAGAGAGCACCAGGTGAACACAAAGAAAGAGAGAAAAATCAAACCAAACAAAATTCAAGAAAAACCCATCAAATTGATGGTTATTTTCCCGTTGATAAAAGGAATAATTCATAATGGAGGTAATAAAAATGACATATAGAAAACAAAATATTAGAAAAACAAAAAGAAATTTTTAAAAAACTACAGTGGGAGATTTAAAAAGCTCTCTCATTCTTTGACAGATCAAACAGACAAATGTAAACAAGAACAGAGAGAAAATGAATATTAGCAGCTTGGTTGGAAATATACATACAAATAAAAATATGCATAAAATGCACTATGGTAGAAAAGGTACATTTTTTTCCTCCAAATATACAAGGAAGATTCATAAAACGGAATCACATCCCAGACATGAAGAAAGCTTAATGGAGTCCCCAAAGCAGATAAACTGTTCAGACAAAATTTTCTGATTTTACAAAGGGAGGCATAAATAACAAACATGTAATCATGAAAATTCAAACCACGTGTAAATTAGATCTCTACCTCTTTCCCATCACCAAGATTCCTCTTAAACAACTCTTTTTGCGCAGAAAGAAATAACACATCTAATTGCATTGTGGAGTTTCCTGCTGTTTTGCATTCTTGTCACATGTAGGTGAGGCTGGCACAGGGAGCCTGCGGGTCGGTGGGACATCCGATGCAGGCAGACTGTGGCATAGCCAGTGCAGCATCCTGACATGTCCACATGCTCCCTAACCCCTAAGAGCATGCTGCTTTTACTCTGTAGTTCTTCTAACTGTGACCATTTTCAGTTAGTTAGTGCTGTCAAGGGCTATCTAGGGAAGTGGTAAAACCGTAAAGGAAAGGGTGATTAATACAGAAGCTAAGGAGCGAAGCCTCTGAGGAAGAGGAAGGGAGTGTGATTGTGAAAAGCTTGCTTTCCTTAACTGAGCTATTCACTTTATTATTCTCCTTTCAACTGTAGGGATCCATTTATACACTGGAATGTATATCACATTTCACTACATTTTTAAGATTAAAAAGAAGAGTAGAGAAACATTAACTGTAGTTTAGCAATGGTTCAGCTGAGAAAAGCACTTGCACAGACATAATAATAAAGTATTGAATTATGATTAATTACCGAAAGGTAAGGGAGGGAGTGTGGGGTCGAAGATGTTAAATCCTTTTGTTCCATGGTAGGAAGTAACAGATAATCCTTGAAACTGAACAGTTAACAAGGAACAGGCATATTATCTAGAGACATGGAGGACAATTTTATCATGAACTAGAAGTGAAAGAATTAAAGGTGGTTGCTTTGGGGGGCTGGGGGTGGGGAAAGAAATGATAAAGATTATTTGAAAGACATTTTTTATAATAAACCATGACTCTTTAAACTCTGTGCATATACATCTTTAGTAAAAGTAAACACCTAAAAGCATAGAGTAAATTGTTTCATGGTGAATAATGTATGTTTTCAGGCTAGGTTGAAAAGCTAATATTACGAGACTGTCACTTTGTGGCTTGAGTTAAAACTTTCAGTGTCAGAGCTATATACAGATTCATAATAGACAGAAGTGTGACTGCTGTGCCAGGGAAGGCCATGGTACACGACCGAGTGGCTCTGATGATGAGAATGCTGACGCCGAAGGTACAAACCAGGAAAATTGGTTCACGAGATGAGGGAGGAAAGAGGCAACAGTTCCCAATCGATAAACAATTATACATGATGAGCGATTTTAAAGGTGTACATCACTGTTCTGATACATTTATTTAGAAGTAGACATTTGATTACTTCATCTATACCTCTGAAAGTTTATGTATCAATGATGGACGGAAGAATTCCACTTTTGTTCATCTTCTCACTGGGAAAATTGGGAAAAGCATTTTATTTGGGGTAATTTTATATTTAAGCAAAATAAGTTTGGGGTTTCTTTAAGTCTTTTCTAAGCATGACACTAAAGGTAGGAACCATAAAGAAATGGTTGATACATATTAGCTTACTAAAATTTAAAATTTCCAGAGAAATTTAAAAAATGATAATATTTAGAAGTGGCCAGCATAATTCCAAAGCACAAGGGCATTTGAACTGGTTTGTTCTTTCTGGAGAGGGACTTAGTAGTATGTTTACTTAATCTAGTCAAAGTGTTTGCAGGTATTTAGACTTGGAGGCAAAGATGTGCACAAGGCAGTTCTTATCTCTGGGAAAACTAATCAACTCCAAAGAAAAGACCTACTGATAGTTCTCCTAATAAAACAGTCCAGCCAGATCATTCTAGCCTGAAGCCCACCGGCCAACAAGCCCCACTGGTCTTCAAATCAGCTTTTAATGCATCACTCTTAAAGATAAACTGACACTGAATGTAGTCAATAAATAGTCATAACTTTGCACGGTGACAGATGGTTATTAGACAGTAAAGTGATTGCATTATAAGGTATATAAACATTAAATCAGTATATTGTACACCTGAAACTAATATAATATTGTATGCCAAGTATAAATTTATTAAAAAAAAAGATAAACTGAGAGTCCTGGGTCATCCAATACTTGAGTAGAGTGTCTATCATTAAAGATAAATATAAAAACAAAAAACAAAAAACCCCCACAAAAACAAAAAACACAAACAAAACCCAGGATAAAGAAACTTAAAGGCAAGCAATCTTAAAAATATATTAATAAGGGAATATATTGCAGCTATAAGGCAAGAACATCGCACTCTAAAAAGAACAGAGAAACAATAATAATTCAGAAATAAAAAACAGTATTGTGAAAATTTAGAACTTAGTAGATAAAATGGAAGATAGAGTCGAGCATACCTTTCAGAAAATTTAACAAAAGTAAAAGAGAATTCAGGGAAAAATAAAACTAGAGAATTAATCTATGAGGTCCAATATTCATGCTCTAGAAGGAACAAAGAAAATAGATGAAATAATCAAAGAAATAATTCAAGAAACTCTCCCAGGCCTGAAAGAACAGAGTTTCTAAAGTGAAATGGTTCTCTAAAGTGAAAAGAGCCCCGTACAATGGAAGAAACAAAGATGCAAATGAAAGTCCATCATTAGGACAGGTTATCATACTGGGATGAGAAAGAAGACCCCTACCACTTTCAGAGATGCGGGGAAAGCCAGGTGTAGGGGATCAAACATCAGAATGTCTTTTGACCATCCAATGGCAACATCAGAAAGCTGTTTTTTTATAGTCACAATAATAAAACACTGAAAACTGATCTAACAAAGGCCATGTTACTGGGAGAATGGTGGGAAGGGGGACATGTGTGCATGGGGAGTTTGGAAGAATAAAGCCTTTTCATAGTAAGGAATGAAAAGATAAAAACTTTTTAAAAAGTGATGTAAGTGGGCTATTTCTAAATTTGGAGATAAAATACCAGAAGAAAACTAGAGGTTGAAAATAGTTGTATTTATGAAGCAGGAACGTGGTGGAGGTAAGGGACCAGGGACTACTCCTTTTTTTATTTTTATTTTTTTTACAACAAACCAACAGAAGCAGTTGACATTTTTAAGTAGGGACATTTGTGGCTTTTGTTACAATAAAATTAAATAAATAAAAGATCCAAGGATTTAGCTCTTAGCTTTAGGACCCTGAGGAATCTCTTAATGTCCCTTCTGGGTGATGGACACAGTTATCATGCTGTGGCTGCTCTCTGAGAATCCACGCTTAAACAATGAAATCCCCGAGAACATGCATGTCCCCTCAGTTGCTGCCCATAAAACCTGTGTGCAGAGTGAGCCTGGAGTACGTCAATGTCCTTAAATTCAGGTGTGACTTTCCCACTCCCTACAGGAATAAACTAATAAGCTGCAGAGTCAGAGATGACACGCATGCAGACAAGGCAGCTGAAACTACAACACTCATCAAATCAGGGGTCTGTTGCATCAGCCACAGAATAAAAAGTTTACCTGTTCTTGTAAAGCAGTCAATAAAGAGAGAAGAAATACTTTGCCCTCATATTTTTGAAATGGAGCCGGTAGTTCAAAATATCCTTTAAAATTCTTTTCTCAATGTTTGCACAGATACTCACATGCAAAATGCTGAAAACTTATGCATTAAATAGGACAAAAATGATCCAGTTTTGCTAAAAAAAAAAAAAAATTAGTGACAACAACCAGACAACCTATAATAAAGGATTATAGTAAATAATCAACAATAGTAAGCTCTGAAATAAAGGACAAGTCAATTTCTCAATTATGAAAATTACCGGAACCGGTGGTTTTCTTTCTGCCAAGTTCTTCTACCCAGATCCAGTTCAAGTGTCTCGAGAGAGAATTAAATGCCACGACACTGGTAACAGAGCCCCCAAATCTTCACTCTGTGTCCTCACGGCCAGAAAAGCCCCCAGAGCATGAACCAAGAATCCTTCCTAGGAAGACACAGAGCTCCGGGCAGAGAGCTATCCCAGAGCGAAGGAGCAGCACAGTGCCATCATCTGTTTCTATTACCAGCTTCGGAAGGGAGGTGACAGAGAGCTGTGAAATCTCAGACAACCAAGCAGAGAAAAAGCCATCAACACGTGTGCGGCAGGGAGGGAGAGGGACCAAGGCTCATTTAAAGCTGCCCAATTTAATAAAACTTTGTGGAAGAAATGTCATGTGAATTTTTACACACGTATATGTAAAATTTCTACATGTGTAAAGATACAGATATATGTAAATATATATATATGTGTGTATATATATATATATATATATATTTACTTAATGGCTTTGCAAATTCAAGACCCTGTGATATAGAAAAGCCCAAGGCGTGGTTTCGTCTTGTGCTTCCTCATTCGTCCAACCCTCGGGTCTGCTTTGCTAAATGTTCTCAACACAAACAGGCTTCTCGGGGCAGCGAGAGCTTGCAGGGCCAGGTAGGACTGAGTGGAAGAGAAATCTCAGGGGATCACTCTGGGCAGGTCAAGCGGGCACACTTCCCTGTGGTGCATGAGTGTGTGCACGTTTTTGCCCCGTTCATGTTGACGCCAGTGTGTGTAAACGTAGCTACAGCGTGATGAGTGGACATCGCCACCGGCTAGCTGTGATCACAGGCAAATAATTTTGTTCCTATGAGCCTCAGTATCCTCATTCGTACAATGGGTATTATTCCCACCCCACCCCCACCTCGTTGAAAGGATCAAAAAAGACCACACATGTAGTGAACCAATTATAATATTTTGCATATATTAGCACCCAAATATTAGTACTGTCTCATCTACAAAGTATTATGACTAATAAGCATAAATAATGTTTTTCTATGAACACACAAATTATGAAGGAGCTATCACAGAACGTGCATTTGTAATCCCAAGTATTTGCTTGAAATGTACAACGTCCCTCCTGTCCCGCTGTGAGTCCCTTCACTTCTATGTAGGCCGGACAAATTCAGGAGGTCACCAGAACAGAAAGTTCTATAAGAAATGCTGCCTAACTGCCAGGTACAACGTCAAGTGCCAGTTCTCAGCTGGGCCAATCTGTTCTCTGTCCAAGACCAGGGTAGAATTTTCAGGTAAGATATCATTCTGGTGCTGAATGAAACAAGAGGTCTTGACTCATAATTCCTGCACATGCACGCACACACACACACCTACGAGAAGGGAACAGAACATTTGATAGGAAAGAATCGGAGAAGTGTCTCTCTAAAGGATTTTGAAGAATGTGTTTCTCCCTTTACTGTGAAGTGGTAGGTAGAATATCTGCAAGTCGTCACACTAGCTCTGGTGTGTCTGTGTGTGAGTACTTGTGCATGATTCAGAATATTCATTGGAGACGTGGGGTGTTCTGCCTACAGCCCATCACTGTTTATATAGATAGCACTTAGAGAAGGACCTGCACGATAAAGCGAAGGCGTTAAGGAGGAAAGGAAGAAATTGGCTCTTTTTTGCCCACTGCTGACTAACTGCATCCTTTGCCAGTGGATCCTTTTCTTCCAGACAAATGCATATGTGCAAAATACTGTTTACACTTTAACGGGATGTACTGCATTAGAAAAGGGTTCTTTTCCCTTTTACAGGATATAAATACAAACTTTGAAAAGGCACATGGCTTACCCATCCATTTCCATGCAAAAATCAATGGCTACTTCCTACAAAAATGGGAAAATTTATATTCTACAAATAAAACAGGAATTTAATGTACTTCTGTTCAAAGGTAAATCTAAAAAAAAAAAAGACAGCTGTTGTCGGTTAATTTGAAAAATAAGTAGAAATCGTAGTCTCTGACGGGGCCCAACACAAGTCATTCAATCTATTAAGACTTGTCATTTGGCGGTGAGAGTGTCAGCAAGTCTGACTTACAAAGCAGTGCCGTAATAAACTCAGATTGGAATTTCCAAGGTTGCTTTGACAGGTGAGAGCAGGCGAGGAACACTGGAAGATTCTGACACTTTCAGCCGAATTCCTCTAGCAACATTTCTGTTCTCATTACATCCCCAAGCTCACCTTCATCAATGTCTGCATTACCTCTTTGTCCCTGTTATCATAGAGGATCACAAATCCCCTTTCCAGTGTGCAAGTTGTTTGAACAAAAGGGACCTCCAAGTGGATTCTGCAGTGTCCCCATGCCTCTGCAGGTTTCTGCTTATAGAGAAACTCAGGAGTTCTGGGGGCCGCGATGTGGGACACTTCCTTTAGAAATGGCAATCGTGCATTTGCTATAGTCCCGCATCCTGAGTGGGAGCCTGGCCGAAGATCTCAAGAGTGGAGGTGGCAGTGTGTGTGGGGAGGTGATTTTTCTTTTATTTTAGCATTATCTACCATGGTGGACTTCAAGGCTTTGAATAGAAAGATCTATCTAGTCCATCTGTATATAGCCAAAAATATCCCTGGAGAGAAGCCTTGAATGAACTGAATAAATTGCTTTTAGAGGGGCCTTTTTCTTTTTTATCCATAGTCACCACCATTGAAACCACTGACCAGGATTCAACTAAGCACCCTTTAGAAAGTCTCAGATTTCCTGAGTTCTTGAGAGCATCACACTGCAGAGGGTAAGTGTGCCAACTGTGGAGCCAGCCTCCCTGGGTGTAAATCCACTTCCCAGCTGTGAGACCTTGAGCCAATTCCTTGACCTCTCTTTCCTTAGTTTCTGCATCTGTCGAATGGGTGCAGTCCCTCTTTTTTATGGAGCTTTTCCGAGGGTAACTGAGTGCTTTGGACAGTAATTCAGTACAGAACAAGCTCTATAGAATGTTTGCTATTATACAGAAAAGTAACTTCCCACTTCCATAAGCTCTCCCTGCTGTCGTTGGTAGTGGGATCTATTTGCAAAGGCAGTGATTCAAGGCCCAGCCTCTGAAGAAGTCGAAAGCCTCCATGGCAACGGATGAGCCTTTTTTCTGGGTGTTGGCAGGGCTGTTTATACTAAGGCACACTGATGCAGACAGCAAGGAGTTAGGACGATGGGTGGAGTGTTTTTGCTTCACCCAAACAGTAAACCAGGGGCTTTGCCAAGCTGCACAGATGCTGTATGTATCTCAGAGTACCCAGATTTTTCATATAGTTGTCATTTTGCATGGCAAAGAAAATTTTCCTCATTTCAAAGATGTTAATGCCTTTACCCAATGCTTCCTCCTTGCCTATGCTCTCAGCCTACTGCTCAGAGATGGGGAATTCAGGGTAAATCTGCCAGGCTGAGCCCCATTTTCCAGGCTGCTCTCACAGCAGCTCACCTGAGGCTGGTCCAGATACCCCTCTTCACAGTCCTTGGCATGAAATCACACGGAAATTCTGGCCTGGGATGACCACCCCTGAGGCCAGCGCTGACACAGACCCGTTAAAAACAATCTTTGATTTCTTTGGTCACTTAGAGGGGGTTTTGTTGGAGGAGAGTTGACACTGGACTCGGAATCATTTACAGAGCTCTCCCCATTGGTTTATCACGCCATCTTTGTCATATGCTAAATGTGACTTCATCCCCACAGTGTCTCCCTCATTACGCAGTGAGCATTCAGGACCTGGGAGAGGCACTGCAAGTCAGAAGAGAGGAATGGAAAACTAGCCCAGAGGTCCGGAGCGCCGGTGTCCACCCCCACTTGTCACATGCGGCTGGGTGACCATGTTCAGATCACTTCCTTTCTCTGTCCATAGTTTTCTTCTCTGAGGTACTCCATGGTAGCGTGAGTCCCATATTTTCAGCTGAACCATAAGGTTAGGATTTGACTGCCACTTGGGGTATATCCAGAGGTGAAATGGCCTGAGAAAACAAAACCACAGAGGCCAACCTTTGAAAGGTCAGTGGTTACCTATATGGTCTGAGGGCTCGGGGTTGGGGT
>NW_024349803.1:14541161-14651057 GCF_902729225.1 Pteropus medius | reverse complement strand
GGAGGGAGAAGAAAAGAGGGAGAGGGAGCAAGGAAGAGAGCGAGGGGAGGGAGGGAGGGAGGCAGAGAGGGTATGTGTGGCTGTGTGTCTGTGCCTGTGAGTGTGTGAGTGCGCGTTGCTTCTCCTCGTGGATGGATGGCACAGCCCCTGCCTACACATTTCTCAGAAACCTCCCCAACTCCCTGGAGAGGCACAGGCAGAGGCTTTGAGGAATTTCTCCTCTGATTAGCTCTAAAGCAAGCCTGAATTCTCCAAGTCTGAAGGTGGAGAATCAGGAGCCCTCCTCGGTCCTGCCCCTCTTGTCAAAGCCCAACTTCTGGCTCTGGGGATCTGAAAGTCTGGCTCTGCGCCGGGTGGAGTGGTCCCGACTCAGAGACCTCCGGAGGGTCCTTCATTAGCTGTGGTTTCTCAGAGCAGTGCAGCCTGTGTGGGTAGCCGCAGAAGCCGACTCACCCCCCTCTGCTCGGGGAGGGAGGATGCTGGGAACTGTGGACTGCTCCAGGCCTAAGGAAGTCTTTCTGGAAAGGATGTAAGGAACGGGGGTGAAGCACAGGTGCTGGACTAGTGAGGTCTGGAGGAGGCGTGAAGTCAGTTTGGAAGATTGTGAAAGAAGGTTGTAAAGGAAATCTTGCTTTCAGGGCCTGGCATCCATTCAGCCTCTTCCTGGTAGAACAGCCTCCAAATATTTGGGGAACCACCTCTCCCCACTGTCATTTTTTGGTGTTGACCTCACTCTCAGCTCCAAGAGTGGGTCCGCTCCCCTCTTCCCAGCCAGAGTGGTTAGGTCAGGGAGGGAGAAGGGACCTCCCAAATCAGGCCATTGTGAGCCATTCCTCCGGCTTTCTTCAGCCCTTGGCAATGGGGTGGTTTCTGAGATGCGTGGTTGAGAGAGCAGAGGGGCTGGGGCTCTGGCCACCATCTGTGACATCGAGAAGTCGGAAACTGCAACCCGTTGGCAGAAAGCAATGGAAAGGGACGGAACTGAGTCCTCAAGGTGCCGTTTGAACCCTGTATCCAGCAGTCCCTGCAGCCCGACTACCCTTGAACTTCTTCGACTATACCAGCTAATACATTCCCATTCTTTAAGCCAGGCTGAGTTGAGTTTTCTATCACTGGTGATCCAGAGAGGCCTGGCTGAAGCAGAGATCGATGGGATTCCCAGACCCCTACCGAGAACCCACAATGTACTGAGCAGGTATAGTGACAAGTGCTGGGGCCTCAAGGAGGTGACTAATTGCAAGGTTCCTGTTCTGGGGAATTCTCGGTCACCAGGGAAGGTAGGTGTCTGGACGAGGAGCCGACATCCTCGCAACAAGCGTCCATGTGCTAGACAGCCAGAAGCCAAGGTGGGGAGACTCATGGGGGACTGAGAAGTCAGGCCATGGCACTGTCATAGGGTAACAAATACCACTTTTACGGACAGAAGACTGAGCCTTAAATCCCAAAGCAACCTCTCGACGTCTCCATTTATTTACCTGCAAAAGGTGAGTCTTACCTCGTAAGATTGTTGTAAGAATTAAACATTTAATCAGCCCCTTAAGGCATGTTTGTTGAGCACCTATTATGTTTCAGAAACTGTGGCAACACGGTGGGCAAAAGCAGAGAGGGACCCTATAATCCAGTGGGGTCAACAGCAAATGAACGCAAACTTGCTTGATGACAATCTGATGATGGGGTTGTGGCCATGGAGAGGACGTCTGAAAGCAGGAGAGGAATTGAACACGTGAAGAGGGAGGGAGGGGACAGCATTCCAGGCGGAGGACATGCCACGTGCAAAGGCCTTGTGGAGTTGGAAATGGGGGAGTAGGAAGGATTGAGAGAGAGAGAGAGACCTCTATTACGAAGGCGGGGGGCTGGGGGAGGAGGGAAAAGAGGTGGAAGAGCATGTGGGACAGACTCTGCGGGCCTTTGTTGGATAGTGAGGAGTTTTGTCTTATCTTAAAAGCAAAAGAAAACACGATGGGTTGCTTCCAGATTTGAAGCAAATTGCTGTCACTGGTTTTGCGTTCAACTGCAATGGTGTTGTGGCTAAGCCGAGAATAGAGATTAGGAGAGAAGCAAGCTGTGACGAGCTGGGTGCATCTCAACTCTGTGTCACAGCAATGCTGAGAGAAGGGTGAGCTGCCACAGGGCGGGTGCCCCGTGAGTCCAGTGCCGGAGTGGGGGCTGCTAGCGGGCAATGGCAGACCTGCCTCTACAGTCCGGTCACAGGGCCACACATACCAGGCGTGGGCCTCAGTCCCATGGAGGGAAGTGGTCACTAATGACCAAGCTGTGATGTATCAAGAGGCCTGGACCCCCTGGAACATGAAGCCCATTAGCAGACTAAACTTCCTGGGGTGGAAGCATCTGACACAGACCTGCCTCTGGAAGTTGGTGGTGGTGGCCTCATGCCTCCGGGTGAGCATAGTGGGACAGTGGAAAGATGGGGGGTTTCAGAGTCAAGGAGCCTGGGTTCCAAATCTGAGCTCAGTGCCTAATTAGCTATGTGACTTTAATCAGGTTACTAACCTCTCTGAGCTCATCTCCTACCCCGAAAATCAGGGATCATATCTACCTTGCAGGCTTTTTGAGGATGTGGTGAGTTAACATATACAACATGCCTAGCACTCAAGAAGTGTACCATGACCTTCCCTTCTCTTCTTTCCTTCTCTGGATTCTGAGTGATCAACTTGAGTCACAGGTGACAAGACAGACCCAAGACAGCCTCAGGTGCTGCTAAAGCATCCCAGAGAAAAACCCCAGATACTTCTAGTAGAATACTCCTATTCAGCATAAGGACTTGCCTGGGAAAATAAAATTTACCTGGGAGAGGAATTTGGGGAAACATATCCATCCCTTATAGTGTAGGGTGAAAGCCATTCACAGCCTTTCTGGCAGCTGGCTGTGATCTAGGGGGAAAAGAGAGGGAGCCCAGGAGAGGTGCAAAGCATCTGGGGGAGGCATCTTTGGGGGCTTGGAGTGCTGACCAAGAACAGGCGGGGTCTCTGAACCGAGAGTTACTGGCAGTTTCAAAGATGGAAGGAAGGAGGCCTCTAGGCCCAGGAGCATCCTCCTTTGCAGTCACACAGTGGCAGTGGCACATGTCCTCTGAATGGGCACAGACTAGCAGGCCAGGGAAGGGAATGTAAACACACACTGCACAGATACTGCAAGAATAGAGTCCATTTCAAGGCTTACAGAGCCCCAGATGAACAATTCATAGCTCCTGAAATGCGTTCTAATGTGTCTCTTTGCAAGGTCATCTTTTTCCATGCGATTTCAATCCTTGGCGCCATTACCAATGCAAGAGTGGAAGGTGAAGACTTTCCTGGGCAATGATAGCATGAAATGTTCCTTCTGGGAGGTTCTTAGAAGAGAAGGAAACAATCTAAACAGACCCTTTATCTTGTTTGAATTCTCCCTACTCTACCTGGCCCTTGGTGCAGCTCAGACAAGAATCTTGCAGTCTAATTTGTAGATCAAGCATGTTATTAAATGTGAGAATTAGAAGTGACAAGCAAAATGCCCCATGCCATGATGCTAATACTCATTAAACCATTCTTGTCTATTATTTCAGATAAAATACAAGCTTGCTGAGAATATACTTAGCAATGGTCTGCTAAGATGTGTGCCTAGTGATTTAAATTACACATGGGGAGGTCTGGGTTGTTCTTGATTTGTCACATGGCCATTAAAACTACCGTTGCAGAGAAATACCATATTCTTTAATTTAAAAAAGTGCCCGGCACCGGAAGAATGAAGCATCTGGATCAGAATATTAAATTCTGCTCTCTCATCCTAGCGGCCAGACCCTCCTCCACCCTGGCCTCTCAGTTAGTGGCTGACCCTCTTCAGTGCCCAGCTGGGGAGATCCCAGGAGACCAGGCCAGAGCGTCTAACCAAGAGTTGGATGAAGGCTCTGGAGACGAGAACACAGAGGGACCTTGGCGGGATCAGCTCTCTGATGTGCACAGGCCTGCTTCCCGCCAAGGGCTGTCAGTCTCCATGTGGCAGGAGCCACGTGCACTAGCTGATTTGGAAGCACACACCTGGTCTTCATGAAGCCCACATCAGAGAAACTACAACTCAAAGAACAAAGTGGAATCCTCTTCATTGCTTTCCGAGCATCCACCTCTTCTCCCTCCCCTGGAGCGTCTAAGGATGGAGCTTTTAAATGGCACCTACTCAAGGCTCCACAGCCCCACTTGCATGTCCTTGATAGAGATCCAGACAGGGAACACACACCAAGTGGAAGTGGGATATTACCGATGAGGAAAGAAAGGCACAGATGCAAATGCCACATAAAATATCACCTTGTGATTTTTTTTTTTTTTAACTGAAATGGCTCTGGGCAGAGAAGTGCATGAGACAGCAGGTTCGACAGACAATGAGTTAAAAATGAATGAAGCTGGTCAGCTGAGGTAGGTTTTCCTTTTCTAAAAGTGAAATCCAATCCTATAATACTTAGTGTCGACTTGTCTTAGAGACGGGAAACCATCTTTCAGCAAAAAATGGTGACAGAAGAAAGTCTGGCTGATCAACAAGGAGAGGGCTCTCTCTGCAGACTTCAGCCTCGCACCAGGTGGGTACTTGTCATATGCAAGGGCAAACTTTTCTGGTGTCCCTTCCCTTCCTCTTTTCCCCAGCCACCTTGGGGAGTTATACTGCCTTCTAAGTCCAAGTGCATGGTGACGCGCAAGTGCACTGCCCTTCACAACATCAGCAAATTTCAGCACGTAGCATCTGTCCAGCTCCTTGCTGGCCAGCCCCCGGGCGCTCTGAAGAATGTGTCACAGGGGTGAGGATCACTGTCATCCTCACAGGGAGGCCAGAAAAATCAGGGATTTTGTACAAGGTATCTAAGCTTACCAAGCAAGAAAAAAGTCTGACTAGAAACAAAGCCATACGTGCTGATTTTTCTTGATGAAATTTTAAATGCGACAAGTATCCACGGAGTGTTTTCTGCATCCAGTAACAGCATACTAGGAACTTAGTAACAAACTCTTGGATAGATTGCCCAAGGTTAAAAATAAAAGGACGGAGAGAAGCACTTTTACATTATTTTGAGAGGTGCATGCAGTGTAAGAAGTGACTTCCCTTGACCTTGTCCCATTGAAGCAGACTTACAGGCACTTACACACACACCTTGGCCTGAAAATCCTGTATATAATTTTAGAGAAGAAAACAAGAATCTAAAGAAAGTGTTTTTTTAGGAAAGCAAGTGCAATTTTGCATAAACAATCCATTGCCAAGGTCATTACCATACAATAAGCCCAGAAACATCCAACAATGAAGCATGTTCCTCAGAACTAATATATAAAAGCTTTATGATGATGATTATATTCCTGAGAACCTAGGAAAAAATTCTGTTAAGCTTCATGTCCCCTTTTCATTTTTGTTTGTTTTGGCTCTTGGGTTAAATTTTTGTTTGAGCTACAGACAAGTCCTCTAGCATTGTGGCATATTCCAACTATGTCTAGGACCAAAATTTTCGTGCTGTGTGAATACACCCCTGTCTCCTGCCCAGGAGAGTATCTCAGAGTCCTAAGAACCTGCATGGAAAGTTACTAAGCCCAAAGATGGCTTTTAAAGGCTATAAATGAAAATGGATGATGTTATAACCTCTGCAAGCATCAGTTCCTTTAGCTACAAAATTGGAATACTGGCTCTACATACCTCATGGATGGCTGAGAAATTTAAAGAACATAACGCAAGCAAAAATGTTTCTGAAATTTAAGTGCTAAATAAGGTATGGCTGCATTCTTCTTAATGACCTAGAGTCCAGTTTTGGATTCATTAAGATGTTGATGGTTACCATTTCCCCCCATACTTCCTGTCCAGCTCTCTCTCCTGGTCATGATGGAGGGATCACAGGTCCTCACACTCACACATCGCCCTTCCTCTTAGCTGCTGCTCTCCTTGGTCTGTCTCCCTGGGAATGTCACCAGCATCCATCTAGGGCTGAGCTGAAATCCCAGCATCACATCCTGACTCCTTCCCCCGCGCCCCACCGTCTCCAGGTCTAGATTTCTCTCAAATCTATCTGTGCTTCTCCACTGCCATGGCCACTGTGAGTCCAGGGCCCCACCCCTGCCGCAGATGATGGCACAGGCCTTTCTTGATGAAATTTCTCCACACAGCATCATTCTCCACGCGGTATCCAGGGGTGTCCTCCTAAAACATGAATCTGAGTGTGTCATGCCTCTGCATCTGGTAGCTGTTTTTTATTCTCAAAATAACCATGAATTCCTTAACAAGGGTGGAAGGCTCTGTATGGCAGGGCCCTGCACTCCCTCTGAGCCCCAGCCAGCTTGTCCCTGATGTTGCAGAACAGGCTCCAGCCATAGGGATGTCTCCAGTTCCCTGGCTCATGCCTCGGGGCCTCTGGGTACTTTCCCGGTACTGATGTAGACTCTGTACAGTTATGGCTAAGGTTTTCCTGTTTTCTCTATTAGACACTGAGGTCTTAGAGGGCAGGAGCCTCCTTCTGTTGTTCCTGGAAATAGCACTGACTGCTCCACCACAGTCAGTGGTGTGCTGGATCGGGCATGTTCTGGCTCAAGGGAGCTGACTGTGAGCATTTCTTCTCAACCCAGCATTCAGTGACGACATATTGGTAGTTTTAAAACATATGTGGTGGGAGTATTTACACTATAGAAATTGGCAAACACTACAAATCAAGCTTTTCCTTAATCCCCCGAAGACACCACTGATGCCAGGTCAGCCTTCTTGTCTTAGCTTTTTAACTGGCCACATTCACGCTGGACAAATGCTCTCTGCAACAGAACTAAAGCCTGGAGTCTCATATTTCCCTCCTTTCTCGAAGCAGACATTTCAGTTTGTACTCTTGGTTCCACAGATCTACTCGCCGGCTCCCTCCCTAGTGACAGCAAGAGTAACAGCAGCTCACATCCACTGGTGACGACTAAAGGCCAGCTGCTGACCTGAGCCCTGGCATGTGTTTCTCACCGACTCTCGTCCACAGCACTGTGAGGCTGGCCCTGTCATACGTGCATCTGACTGAGTCAGAAAGTGAGGCTTTGGAGCCTTGCCCAAGGGCAGGCGAGGCCGGTGTCAGAAACGAAGCCAACTCAGCCACATCGTCTCCCCATCACAACCACACTGGTCACCAGCCTGCTTCCCTCTCGGGACCTTCTCTGTGGGGTCAGTTATGTCTCTGTGGATGTTCAGCACTAGTCACTGTGGTTCTATTTTCATCTGTGTAGCTACTGCATGAGTTAAGTTCATTGATTATGCCTTGTGGCATGTTATCGATTTCCCGACAGCTCCCAGCTTGCATCCTGGGCTCAGGGCTTGGGGCTGGCTTCCCTCGTCCCCACTCCAGAGCTCTGAATGCAAACCAGCCTCCGTGCCATGCTGAGATTGAGGCTCCCAGAGGCCACAGCTGTCCAAATTATTTCTCTGAAGCTGGCCTTGGAGAACATTCACTGGAGGCCGACTGCAGTAGGCATTGGGCTGCACTCCCCCAAACCAGCATCAGTACTATTGGTTGAGGGCTGGGGGACAGAGAGCTAGTGAAAGCCAAGCCAGTGTTTAAACCAGGTAAGCCTGAGAGCAGGGCTGATATTCTTTCCACAACATCAAAAGGCCTGAGTGTAAGGCAGGGACAGGCCTCTGGATGGCCGGGGAGCCAATTCACACATCCATATGCTGGTACCTAGCCCACAGAGCAGGCAGGTCCCTGCCAGTGAACCTCCGGAAGCACCCTGCAGCTCCTCCTCCCAGCCTCCTCTCCAGCTTCCTGTCCCAGCCCCTGGCGAACAAGGCCCTGTGACCTGTAGCCTCCTTCTGTGCTGGGGAGGTTCCGCCCGCAGTGTGAAACCTCTACTGTCACAAAGTCTTCTCATCCCACGATGGGCAGCCTCCTCCACACAGAGAAAAGCAAGCTCTTTAACTTTGTTTAAAGATGGCTGCTAAGTTAAACATGGTTCAGGTCACACAGGGAGGCACATGTATTCCTTCTGAGTCCTTGTGGAACACCCTGGTTCATGTGGACTTTGCAGTGAGAAGTTCTTGCCTTAGAGTCTGAACCAGGGCTCTACTGGGAAGATGTAAAATTTTCCAAGAATCCAGAAAGAGAATTTCTCCAGATTTTGCAAATGCTTCAGCAATTCTTTCTGCTATTGTTTTTTTTTTTTTTTTTTTTTTTTTTTTTTTTTTTTTTCCCCTGCATTCCCTTGAAGGTTCCATCTTGATCGATTTATAGGGTCTTTGAGTTTATCTCTAGAGATTTTGCAGTGGTTGCTCTGGGTATTATAACACACATGTTCCTCATTGCAGTCTCTTGGTAGCAATATTTTCCTACTTCAAATGGAGTGTGGAAACCTCAATTTCATTCAGTTCCCTTTAGTTTTTCTGCTTTTAAATATCAATGTCTTGAGTGTCAGATAGCGTTATAATTTTCGTTCCCATCATCATATATGATTTATAAATATAGTCTCTATATGCACCTATATTTCTGCTGTTTCATTAATTAATTACCTCTTTTATCACTTCATTGCTGTTTGAAGGGCTTCCTTTAACCAATCTTCAGGTTTGTATCTGCCAATTACAACTTTTTCAATTTTCCTTTTTCCAAAAATCTCTTGATTTCCCCTTCGCTCCTGAAGAATAGTTTCCCCAGACACAGAATTTACAGTTGACAATTCTTTCCTTTCGGCACTTGAAAAATGTGACAGACACACTGGTGGACACAGTTCATCCTTTTCCTAATCCTTCAACAAGCCTATGAGCCAAGTATCATTCATTTCCATTTTTCAGATGAGGAAAATGATGCTCAAGATGCTTGGCATCTGGACAGTGGCCACACAGATGTTAAGTGGCAGAGCCAAGGTTAATGTCCCCATAGATTTTGAAAGTTTTATTTTACGGTAGTACAGTTTATATATAATAAAACACTAACCATAAGTGTTACACTCAATGCATGTTTACATATGTGTATACCTGTAAGACCACCACCTAATCAAGGTATAGAATACTTAAATCCCTCCCTCTGTCCCCTCCCATTCAGTAATCCCTCCTCCCCCCTAAAGTCAATCACTGTTTTGATTTCTTTCATCATAGGTCAGTTTGACCACTTTGGAACTCTATATAAATAAAATTATACAGTATGTGCCCATCTGTGTCGAGCTTCTTTGGCTCAACAACATGTCTGTTCAACCACGTTGCTGCACATATCTATAGTGCCTTCTTTTTCACTGCCGTATAGTATTTCATTACATGACCATACCACAATTTGTATACTCATTCTCCTGCTGATATACTCTTGGGTGGTTTCCAGTTTGGGGGTACTACAGATAAAGCTGCTGTGGGCATCTGTGTGCGTGCCTTTTCTGGACATACGCAATCTTACGAAGGCAATGAGTCTCCTCTTGCTCCAGTTCCGCCATGCAGTAAGAAGTTCCACTTTGGTTCTTCTTGGTTTGCTTTTGCTAGAGAAATTATGCTTCTCTGATTTGTAGCCCTAGGGGCATAGGGGAAGAAGAATCCTACTGATTGAAATAGGAAGAAGTCTGAGTAAGTTCTTAAAGTGCTCTCCAAGTAGTTTTCAGTCCTCTCTGGGTGAAACCTTGAAGCAAGGCTCTTAGCTCTTCGATACACTGGAACACACCCTCACACCTCCCCACACTTTGTACCATCTCAGAATCTATTGCTCTACCCATTCCTAAATTCTCAACATCACCCACCAACTACCTTACCAGCCCGTAGTAACGCACCCCATGACTCAGCCACACTAGTGCTGCTATTCCTGAAAAAAGACACACTCTTTCATAACGCTGCATCCTGCTTTACACCTCCTCTGCCAGGCCCTATTCCTCTTGCGAATCCGTGCTTAAATGATGCCCTCCCTTTTCTCTTTTGCGAGCTGACAGAATTGTAAGTTGGTGGGAACATAAATACTAAATAAACACAAACTCTATTTATATGAGAATATATAACAAATTATGGTTCCCTAAAGGGAAGTTTTAAACATAAAGGACGCGATTTAATACATAAGGAACTTATCAAAGGAAAATCACTTCTGTTTGCTAATATATAATGCCCAAGACACAGTTTACCTACCGGATGGTATATTATTTTTCCAGGAGTTAGAGATATAAGCTAAACTGATTAGAAGCAATAAAAAATGTTTAGTGCTTTACGATTGCATCTGAGAGGCACAGCTGCCACAAAGACTATTTAAAGTTATTCGGCTTATTTGGAATTTGTTATACTTCCTGAGTTTACAATGCCACTTCTATGTGTCTCTTGAGGGATCTCATTTTGCATAGGTTGGAGTGAGCATCTCACTCCTCAGCTTGAACAAAACCCCTGAGGGACACACAGTCCGGAAAACGGCAGATGTCTCCACGTGGTTTCATTCAGATGAGGCTCTGGAAGCTACTTGACTGGGGAGCTGGGGTCTCTGATACAATCCTTTAGAATAAATTAAATCCTCTTTTCTTAATTATCTCACATCCCCACTTCTACTGTTGTAAACTACAAGCCTCTTCAATTCTTTCCTTACCAACAAATTTCTAAATACTCCCCTGCTAATGCTGCCTTTAACTTACAGACAGCATAACATTCCCCGATGCTTTTGTGATGATGCTGAGAGCAATTCACCCCGCAGGCAGTATTCCTAGGAGCCCTCGTGGTGGTATGGCTTACAGATCCCAGGCCGAAGTAGCCCACTTCTCCAGCAAAGTGTTGGCCCTCCCAACAGGTAATGCTGAATTAAAGTTTGCCTTCCTTAGGGAATGTGTTCCTCCTCTCAAGTGAGAGTCCAAGAAATTTAAAAGCATTCTCAGTAGCATTGAATCATGACTTTATGAGCTGTTCGTTTATAGTTCTAAGAATGAATGCAGCATCATCTTCTATATTTATTCCTGCTGAACCGAACTGCCTTCATGCCGAATACTGCCTTGTACAAATTAGGCCTTCTATCTCTAGGATCCTTCCTAGGACTTATGTTTTTCAAGGTTTCTATAGGTGAAATGGGTATTGTCTAGCCTCCTCTTACATGGGGGCAGCAAACCCTTTTCATTTCTTCCACTGATGTTCTGTGGACCCTTTTGAGGAAACTTCAAATTTTTAACCACAAGGCTCATCTTATTCCCCTTGTCCCCTCACTTCACTATCCATTTTTGGTGTGCTCCTTCTAGCTCATGCACTTATGAGCCCTGAGATCTAGCCAGCTCTCCATCTGACACGCCATGGTAAAGGTACCTTGCACCCAACATGCGCAAAACCAAATCTGTCATCTTCGCCTTGTCCTCCCCATGGCACTTTACAACTGTTCTCTATCTCCATAAATGGGACCACACTTCCTCTCAGAGGGTAAGCCAGGAACTGGGGTGTCATCCTGGATCCCTCCCTCATTTCCCAATAGCCAATCCATTCCTCCAACTGGCAGTTATTTACTAAGTTACCACTGAGCGCCAGGCACCGTGCCAGGTGCTGGGACACAGCAAGGAGCCGAAAGAGACAAGGACCCTGGCTTCATGAAGCCTTATTTAGGAAAAAGAATGGAAAGATAAAATACTAAACAAATAGTTGGACCACTGAATATATAATTACAAACTGTGAGAGGTAATAGCACAGAAAAACTTAAAGATACTACAGACCACTTTAATGTAAGCTGGAGTAAAAAAATTTTTAAATGTGTGTTGTAAGACATAAAAGGATAAATACTGTATCTAAAGTAGCCAAATTTATAGAGACAGAAAGTAGAGTGGTGGTTGCCAGGGGCTGGGGATGACGTGGGAAGTTACTGTTTAACGCATAAAGAGTTTCAGTTTGGGATGAAAAAATTCTGGAGGTGGACAGTAGTGAGGGTTGCACAACAATGTGAATGTACCTAATGCCACTGAACTGTGCACTTAATAATGGTTAAGGTGGTAAGTTTGATATTATATATATTTTACCACAATTTTAGAAAGTAAAAAAGAATGTATCTTGTGAGATTTGTTCTGGAGGTAGGTTGGATTAGAATCTGTTGTGAATTTTTCTTAGATAAAATGAGCAAATGAAATCATGCTAAAAAAGCCAGACAGAAAACGTGGGAAATCACATGATGTCACTTATATGTGGGATATAAACCTAAAAGCAACAAACGAACAGGACAAACAAACAGAGACTCATGGACAATAGACTAGTGGTTTCCAGACGGTGGGGGGAGGTGGGGAGGGGAAAGGAAAAAAGAAAGAACAAATGAAAAATACCTGAAGAGTCACACGTGTAATGGCAGTAAGGATATAAGGTGGGTGGCATGTGTGGCTTCTGTGTAGCCATTACGAGGATATGAGGGAGAAGAGATGTCCAGGTATCACCCTAAAATGGGTGACAACCTTTTGCTCTTCCAAAGGAGCCATGTTATTCAATCCACTTGATCTCTCCAATCATTTGTCCCAGAAGTACCAGCTACCATCACATTCATTTACTTAGAGAAGCAAGACTACATTACTATATCTTTAGATGTACACAGAACAAGCCAGGCTTTGCTTCTCAGTTGTTGTTTTTTTTTTTTCAATATAACATGGGGGTGGGTGAAGATGGGCTACACTCGTGTTTTGCAGCCAGCGACACTGAGCACAGTGTTTTCAAATCGAGCATCTGCCAAGGCATGATGCCTTTACAGCCTTCCTGACAGCGTGCAGTGGAAATGAACACTCCATCCTGCTACTGTCAACACAAGCCTAAACAGTGCTCTGCACACGAAAACATAACCACTACATGCTAAACATTAATGAAAAACCAGCGAAGGGTTTGGAACTCAAGATAGTGTACTTTATCTTTTGCTTCCCCCTTACCTCAGTGAATCTCCACCACCCAAGGGGACTGAGACTGGAGGTATCTTTTCCTTTGTCTCATGGGTAACTTGAATGCCCTGTCCTCAGTTGATATGTATTTGATTCCATTTCGTATCTCCCCAAGGTGATGAAAGAATTAATGAATACAGGATTTTGTGCAGAGTAGCTGTTTTTGGTGTTTAGGGCTAAATAAACTCGCTGGGAGAAAATGCTATACCATCTATCCTCAATGGCAACCTTGGTTTCAGTGTCGCAAATCTGACACTACATCCCCACACCATTTCAAGAGGTTAATAGACTCTTTTAAGGAAACCAGAGGAAAACATTCAGAATCACTGATCTATTTTACTGTCCTACAGCAAAATACTGTTTTATTCTCAGCAAACTCGTAAGAATGTTAAAAATGAGAGAGCCTGACATTGGAGTTTGTGCTGAGCTCGATGTTTATGGCTGATGTCAGAATAAGTTCATCAATTCTGTGAGAAAGCAATACCAGTACTATTTAAGAAGAGTCAAAAACTCATACACAGCCTTTGAGCCAAGAGTTTTACTCCTAGAGATTTTTCTTAAGAAAATAACCAGAAGCAAAAAGACATCTGTGTAAAGATGCTCATGGAAGCATTGTCTGTGGTTACTAAATAAAATTAGGAAAGGAAATGTTGATGTTCCAAATCACAAAAATGGGTTAATAACTGTGTTAAAATATCATAATAGACTATTAAATAGGCATTCAACTCTGAATATTATATCGAAATGTAGATTAGAATTGATATATTTAAGTAAAATAGCAGCATATAAAAATTAGGCATTACCATGATGATCACCATGTAAAATACAGGTTTATATAGGTCATAATATATAGAGATGAAGATAACTCTACTTAAGTAAGAGGGTCATGGGTGACTTATTCACCACGCCTGGCTCCTGCTAAGCACTCCATGAATGTTAGCATTGACATTGTTATCACTATGTCTTGGCCTTGTTTCAGGGTGTCTAGGGGATGTCAGGAAGAGGAGGAGTTAGGCTATATGGGAACTAGCCCCCTTCACAACAGAGCTAACTGGGTCTGTCTACATAGAAATACAGCCTATCATTCATTCTGAGTACAGTATCCATCCTGACTTGGAAGCCCCTCCCCCTCTTCTCTGCTGAGGGAAAACCCACTCACTACAGTTGACGTCCGTTGCTTACCAGGACCCTCCAGGTATACGGGAGGGAATAGCTCTTCTTGACCTGTAATTGTCCCACATACTGAAAGATGCCTGGTCCCAGGTACTAGAGGTCAGTAGTAATCTCAGCAAAGCCAAGGTACTCCTTGGAATATGAGAGCCTCCTGGCATATTTTATAGCATGATTGGCAAGATAGGGGCAGTTGAATAAGGTAACACACAGGGAGCCATGTTGAAAATAAGCAGGCTAGTCACTATGGCAGGATAAGGAGAAAGTACAGGTGGCAAACTTCCCAAGAGACTCTACTCTTAGACAACTAGAAAAGTAAATGTCAACAACTCTGTCATGCACAGACACACACACACACACACACACACACACACACACACACACTCACTGTGAGCCCTTGAGAAAGTGTGCTGTGGCAGCAGACCAAAATTTCAGGTTAATTACTATTCTACTTAGACTTTTTTCAGGCACCTTTGCCGCATAAATATTCTACAAAGCGTGGATCCAGGGAGAATGCTCTTCATTCAAAAAAGTGAAATACTTCAAAGAAACCATCACATGATTTTTGTAAAGACACTTTAAAACAAAAAGTAGAAACAAGAACATCATAAACAATAGCCAGACAAAGAATTCGGACCAGAAGGAAAAAAGTTCCAAAGAAGAGAATATGCAACAGCAGAAATAGGTAAAAAGTGAGACAGCAGTATTCAGGAAAGAAATAAAACAAAAACCACAATTATAGAAATGAAAGTGAACATGAGTGGTGGCAAAAGAGAGAAGAGACATTGCTGAAGATCCTTTCAAGGACGCAGAAGATAGACTCGAGAAAATTAAGCAACGTGAAAAGGAGAAGGACAAAGAGTTAGAAGGGCTGGAGATAGCATCAGGAAGGTGGAAGGCGCATAAAGGAGGTCTACTATTTGCATAATTGGTGTCCCTGAAAAAGAGAAACATTAAATCAATAGGAAATCAATATGTAATGATGTTTTAGAAAAGTGGTTCTCGACGTGTGATCCTTGGCCCTTGGGAATTTACTATAAATATAAATTTTAGTAGGCCCTTCCAAGGCCTACTGAATCAGAAACCCTGGGTTCAGGCCTAGCAATTTGTTTTCATAAGCTCTTTAGGTGATGCTGATGCCCACTCACATTTGAGATTATAGAAATAGAAAATAGTTTTCCCTGAATACAGGAAGATCTTAATTATAGATTAAAGGACACACACACTGAGTTTAAGGGAATTAAGTACTGAATAATCAACATAAGACATATCTATAGGCATTCAGGCTTCAAACAAGAAAAAGGTAAAAATGAATTCTCCAGTAATGAAAGAACAGAAAAACTATGAGATGTATTCTGTGACAGAGTACAAATAATTTTTACCCGATGTTGGTACTGAAGCTGAAATCTGCTGTGCACATCTTTTAGTGCATAGGGGCAAAATTTAACGTAATACACACTTAAGGTTATTAAATCATGATTTGAGTCTTAATATCCTCAAACATTCCCTGAGTGATCCTAGGAAATCATTCAGAAGATGCACATGTCTCCTCATTTGTTGATTCCCAAGTGATGATCTCTTCAATTGCCTTGGGTCAATGCTAGGAAAGAAACTATGGGAATCAATTATCAAAATTAAATTATTTTTACTGTGCTAAAAAAAGCAGCACTGTAAATTGAGAAAATGCCTTTATGCTCATAGGCAATAATACTGTGCTGAATATTTTATAAAGTAAAGGAAATAACTATTTAATAACCTCAAAATGAAAACAACAACATAATAGCTACTAGTTATTGTGACTAGGCATTGCTAAGTGATTTGCCTACCTTATCTCTCTTTTTATCTATAATAACCCTTTTGAGGATTGTTTTGTTATTCCTAAACTCAAAAAGGTTGAAAAACTTGCCCAGGATCATATGGCAAATAAGTGGTCAGTACAGGACTCGAACTCAGGTCTGATGCAGACCACATGGATTTAATGAATGAATATAGGATGGAAAAGAACCTCAAGAGATCACAAAGCCCAACCCCTTCCTCTGGGAGGGGCTGCCAACAGATGAAGTTCTAGGTTTCCCATTAAACAAGGCTTCAGTGTATATATGATCATCTCCTTTTCGATAGTATATTTTAGGCACCATCACTCCACGTGTGTACCACCATGCTGGGGAAGGCATGAATTATAGGATAAGGATGGCTGAGAGGAGTCCCTGGGGTCCCTGAGCAGGACTTGTTGGGAGTCCCCAAGGCACATGATGACTATGCTCATTGGTCAGCATCTTTTTCTTCACTAATGAGTGGATGACACACAGAACCTGCCTAGATAACCATATATTGCTATTCCATTCCACTCAGCATCTCTGCTGTGTTATATTTTTCAATCGTCCTTCTGTGAACTTCAGCCTGTTGAAAGATCAGCTGCCTTAGCCCCAGCATGCAATCCCAGTAACAAGCCTGTTGAGATGAGTCAGGCTAAAGGAAAATGCGAGGATCTCTGGCTCCAGGCAGCCTGTTGCATAGACTTTGTTTAGTCTTATCTGAAATCTTAATTGAGGCTCTTCCTGTGCATCCAGAGCTCACCAGAATCTAGTAGATAAGGAGTCAGGCATGAGGGTGGCAAGAGGAGGGAAATGAGGGCTGGGAGTGGGGAGGTCAATACCAGTGTGCTCCACAGGCTGCTCCTCATGGTCCCTAGAGAAGCCAGCAATGCTATGATCATGACATCAACAGAGCAGTAATAACAGTAACCGACATATGCCTAAGTGCTAGGCACTGAAGCAGGTTCTCTCAATTTAATTTTCCAAACAACTCTAAGAGGCGGGCGTTATTATCTCTACCCTTTTTGCACAGTGAGTGGTGGATTTGAACTCTTATGTAATTACAGAGTCTGTGCTATTTCCAACACACCATGCAGACTGACTGATTTCAGTAAGGTACCCAACCTGCTTCATTTTATGATGTGCTACAGTTTTTCAGCCCATCCAATACCATTTATTGAACCAAAGCCGTTCAATGAAAACTAATGTATTTAACCTAAGTTATTCAGCATCTTCATGCCTAAGTTTCCCTATATGTAAAATGGGAAAAATAACAGAACCTACTTTATACTGTCATTATGAATATTAAAAGTTAATATTTATAATATTCCTAGAGCACAGCCTAGCACGCAGTGTTATGTAAGTGGGTTGTTACATAAAACGCTCTCTAAATAAAGCTTGCCCCTACGGCACCTAGGACAATGGCCATATGCGCTGAAGAAAGGAAAACATGAGCTCAAAGGATCTGGGGTGGGGAAGACTGGGAGGACAGACAACATAAAAGGTTCTTACTGTGCTTCAGGATTTCAAGGACAGTGCAGGCCTCCCACCTGAAGCCAAAGGTTTAATGTCAACAGGTACCGAACTGAAAAGTGAGTCCATCTTCTCTGTCAGGAAAAAACTGATAGTGAATTTCAAAATGTAGCATAAACACTGTCAAGAGGGAACTGAATCACAAGATATGTGTGGTGGTGGCAAAGGAAGCACCACACTGCCCTACCAACTATATTCATGTAGAGTTATATCCCAGGCAGCAGAAAGAATGCCCGGGCAGTTTCTGGAAACACTGAGGGTGATCTCCAAAGAACCACGGATGCTGTCCAAAGAGCCAGAGGCCACTCCCTGCCCTGACCTGCTGCTCCCTCCCCAGACATCCTGGAAGCAACCTGCACCTTAGCTTCCTCAACTTCTCAAGGGGTTTCAAGCTCTGGTCCACCCCACCTAGCGCACCAATGAACAACTACAGTCTTACTGGCTTCTGGGGAGATCCAAGATCTAGCATTAGACCCAAGAAAACAAAACTCTTAACTGCTGATCCGTTGGATCACACTTGGTCATGCGGGCACTGACCGGGAGTAAGCCCTTCCCAGGCGGCCACTCCTTCCCAGCACCACGGCTGGGCCTGGCCCATGGCCTGCTCCTGCTCTGCACAACCTTCAGAGCTCACCACATACCACCTGGGCACGGGTGCAGGAAGACGGAAGGGCTCTGCTCTGACCCCCATGCCCATCTTTGCGGAAGTAGGACCCAGGAAAATATCCTCTACCTTCCTCACAGTTCGCAGGGCTGCAGATGGAGCAGAGGTGCACTTGTTGGCAGAGGATTTAATATCCTCACTTCGCTACATATTGTCCCTCACCCCTCAGTCCCCAGTGCTTTGCCACATTCTCCATCACCCTTTCAGATGCTCTCCATCCAAGGCACAGCTTTCAGTTTGCTTTTCTGGCCCAGGTGCCACTGTGCCATGCTCAACCTGCATCCAGCACTGAAGCATCCCAGTCAGACAGTGCAGGTCATGCCTGTCATGCTGTCTCTGGAACATGAACCACAAACCCAGTCCCCTCGCCTAGAAGAATGAAGAAAGAAAGGAAGAAAAAAAAAAAAAACCAAAACCTTTAGTTAGGGGAGAATAACAAAAGGAAATGCAATATAGTTGCAGATAATGCTTTTCTTTGTTGAAAATATAATTTGAAAAAAGTGACCTGTAGATATTTTCGCTGTTTGATAATTGCCCTCATGCAACCAGTGTAGGTTCACCCTGATTGAGAACATCCTCCCCTGCCTACCACCCAGCTTTCTGGTGCTCTCCTTATCCTCCAAGACTCTTTGTAAGTGTCCTGACCTCTCTATGGCTTTCCTGGACTTCTCAGGCCAGAATTGACGGTCGTTTCTTTTCCAGCCACACCTTTTATACAGGAACTCTAGTACTTATGCAATTGATTACATTGTAATTGCACGCTTATACATTTTGGTTACTCCATCCCCACCCCAATTACTCAACTGTAAGCTCTTTGAGGTCAAGGCCCCTGTATTATTAATTGCCATATCCTGGACCAGCACGAAGAACAATGCCTGGCAAACATAATAGACGTTAAGTGTATTTGGAACAAATGTTTTTGAATGGGAAATTCCCAAATGTTAACTCTCCCACTTCTCCTTGTCTATCTGATTCCCAGGTATTGCTCAAAGACTTCTCCAACAACTACTCCCCAAACTGAAGTTAACCCATTGTCTCACTCCTAGTGATATGATGCTTCCGAAGAAAACTGACCTCTGACAGGCATGGCTATTTCTCATCGCACAGCCTGGTACAGTACTGGTTCAAGGATTCTGGAGTTCAGGACTGAGTTCTATTCTTTCATAATTCCAACCACCAATAACTGGTGGCTTATTATGTGCCAAGAGCTGATCCCTCTGCTGAATCCTGTCTTTCAGAAACTCAAGAATGGCTGCTAAGCCTTCATCCGCCAAGTTCATCCCGCAAGCATGTGAACTGGGGTGAGTCCCTCAAGCCTCTCGACCTCGATCTCATTTATGGGAAACAAGACTGCTCCCGCCTGGATTAGCCTGGCTCAATTGAGTCAAGGTTATGTATTTTCAGTTTCACTTGCTTTAGAAACTGTTCGCTTCCTTAAATGAAAAGCCCAAGCTAAATGTTTGGTGCTACTGAAAACTGCAAACCACGAGGCGCCTGCAGACGGCACACAGAGTACAAGACGGCATTTTCGGGACCCGAACAAGCTTTAGCCGCAAGGAATGCTGGGTGAGCTCAGGTATCCACGAACTGAGCAGATGCCAGTTAGAAGCAGCAGAGTCACTTCTATCAAAGACACTGTCTCTAAACTACGAAATCCCAGCAACTGCAGAAGGGCTGTGGTCTAAAGTGGTTGCGAAAACTCTGGATTAATGAAACACTCGTGCGGGTCCAGAAGGATTGAAGAGAAAATGTGGCCAAACCAAGAACCAAGAAGATGAAAGGTGACAGAGATGGGGACTGGCTAAGCTTTCACCACTTCCTCGGTCGGAAAGGATTAGACGCTGGCATCAGAACCAAAGTGTACATTGTTCTGTATTTGTAAAATGATGTTTCTGTTTATCGTATATGGTTTAGTCCATAGCATGGCTTCAGTCGTTCTCAATTAATTCTCTTGTTTCCATGTGATCAAGTTAAAGAGAACCCCCAGCTAACGTTGAAAGTGAAATCTATTCTGGGACTTCCAGATGACACTTGTTGCTAGACACTGGCCTGAGCAGAGGAGCTGTTTTCTCCTAGTAAGAGGCAATTTTACAAGGTCGGTTAGCTCTGGATGTGAGTTCTCAACAAAGACAGTTGAAAACAGAGAAGCACTATGGAGAGGAAAAGCATTATTATGATGGAGATCATCTTTTGTAAGGCCTTGTTATGTCCTTGGTCTAGTGTGGCTGGTAAAGGAAGGCAAACTAGAGAGGTGGACATGTTCCATCCCAACGTCCGAGGTAGGTGCTTTTTACTTTTTCGACTTTTGATGATGACAAACTATTTGACTACTGGGTCCATTTTAAAAAACATTTTCTATTGATTTTCTCTCTTAATGTAAACATATCATCAATTAGAGTCTAAATTCTCTATGACAGCAGTTTGTTTTCTTTTTGATAGCCTCCTTTATTTCAGTATTTGGCCAAAAGATAAAACCTCTTTTTTAATTTATTTTTTTTCCCCTAAAGCTTTAAAGCTATTTGCAGCATATTTAGCACAGAAGCTCTCTATATTTTCAGGAGTTATTTTTATCTTAATGTCACTAAGACATATCAAGCACTGACATAGTTGGTGAGTATGTACTCAGTTAATTATATGCTGAAAGGTGATGCTGGGAAATGCTCAATGGCCGTAAGATTTGAGTACAAAAATCTAAATACCGGTCTAAAGTGGTTGTAAAAAAAATTGGCATTTTTTTTCCTACCATGTCAATGAGCAAAACTGATGATGACATCTACTAAACCGGTCATTTTTAAAAGAAAATAGTGCCAAAGAATCCATAATTTCTTAAACATCCTCAGTGTTCCAAGGCCAGAAAGTATGGCCCTCTCAGTGGGGTTCCTTGGTCCACAGTTCCACAGCCAATTAACAGGAAAGGCACTGCTGGCCTGTGTGATGTCTTGTCGCTACTAAAATCCCCAGGTATTCAATTATGGCAGACACACTGATGGTTGCCATCACATCCATTCTCCCATTGTCCTGGCTAAAGTGTCCCAGTATCTTCAATGGGCTGAAATCTAGGTGATGGCCCATGATTGGTCTAAGCTAGGGGTTGGCAAACTTTTTTTGTAAATGGCCAGATAGTAAATATTTTTCGGTCTGTGGGCTATACAGTCTGTGCTATAATTACTCAAATCTGCTGTTTTAGTTGAATGCAGCCAGAGACAGTATGTAAATGCTTGGACATGGCTGTGTCCCAATAAAATTTTTTATAAAAACAGGTGACAAGCCAGATTTGGTCTGTGGGCCACAGTTTGCCGACTCCTTCAACAGTTGTAATAATTAACATTTTTCAGTTTTCTGCTTGAACAGATATTTTTATCCCATTCTCTCATAGAATTTTATTTCAACGTCATATATTTTGTTTCGCTTTTTTAAAATTTACCACTCTGTTATTATTTTTGTCACAGAAATCTGTGTAATAAATTGAATTTAATAAATTTTGAGGCATGAAGCTCAAAGTGTCAAAATATTTATCTTGGCTTGAGTTATCAGTTTTGATTATTAAGGCACAATTGATCGAAACAGAAATATATTAAAAGTCTGATAAACAGTAACAAAACACAGATATTTATTGGAAATATATCTTGCAATGAGATGGCTCTTACATTGGTTCCTTTATGCATAAATGAATATTATTTATTACTAAGAGATAGTGTTCAGCACTTTTTTTATTCTTTTTTTTTAAAAAAAAAAAATGCAAGGCCTGAGGAAACGTTCCAATAGATGGGAACAGAAGCAAGTTTTAATAGTAATGTCTTTCAGCTTTGAGCTCCATCTAAGTCATATGCCAAAAATCACATAGCAATCTATGATCCAACATTATTTTTAGTGGCCACTTTTTTACATGCAAATTAGTTCTGTTTTCGTCTTAGTTCATAATTCAAATAAACGCTTTGTTTTACCTTAATTTGTATATTTTACTTATTTTTAGTGAGAGCTTTTTCAAGTGATTTATTTTATTTTATTATTACTTTCAAGTATATAGTACATTGGTTAGACACTTATATAGTTTATGAAACGATCCCCCCATTACTCTGCCACCCCTCTGGCTCTACACATAGCCATTACATGACTGCTGACTACATTCCCTATGCCGTGCTCCCCATCCCCATGACTGTCTCTTGGTTAGTGGTCATTTAGATCCTCCTTTAATTTGGTTGAATGCAGAGAAGCAGACATCACCTGAGCTACACTAGGAGTCACTTTCCAATTGTTAGGGTACCATAAAGTGTTTGCCCTGCTCCTGGTCTTTACACAGACGTTGCTTACATTCTCCAGCCCCTTTCATTCCTGCAGGGTTAGTCTTCTCTTTGTAGTGCACATTTAATTAATGCTGTAGCCGAAGCCCTTTCTGTCTGCTATGCACCAGGGATTTTAAGAAAATTGGAAACTCATGAACTCTTTTTCTTGCAGGTTATGCTTAATTATTGGGTAGGCCTGCCAATTTCGAGACAACGCATTTAGGTGTGGAAGATTAGAAAACACGTAAGAAATCACAATTTTCCCTTCTCAGTCCTATATCAGGATGGTCACCTGCCTCTGCACCATTTGGGTCTAAATGTTCTATCTTTCAGCTCCGATTGCATAATCTCTCCTGTTTCAGTGATGGTTCTTTAGGTTCTGTTTTAAGCAGCAGAAATGAACTCTAGATAACTACTGTGAAAAGGTAATTTAATGGAATTATCTAGTGGCTTAAAGAATTGGGGGAAAATCTAAATATCTAAGACATGAGGTGGCAGGATAAGGGATCAGGAACATCATCCGTGGCTGACGTTTTGTCACCTATGTCAGGATGAATCAGCTCTAACTGTCCTCGATTAACATGTCTCCACTCAGGATTCAAATTCTCAGAGAGAACCAAGTTGGCACTGTTTGGTTCATGGGCCCATCTATTGCCTGGGGTGGTCCATCCTCCAATTTTTCAATCTCCTAAATTTTCTTTTCTCTCTGCTTTGCCCAAGTCCACATTTTCTTTACTATTGCACCCTGAATTTCCCCAAGTGCCACCAACCGATGTGAAAATACACATACAAAGCAACCTTAATAACAATTCCAATGTTACTGGTTCTGTGCCTCCGCCTGGACAAAGCAGGACCTCAGTCTCCACCCCAATGTGTCACCTGGGTCTTTCATGGAGTCCTAGGGAAGTCTCATGAGAAGTCACTGATGGTGCTTCATCTTTGCAGTCTCTGCTAATGTCTAGATGTAGAGAAGCCACTGGGTTAGCAGTTTCTGCTGTCAGGCCCTGCTGTCCTGTGAAAATGCCAATAGATTATGCCTGTCTGTCTGTCTGTCTGCCCATCCATCCACCGCCCGTCTGACCATCCATTCATCCATCCATCCATCCATCCATCCATCCATCCATCCATCCATCCATCCATCTATTTATCTATCTGGAGATATTTTAAGAAATTGGCTCACAGTGTCAGAGGCTGGCAAGTCAAAAATCTTCAAGGGAGGCCAGAGACCCAGGGAAGAGCTGATACTACAGCTTGAGTCCAAAACAGTATGATGGTAGTACTCTCTCTTGCTTGGGGAAATCTGTCTTTTTTCTCTTAAAGCCTTCAACTGATTGGACGGGGATCACCTATATTGTGGAGGATAATCTGCTTTACTCGAAGTCCACTAATTTAAATGTTAATTTTATCTAAAAAATATCTTCACGGCAATGTCTAGACTAGTGTTTGACCAAGTATCTGGATAGCATGGCCCAACTAAGCTGACATATAAAATTAGCCATCACAGCTCCTTATGCAAACAAACTCACATTAATAAAAACCTATGGTTGATAGCCTAAAAGTGTGTCCTAAATGCTCAGGCACTGAGAACACCGAAGAGTTCATCTGGAGCCTATTAAACTTTGTATGTCAAGGTAAAGCTTTCTTCTTCTTTTTCTAAACCTATTAAAAGATGTGTCAAGAGGCCAATGTTTTACTAAAATATCTCAAAGATTTAATTCATGCTCCTAATATGCAGTGTCACACACTGTCATAGTCTGTACCTTTTCTAAATACGCAGGCTTCAGGAATTCAGTCATTCAATGGATACATCGCCTACTTTTACCCTGTGGTTTAGACAGGATAAATGTTAGAGTTGAAAGGCCTCAGGTAAGATGGACTGTAAGGAGCCCAGAGTGCTAAGGGAAAGGGGGTGGTGCCAATGTCTGACGTGGTGACATGGACTGTGAGGCCATCGCACCTTGTCCTCCTTCCCTATGTTCATTCCTGTGTCTCAGTCTGTTCTCACTGCTATGGTTACACAGAAAATGCAAGTGTGCAGTTAACTGCCTGTAGACACACAGAGTTTTCAAGAGGAAAAGAAATCTCCACAGGCTGTCCACTGCTCTACAGACTCAAAACTAGGGTCCAGGTAGGTGGCTGAGTGAGGAAGCCTACCAGGCAGCTGAAGATAAGGAGCCCAGAGGCCCAGGCTGTATTCCCAGGAAGATTCCTGAACTTGGAATTGACAAGGTAACCTTGGCTAGCCACATAGTCAATCTGAGTTTCAGGCTTTCCTGGCTCAAAAATGAAGCTAATCTCTTGTCCCCTGCAGAGTTCTTATAAGGATTAGATGAAATAACTCATCTGAAAAGGCAAATCAATTCCATGTCCTTAGCAGGCACTCCTGATATATTCATTTGTTATTTAATCTATTGACAGTAAAAAATTAGTGAACAGAAAATAGATGCTTAGCTTTCACTGGGGGCAATTTAAATTTTAAAGAAGTCCCATCAATTCAAATTTTAAAGAATCCCATCTGCCTTATGATTCAGGTCACTCTGACAATGAATAGACTGAGTACCTCGGTCCCAGTCTCTATGGAGATCTGTTATAGACAGGCTAGTATCTAGAACAGAAATTGCCCACTAATTGGGGCTTCAAAATACAAGTCCCCTTCAATGGCTCTATTTTCCCTAGGAAACTGGGTGATTTTAACTCTGTGGCATAAAGCAGGGGGGCTGTTTGGGGATAGAGCCACACTGGATGATGTTGGGGGAGGGGATTCTAGAATGAAGAGGCAAGAAAGGAGCAAGTCCTAGATTTCTTTATTTTTGTTTTATTTATACCTGGTTATAAAAGCACACATGCAAAATGTGGAAAACTTGAAAAGTAAATGGAAAATAAAGAGTTAAGAGAAAAATTATCCATAGCCTACCTCTCAAAGAACAATTATTGTTAACAGCATTGTGTATTTCCTTTCAGTTTTTTTCCTATATTTTCTTGATTACATAGTGACTATATATTTTGCATTGCAGTTTTAATCTAACATTTTAATAGAAGAATTTACCCATGTTAATACCATATATACATTATTTTAAAGGTCTCATCATATTCTGTCAAGTTAAATATGCCCTAATTTACTTCCAGTGTTCTATTGTTGGGCATTTAGATTATTTGTTTTTTTTTTTTTTTATATTACGAATAATTCAGTACCTCATTTTTGTACAGCTTTTAAAAAGTACCATATGATTTCACTTATATGCGGAATCTAAGGAACAAAAAGAACAAACTAATCAAAAACAGACACAACTATCGTGGACAATTTGGTGACAGACAGAGGGGAGGGGAGTTGGGGGGCTGAGAGAATGGGGTGAAGGGTTAAAGTAGTACAAATTAGTAGTTGATAGTTGGGCACAGGGAGCATGGCAGAGGGAATGCAGTTAGCATTAATATGATTGCTAAGTGGAGGCCCAGGGGAGGGAGGGAGCAATTGGGAGGATCGTTTTACTATATAGATCGTTGAACTATATAGATGTCTAACGTACTGTACACTTGAAACTAATTTAAATAAATAATTTTTTAAAAATCTGTCGCCTCTTTAGGTCTAGGTTTTCAAAAATGAAATTATGGGGTAAAAGGGTTTGGACATGCTGAAAGCTCCTGACACGTGTTGGTAGAAGGTTATGACCCTTTAGACTTCACCAGCAATGAATGGGAGTGCCTTTTTCAATCTACCCTTGTCAACATTGAACAGAATGATGAAAAAAATCACTAAATGAGGAAAAGATAGCTACTTGAAACACAAACTCTACTCCCTTGCTTTCTAGTGAGGTTTAATATTTTCCCACATATTTGTTAACCTGTGAATGTCCTTATCCCACTGTGATAATGTTTTAATGTTATATCTTTTTTAGGTGTATTGCATGACCATTGGGTATCTCTAAAACATCCCATAGAGTTTATACCAAAAGGGCAGTATTTACGAATTTATGAATTTATTTGTGAACACCAAGAGATAAGGGATAAGATATCCAAGTTTTAAACTCCAAGTGCAAAGAAATCAAGCCTTAAATTGTCTCAGAAAAATCAAAGCAAATGCCACAGGCATAATGAGATGTGTTTTGATTTCAGTTCCAAGCAAATTTTTTATCTCATTTCCTGAAAACAATCTCCCAAATTGGTCTGTGTTAAAAATAATAGCACAAAACGACAAAAATCAGAGAGAACAATTTTTATAACGAAGCAAAAGACTAGGAAGCCAATTTGTCCCCAAAGAAAGTAGGATCATCATTCTTGAATCGATTTGACTGCAAATGATAATGGCTGATATGTATGGGCCGGGTTTGTTCTCAAAGTTTTGTTTCCTGCTGAAGACCTTAAAATGCAACTACTATATGTCTTTATTGATAATGTTTGAATGAATCTGTACTATAAATTGCCAAGAAGATAAATTTATGGATAGTAAAAAAATGACAAAGTAAATGGTTCAGTAGTATCCCATTGGCTATATAACTTCCCAAATAAGTAAGCCATCGTTCATTCTATAATCAATTTATCTGTTAACCCCCCCCAAGTTAAAATTTTTAAACTAACACTGACAACAGAAATACATTTTAATGCAAAACATACGAGCAAAAGAATGAACGAAGAACTAACTATATGATCATAATTATAGCAATGACAATTAAAGGGGAATTTTCATTTAAAATTAAGATGCTTTTATTATAATAAATAACCGAACAGAACACCAAGACATATAGGCTCTTTTTCATTGCGATGAAAAAGAAGAAATGTGCAGCTACAGATAACACCATGTTTACAGTGACTAGACACTATCTGGGTCCCACCTGACGAACCCTACATTTCTGATGGGAGTCACTCTGAACTACACCACAGACAGGCCCAGGTGCTTGATACAGTTATTTGCTTCCAGTGCAATTTGTTAATATTTTTGCATGAATGTCTACTTTCAACTCCTAGCTCCTTAAATTTTTTTTTGTGGGTAAGAATTTTTATTATTATAATTATTCATGGCTCCACAGTATTCCAAAAAACATGCCTACGGTAGCCACTGGATGGACAACTGGGAATTAAACCGACGCAGCAAAAACAAGACTAATTTTCATAGGAAGGGAAAAGTACATTGTGGGCAGACGGGAGTGAAACGTGGGTTTGAAAGTTGCTTCACAAAAATGGGCATCTCTGTAACTTCACAGAGCTGCCATCAACTGTTTTACTGAGATTTCGCACACGTGCGCACGCACACACACATACTATGTGTTTTTCATGGAATCTGACATACACAAGGTTTTAAAAATCCAATTTCTTTGAATATGAACATGCTGAAAGAACATCTTGAAGACTAATTGATACCCAAAGCAAATCACTTCTAAACCAAGAGGTGAATTTTGGATTGTACGAGGGGCAGAGGAGTTGATGGACCAGGTAGATGACAGCAGAATGCCTCACAATGCTGTCCCCTAGTATGACACCTGCTTGGCCAGGGGAAATCTGTATTTAAAGTCTAAACAATCTGTTGTAAACTATTTTTTTTGTTTCAAGAAATTGGGCAGGTTTTAAAAGTTGTTATTTATCTGAAAATTTCTATACTTGATTCAAGTCAAAATATTCCTTAAATGTTTTTGCACAGTGAATTTTGCTGTGTCTCTTATATAATGCTGAGGGGTGATACAGCTTGCTAATAAATATGCAAAATAGAATCTTCTGAGGTATCCTTCAGGCCGTACATCTGAGGTACTTTGACCCAGACACACTTCTCTGTCAAATTGGGCCATAGCAAAATTTCAGGAAGCAAAAACCTACCACAAGTGTCATGATTTTTTTCCTGGTCAGGTTCTAACGATGGACTTGAATAATATGGAAAGACAGGAAATGAATTCAACTTTTCCATACCTTTTGATTTGAGACAATAATAATCCCAAGACTTCTGAGATGCCGTTACGAGACACCATACAAGATTGAAACAACAAGATTCCCACCTTCTCCTCAGCAACTGCTTTCTGCCAATTTTGATTAAAGTTTAGGTGTGCTCTATATAGATACGCTAGACACACTGAGTGTGGAAGACTTCTCAATAACCCTCCTCTTTCTTAAAAAAATTGGAATAGATATATATTCACTTTTTGGATGTCTTTCCAGGTATCCTTTTATGTATGGTCTATTATTTTCTGATGGCCTACTTTGAGACTCAGAGAGTTGTCATGCAATGTTCACACAGAAATGATGCAAGATTAAGTTAAATGGGATTACCTAAGCCTCCTGCCTCCTCATTAAGTGGCTAGAAATGGGAAAGGGAAATTTAAAAAATAGCCTTAGGAGCCATTTGCTGCCCTTTTTACAACTTAGTTTTCAATATCTGGCTACTCCTAGAGACAGTAAGTGATGCGATCCTGAGCTAGTATAGTCGTCACTTAACATTACTGCTGTTTGATGAAAATGACATGTCATTTCATTGTAACTGATAATGACGCACACACACAACTCTGAGTAGATGTGGAGTCCAGAGGCTGAGACTGAATGCTTTATTGCTATTAACTGCTTAGTAAATTTGGAGATTTTTTTCTGATCCACGGGGAAGAGGAATAGGAAAAATTGAAAGAAGATCGTGTAGGTATTAATGTTCCCTTCCGTGCGTGGTGAATATATTGGACAGTAAAGGCTAGCATATCTTAATCACTGCTATTGCAATGATTGTCAACTGCGATTTTCAGTGATTTCCCACCACCTTGAAAATCAAACCCGAATTCTTCACATAACCTGACCAACTCTACATGTCACTGCAAGAGTCATCGCTGGGGAAGAATATCAGTGTGTGTCTCTGTGAAACTCACCGCTAGCCATTTCCTTCACATGGAGATCATCATCTCCCCTTTCACATTTTTAACTATTTTTTAAATCTTTTATCATCTGCCTTTATTTCTTATCCTCTATGAAGGTTTCTCCAAACTCTAGAGCTAGTGACTCCTTGCTCTATGTTCCCACAGCTGATGGGTGAGTTGGTCAGGCATGTGTCAGCACATAGTGGGATCGACACTCATACATCCTGACACCACCCTCCCTAAACAATCTGCCTGATTCACCATCATGTTTCCTGCATCCAGCACAATTCCTAAGAATGTAACGTTACTTATGAAATGAATGAACGAAAAGCTGAGACCAGATGAGACGCGCAGCCCTCCCGTCCTCACCTTGGTAGTCTCTTCACTGCAGTCGGCACTCTGGGCTGATCAATCGCTGCTGGTCCTACTTGTTGCAGGAAGATGGGTGCCACTCACCTGGCTTGCTGGCAGACGCAGCAGACCCAGACCTTCTCGTGCTTCTGGTAGGAGCAGCAGCTCTTGCAGACGTTGAACGCGCAGTCCCCACAGCGGCGCTTGCTGTTGACGAGGAAGGTGAAGGGCGAGCAGCAGCGCATGCAGCAGTGCTCCACGAACTTCTGGTGCTTCGAGAGGATGCTGCACTTGCTGCCTTCTTCGTCCAGCTTCTGCTTCAGCTCGCTGGGAGAGGGTGAGGAGGAGAGAGGATAAAGGGTTAGGGGGCTCTCCTGGGCATCTCCCCACCCCCTCAGCCCTTCCACAGGATGAGCCGCATTGAGGGTCTTTCCGTACGACGATGAAACTCAGAAAAATCAATCGCTCGACATAATATCCAGAGAGGAACTCCCAAAGGTGGATTAATTCTGTGTACTTCCATATGCCATATTTTCTGTGAGAAAGCATGAAAACCTTACTACTTATATTTCAGACACTACGTTGAGATACATCTTATTATAAAACTAAGCACATCTTAGAAAAAGAAAACCTTTAACTTAATTAACACCTTTTTAAAGGAGCAGGAGCTCATGTTATTATGTTAAAACATTAATCCTCACAACAGCCCTGCTGGGAAAATGATCAATGCAGTCCTGGCCTGATTTAACGTTCCTGGAAATGGATGCACCCAGGGATTTTAAAAGCTTTCAAATCAATGTGAGTCAATAGAGATTCTCTGGGTGATGGGCAAATCCTAGGCACTGGCAATTCAGAGTTGAATAAAAGACAACCCCTTTCTTCCAAAGAGTTCATGGTCATACAGGGCACAAGGGCAGCCATATTAATGCAAAACATGACATTGCATGCACTCCTGTCTATACTTGGTGAGAAGAAAATGGGGGACCCTGAGAGGCAAGGGTACACCCCAAGCAGACTGAGTTATCTAGAACCGAGTTACTCTGACACAAATTTGTGTGGTTTTTGCTGCTAGAAAAATGGATGCCCACAGATAGTAACAGAAAAATAATTTATTTCTTCTGTACCAAGTTTGTGATTGAGCATCTCATCCTAGATAAATCTACGATGTATGTGACAAATATTTTCTCCTATTTTGCACTTGTCTTTTCAACTTTGCTTATGATGTCTTTCATCACTTGGAGTTGTTTAATTTTTCTGTAGTTAAATCTGTCGGTCTTTTCTCTTATGACTTCTGAGTTTTCTGTCTTGCATAAGAAGGCCTATTCTACCCTCATGAGTTTTATACATATTCAAATAGCCCTTGTAGTGCTGTTGAATGGTGGCCCCCCAGAAAGATATGTCCATGCCCTAATCCATCATAATCTGAAGGGTTACCTTATTTAGAAAAAGGGTCTTTGGAGATATAATTAAAGGATCCTGAGATGAGATCATCCTGGATTACCCCGGTGGGCCCCAAATCCAATGACAAGTGTCCTTACAAGAGACATGGCAGAGAAGACAATCTGAAGATGGAGCTAAAGTCCTCAGCCATCTCTGCCTTTGGGATTCCTCCCGTGGCCCTGTCACTGGCCATCTTGCTGTCCCATCTCTACCCATCCAGGCTCCCTCCGGACTCCTCTCTTTCTTTCCAGGATCCTTCATGGCTGGCCTGACCAAAGGAAAATTCTCAAAACCAATGACCTAAATGGTAAACAATGGCTACATACATAGGAGTCACCCTTGCCTGACACATTAGGCACGGGGGTAAATTAATCAGGACATAGATAAGCAAAGATGAAAAATGTTACAATTACTTGCATTCTACTACTCTGAGCTATTTATGTATCTATCCACCTTCTCCCTTCCTTCCCTCCTTCTGCTGCCCTCAAATTATAAAACAGGATATTATGTGTATTGTTTTAATTCTGAAGCTTAGAAAATTTTTGTTTAGAGTTTCAAGTGCATTGGCATAAAGTGGTTCACAGATTCCTCTTATGACTTTTAGACTTTTGCTGTATTTGTAATCATGTCCCCCTTTCTTTCTGAATAGTGCTTATTTGGGCCTAAGCTTTTTATCTTGATTTTTATACAGGTATCTCATTTTTAGCTGCTTGTCCTCCAAAGCCTCAAGGCCCACATCCTGGCCCCATGCAGAAATGAAAACTGCAGCCACCAGCCAGCAGAGCCTACGGCCTGCTGTTTTCTCCCATTTGACTAGGCTGACCATTCTGGTTTCAAATTCCTTCTTCACTTCTAGGAATACCCCTTTCTTAATTTTCCCCATAGCTTAGAAGAAAATTGAGATATACTCCACATACCATAAAACTTACCCTTGTATTAAATTGCACGATTCGGTAGTTTTTTGTATACTCATAAAGTTGTGTGAGCACCACCACTATCTGATTCTAGAACATTTTCATCAACCCAGAAAGAAACCCCATATTTATTCAGTTACTCCTCACTGCCTGCCTTCCTCAGTCTCTGCCAACCACCAAGCTACCTTTTGTTTCCATGAATTTGCCTATTCTGGACATTTACTATAAATGGAATCACACCATATTGGGCCTTTTGTGTCCGGCATCCTTCTTTGCACGTGTTCAAGATTTATCCATGCTGTAGCATCTATCGGCACTTCATTCCTTTGTATTGCCAAATAATATTCCATTTTTAGCTATACCATATTTTATTTATCCATTCATCAACTGTTGGACATCTGGGTTGTTTCTGCTTTTTGGCTATTAAGAATAATACTTCTAATAACATTCATGTTCAAGTTTTTGTGTGAACATGTCTTTTCAATTCTGGAAGTGGAATTATTGGGTCATACGGTAGTGCTATATTGAAACTTTTAAGAAACAGCCAGACTGTGTCCCCAATGGCTGCACCATTTTATATGAAGATTCCAAATTCTCCACTTCTTCACCATCACTTGTTATTGTCTGCCTTTTCTATTACAGCTGTTCTAGAGGCTGTGAGGTGGTATCTGACTGTGGTTTTAATTTGTGTTTCCCTAACAATGAATAATGTTGAGTATCTCTTCATGTAATTATCAGCCACTTGTACAGCTTCTTTGGAGAGAAGTCTACTCAAATCTCTTGTTGATTTTTAAATTAGGTTATTTGTCTTTTTGTTGTTGTGTTATAAGAGTTCTTTGTGTATTCTGGATGCAAATCCCTTATCAGTTTTATGACTTGCAAATATTTCTCTTTCTTATGTTAAACCTTAAATTTTATTGGTATTTTTAATGTGCTTTTTAGTACAAAGAAGTGTCACACGAGTTCACCTCATCCTGCTATTAGAATTGAAAGCCTACTTATGGTTTTATAACCTCATTTTCCACTTAACGATGACATATCATAAACATGACAACTCAAAAAGTGTTTACAGCTTTAGCTTCCAGGTACCCTGAGCTGGCTTACGCATCTGCCAATATATGAGCAGGGCTTACTGCTCTGCATGGCGGTCCCCAAAACTGATTTGTTGCTTGAGCATTAGGTAATAAAGGGAGGCTGAATCCAGCATTAAAAGGGGAGGCCACATCAGGCCTGCTAATAATTCCATAGGGTAAAATGTTATATTTGTGAATCTGGGTGAACAAAATGTTTACAGGGAAACAGGACAGGGGTTTTTTTGTTTTGTTTTGTTTTCCTCTCGTAAGGCATGAAGATGTTCTTTTCCAGTCCTTCGGATTTAGAGCAGGAGAAGAGCTAAGTTATCAATGGCTCTGACATATGTAAACAATATAAGAACAGCCTTAGAAATTGACAAGCTTCTATTGATATTTCAGAGACACTAAATTAAATGGGATAAAACATCCAGTAAAGAAAGTCTTTGGGGATCAAAAAGGCTCTGTGAACTCAATACACAGGATCACTCGAGCTTTATGAGTTTTGTTTCCTGATACACAGAGCTTCAAATGCCAACGGCATTTTAAAACTCACCAGGTGTCTAATAATAAAACTGTACCAATCCTCCAGAGTTTGTCCAAGCAAATGGGGTGTTTTGAACGACAGGCTCTGTGGAGGAGTAGAATGCCCTCCTTCTGAACTATCTCTGATTTATCAGCTTCTATTTCCCTGCAGTTCCTCATGGAAGAAGTCACTGGATAGAATTATATAGGATAACGTACAGTGACTGATTCCAGAATCAACTAAGAATCATGCAAAACCACGTACCTGCTTCAAAATGTCCTAGGAAGGTTCAGGCCCCCAAATGGCCCTCCAAGTTAGAAAAAAGTGATGGGTTTAAAGGCAAAGGCTAGGGTATATAGCTGGGCTCAGTCACTTAGCAAAGAGCCTCTGCTTTCTGAGTTGCAATGAAAATTCCTACTTCACAGAGGTGCTAGAGACTGTAAATGAGCAAAACAACAGTAAGCAAATACTAGGTGTTCCTTTGGATTAGCAAAAAACATAGTGGTCTCCATACCTATAACATTTGATCACACTTGTTTATATGTTGAGAAAGTTTTTGTGATAGTATTTGGGCAAGAGTGCCCGAGACTTACTTGTGAGTTGAACACTGGATCATAGTAGGTATGAAGTAGCATCTCACTGTGGTTTTGGTTTGCATTTCTCTAATGATTGATAATGTGGACATTTGATCGGTTGGTCTTTAGCATGTCATCTAACATCTGATCTAGCCTCCTCTTGATATATCACTCTGAAACAGGTATCTGAAAAGCCTATCAGCGTTTCATGGTTTCCTGGTCCACCGCCATGTCGACTCTGCTAGGTCAGTAGTGGGTGAAGCACCATGTGTCGAAAGGATGCACACAGGCTCACTGGGGACGGTGTGTCATGATAAGTTAGCGGTATCTGCCATGAGCATAGCAGGGATAAGTAATGGCATATATGTCACTTGTTTTCTATCAAAGAGACAGTGATTCCGATCCATAGCTATAAGCCACCACTTCATGGTCACAGGCACTATTGCTTCAATTGCCAATTACTCACTCAATTCACATTTGTTGAACATCTACTATTCCAGGCATGGGGATTTAAAAAAAACACATTCTCCTTTCTCTTTGTAAAACATGTATTAAAGTGGGGATTCAAATGATGACACTTCAAGTAAAACATAAAATGATCCTAAGTTGTAAGGCATTCTATTAGAGGGTAAGTTCGGAACTTAGATCAAGAATAACATGGTGACCTAGCTTAGATTGGGTGGTGAGAGAACTCTTCTCTGGGGAGGTGACATTTAAGTTAAGACATAAAGTGAGAAGGGGCTAGCCCAGTTAAAAAAAAAAAATAGCATAACAGCAGAGGAAAAAAGTTTAATGTTGAGGGGAGGGGAGCGAAGCACAAGATGCAGGTTCTGGAAAAGAGTTTGAAAATTTTTCTAAATACAAGGAGACTTTGTTGAGGAGTGTGAGCAGAAAAAGAGCAGGATCCAGTTTCCATTGTCATGTCACAGTAACACCGATGTCCAGAGGAGGAGAGCACCATGGGAATCTAGGTAAAGAGGAGCGAGGTCTGGACTAGGGTGGGAGCTGAGGATTTGGGAGGAGGTGGACTGATGCCGGTGCACCTGCTGAAGGGTTTGATATGAGGGCCGATGGAAAGAACGCACTAAGAACCACTCTCAGGTTTCTGGCTTGTGTGGAGAGTGAAGCTGTTTGTGGAAGACGAGGGTGGGTAGGAGCATGTTTCAGGGAAACCTGTGAGATGTTTGAAGAGATTTACCAAGTGGACAGCTGGATGTGTGTTTGAGCAGCTGGACCAGCTATGTTAGTTGGGGAGTCATTTTCATAAACATCTTTGAAGATATGGGTATAGATAAGCTACCCTAAGGGAGAGAGAGAGTACAGCAAGGGGAGAGCGAGAAGGCCTAGAAACAAGCCAGGAAACCCCCAAACATTTAAACTCAGACAGAAAGATTGGAGAGATGAAGACAGACGAAGAGACTGAGAAACACCAAGGAAGATGTTTCAAGGACAGAGTGGCTGACCGTGTCTGCCACGAGGGCAGAGAAGTGTCCGCTGGGTTTGGCAACGGGAAGGTCATGGGTGACATTGACAAAAGGAACTTCACTGGGAATGTGGGGGAGGAGCCAGTGTGTGGACGTGCAGAGTGACCAGGAGGTGAGGGAGTGGATCAATCATGGAATGCTTCTGCCAGCAACATTATAAATGCTTTTAAGCACAAAGCTCCAAAGAGTGAACCCAATTTACGGGGCAATTAGAGTCATGATAATTTAAAAGTATGATTTGCGTTTAATATGTCATGGGTAACACTGCTCTTTCACTGTGTAATTTCAGGCAGAATCATTTTGCTGCCCCCTGACGGTGTTATCAAAATTCATTCAAGGCTCATAGAGGTCAAGGCACCATAGTAAAGAGAATAAACATTTAAACATTCCCTCTCGATGGCAGAGTTAACAGATACACACCAAAAGCAGTGTGGTTACCAGCTCTAAAACGGAGGAGACCACTTTAAACCAGAACTCTTGATGGTCCTTTTAGCCCTGCAGTCCTGAGCATTCAGTTTGTCCTGCACATTTCACATGAGCATTGTCCGAAGTTGTCGCGGGACCCTCATCAACCCAAATTTCTGCAGGCAGCTTAGTAAACAACGGATAATGGAGAGAGGGTGAGGAGCACTGGCTGTGTCCCTGACGGCTGTAAGTTACTCTGCTCTTCTAAGCCTCAGTTTCTCTTTTTTTTTTTTGACAAAGAAGGCTATCAGCAGCATCCTGAAATGTCTATTGTGGAGTAGATGAGAAAATGTACCTGAATTGACTAGCAGGTGCCTTAAAATTAAAAGTGATTCCACGGACATCTGGTATTATGTCAGTTCAAACCAGCCGAGCTTCTGCTCCACAGCAGGTGCTCAGAAAAGGCTCCCACCTCCCCACTGGATCTTCTGGAATATTTGGGCAAAGCCATTTGTCATGATTCACGTAGCCAATATCAGGTCTGTCAACAAGGTGATTTGATCGAAAGAACAGTCTGGACAAAAATTAATATCCCCAAGTGCTTTCTAAAGGAATTAGTGATTTCTTTTTGTTCCCAGGGGGTGAAGGCTGAAATGGCTAGAATCTTTTCTCTATGCAACATTTTTGCTAGTTACCATCTCTCTCTAAAAAAAAAATAATGAGACTGAAAAAAATTCGAGGTCACCGAAGAGAACCATAGTTTATATTTAACATGTTCAACCTATAGTCTGTGAAGGAAAATACAATTATAATTCAAAGAAAAGGGTTGCGAGATGAGTGCACATTTACATAAATCACCTCGGTGGAACCCACTGAAATAAGTAAGAAGAATGGGAATAGACAATAAGCCCCGTGAGTAATAAAATGAAGAAATTCCCACACACAACCTGCCTCTGCCAAAACAGACAATGGAAGCTATTTTGTGCCATCTGGACATCTGGAGGAAAGAGCGAAATCAGACACACAGGCATCCTGACCTTGAGCAGATAGAGAGTTCCCTATAAACAAACAGGGGCACCCCAGGGGCATTACAATTCTTTCCTGGAAACAAAGAGGACCTAGGGAAGGGCCAGGTCACAAGAGAACGTGAGACCTTCACACTGCAGGCTCATATCAATATCGCAGTATATCAGAGCTTCGTGACAAACGCAGACTTCCACCAGGAGCATGCAAAATAAGAGGGACACACCTCCAAATTGGTGGGCTCATCAGATCAGGTGGGAACGTGTCTGGAGTAGACATACCCCGCTGAAGCTGCTACTGTCCCAGATTACTCATTCTTCCAGAACCATCCCCTCACCTCCAAACGGCCCCGGCTATCTCTGCTTTCTTCACCTCGTGATAGCTCGGGACTGTGGTTTCACAAAGCAGTTTGACGATCACTCCCTTCGAAACTTTTCTTTGCAATACTGGGACATAGGGAGGTCCCATCTCCTCACATCAGCCACAATGCACACAACAGAACAAGCCCCTCAATAACAGCTATGAACGACTCACTTGAGCAGTAGCCCAAGAGGAATGAAGGTGTGAGGGCCAGGAATAAAGGAAGCTGCTAGAAAATGTTCTAGATACAGGTGGAGGAAGCTTCCTTTTCTGTAAAGTCAGAATTCTGTACATATCTTTGGCAAAAATGAGCATTTTATTTTCTCCTCCACCACCCGCTCCCTACACGTGCCCAATTCTTCCTTGTGTTTACTCGTAAATCACATTATGCTTAGAGAAAGGAAAACTGTCCCCTAATGCTTTATTAATCATCAAAATAAAAATGTAGACAATGGCACAAAAACAATGGACCACTGATGAACTTATGACAGACACCTTGTTATGTCCCGGATAAAGCAGCACATGCTACACACCATCATTTTTATAAAGGAGAAATAACAGCACGCGATATCTAAAACAACTGCCTTAGTCCCCTCCCCCAGATACCTATTGTTAGAACTAAGCCTCTTTCTGTTTTCCCATAGTCTCCTCTGTGTAGCACAAGGGGCTGGAAGCCTGGACACTACATTTCCCAGACCCCGTTGCCTGCTGGTGTTGGTTAGGCTCTGCAGGTAGGAGGCATCTGTCTGAGACTGGGAAGTGGGAGGGAGCCGCCATTTCTCTGCTTTATGCTCCAGTAAAGGCAAGCGACTGTGGGTGAACGTTGCCGGTGGGATTCCTTCCTCGCAGTGAGGAGTTTGGGTAACAATGGGACAGTAGCAGTGCCTCCATCAAGTGTGGGCTTCCAGACCTAAAGAAAGCAGCAGCTCCCAGGTAACATCATGTGCTTCCTGCTGCTTTCCCAGCTCTTCCGATAAATTTGTAACCAATTCCCCCAATTCAAACCCTCTGTATGAAATATTTAGAGGGTTTCTATCTTGATGGAACCCCAACTGACATCTTCAGAGAGTGGAAGTCACATACTGTCATATCCGAAGATATAAAATCCTTCCTCCACATGACCTTGACATCTGCACTCTTGACCACTCTGTTCTCTCAAAATTAGTGACCCTCAGAACTACCTGGTTTTCTCTCCAGATTAATCCATGTTTCATTACGTCTCTCCCCGAGTTTACTCCTTAATCCTCTTCTTTCCTAGTTCTACATCCCCCATTGAGAAATTTAAGCCCTATGTGTGTCATATATTACCATACACATGCCAGTGGTTCTCACTTCTTCAGTCTCGCTTGCTCTCCTAAGTCTCAGAGTAAGGTTTGGGACTGCCCAAATCTCTTCCGGGTCACTATCTTACGTGAGAGTGAACTCAAAATGTCTAAAATTATAGTTGTTATTTCCGCCTCAGGTCTTTCCCCCAAAGAGCCTAACTTCTATCCTGAGGCCTCTGTGGAATCCTAGGAGTCACCCTCAACTCTCTTCTAATGTCTGCTTTTAATCTTGCACCAAATCCTACCCATTTTGCCACTGAAATACCGCTTAAACGCATCTCCTCCGCTCTTGCTGTCACCGTCGTAGCTCAGACCCTCATATCACTGGCCTGCAGTGCTGCAAAAGACTCTTTACTTCAAGTCGCCTGCAACAATAAATGCAGAGGGATTCCGCCTCACTCCGACTGCCTCCACCACTACTGAGAAGGGTTCAATGAGGACTTCTGAACTGTATGATGCTCCCTGAAGCCGTAAAACACTTTCTTGTTTCTGTGCTTGCTTGTGATCTTTCTTCTTCCACATGCTGTGTCCTTCTGCTTTTCTTTACTGGAAAATTTCTCCTCTTTTTCCTTCAAGACCCATTTCAAATGTCACCTTCTCTACCAAATTTCCAGTTCTGCCAGGCACAGTTAGTACTCTGAACCTAACTCTATTATGGCACTTACCCTACAGAATTTTAAACATCTGTTTATGTGCCTTCTATAGGACAATAAACTCCTTAGAGAGGAGAATAATGATGGCCTCCTTTCTCTCTAGTACGAAAGGACTGACCTGGATTATGTGGTTGGGTGTGTATTCTTCTTCTCAAACAAGTTTAGCCAATGAGTAAGGGATTACAACAAAACATTAGCACTGGCCAGACGAAAAGAAAACTTCTAACGAGTAATTGCTTAGGCGTCTAACACTACGAAAAACACACCGGCGAAATAACCAAACATTTGGCCAACTCTCATTTTGTATCTGTAAACTCTGATCATGCACAAAGCAAGACTTTCTGCCTTCTGCTGTTTATAATTTACCTGAAATAAAGTCCCATAGGAAAGTTAAAATAAGATTTCAAATATATATAATGAGAACATCTGGAAAGTAGGATTCTTCTTTTTTATTTCTGAATAAGAGATAAATATAATATTTCTGAATTTTAAGTGTTCTTAGTCATTATTTAAATATTGATACATGCAAATAAAAGACTCAAGCCTGTGGCTGGGCGCAGACACTTCTAAAGCCAGCTGAAACCTGCAGCACTTGGCATCCACAGTAACAGTCATTTTTGCCCAGAGACTTTTCTTCCTGTTGTTGGGCTTATTGATATAGATCAGACCTTGAGCGAAAAAACTTTCTCCCAGGAGCAGCAGAACTGTCATTGCTCTCTAGGTTGTAAACAAAGCAGAAATGTTCCAGACTTCATCCTCTCATTTACTTAAGGATGAACACAGGCTCAAAATCTACAGTTCAGGTCATCACGTATATTTTGACATTTCATGCATCATGCATGGAATGTAAACTCCTATTTTAATTCCATTAATATTTGATTTCTCCATCTAGAAGGGGTCACTGTATAGGTAAATGTCAGCTTGGAGAGATGCCAGATTTCGCCGGTGACGCACTATGGCCGTTAAGGCAGTTTCCCCTGGGATGTTTGCCCACAGCTGAATCCTCCTGACCTGGAACTCCCCTTCTTACTATGAAGTGAACTGCCCTCTCCAATTTTGGATACAGAAAGAAAGCTATTGGAAAACCTACAGACACATTTTTAAAAGCATCTAAAAATATTATATATTTTTGACATCTCCCTTATCAGCGCAAAAGAGAAGTAAAGACTCCTTTTCTTTACTCATGCTTTCATAAAAAGGAATGGCAATCACCTTTACGGAATGCCTACTCTGCGTGAAGCAGAAGAGATCCATACGAAACCCTCTGAGGCAGAGAAGGTGGGGGGGTCCCACATGTTCCTCATCATGGTCTCTGGAGAACATTCACATGCACCTATATTCTCTCTTTGGATAATGAGCAGTAGACATGGCTGTGGACATGGCTGGAATCCCTTGATGGCACAGCATTTAGAATTGCAGCTTGTTCAGGTGAGCTCTTGGTAACAACGTCTGGCTACAACAGGTGTTAGTATACCTGCAACCAGTTTCAGAACACAATGTACCAATATTGAAATTACAAATGAGAAAAACCAGGACAGAGACTATTTACTTAACATATAAAGTATGTTATTTGATATACTCACAGCTTTCCCAGGATGCATCTATACTTGCAAATGATATTCTAAATCCAGAATGTCTGAGCTCGAAGAAAATCTTTTAATTTCCTAGTACAGCCCTCCTCACTCCACAGACAAGTAAACAGGAGCAAATTAACATACACAAGAACACATAGCTGGTTACTTGTCTGCTTGTGTCTTTAATGTCCATCTTCACTTGAAATTTAAGCATCATCTAGTAGGACTTATCATACAACAGCTGGCCTTGGACCAAAGGCAACACTGATTCACAAAACTCACGGTATAAGTAATGAAGTATATGTTCTGTTTCTGGAAATAAAGTCAATTGAATAATTTAAACAGCTACAACTAATTGTGGGATCTGCATGCGTCTAAAAGTTAATAATAGGTAAGAATAAATAAATAAAACTAAACTGATTCAAACACAGAAGCAACTTAAAAACAATCTTAAAATATGCCAGTTCAAAACATATATCTGTAATCTATCAGATACTAATTGTTGTGTTCACTAACTCCATTTGAATGTTCAAAAAGTTTTTCTTGCCAGAATAGAGTACCTTGAATTAACCTGAATCACTTATAGCACTTCTGCTAACTCACACTAAAAATACACTTTACATGTGTTCTCTAACCAAAAAGAAATTATTTAATTGGTATATTTATTCTGGGAACATTCATTCATTCATTTATTCCTTCAGCCAACACTTTTAAGTTCCTATTATGTGCCTGGCTCTCTGCCAGCTGTTGGGACATCATAAAGCAAATTATAGCTCACAGCCTAAGGGAGGAGGAAAACATAAAGACATAGCTACAGGACAATATTCCAGATGCAACAACAGACAAGAGTGGGAAATGCCAGGCAGCAGACCAGGAGAAGTGGAGCATGGTGCTTGACATAGGTCTGGAAGGATGCATAGCAGTTTAGAGCAGGAGAATGGAGAAAGATTTTTTTCAGCTTTACTGAGTTCCAATGGACAAAATTGTTACGTATTTGTAGTGTACAACATGATGATTTGTATAAATACGTTATGAAAACATTACCAACCACAGTTAGTTAAGACATCTACCACCTCACATATTTATATTTTATTATTATTTTTTAATTTTTAAAAACACTTAAGTGCTACTCTCAGCACGTTTCCATGATATGATACAGTGTTACCAATTATAGTCATCATGTGATACGCTAGATCCTCAGAACTTATTCATCTTATAACTGAAAGTTTGACCCTACCTCACCCACTCCCAAGTCCCTGGCAACCATCATTCTACTCTCTGTTTCTCTGAATTCAACTTTTTAAAATATTTCACGTATAAGTGACACCATGCAGTATTTAGAGGAAGCTACTGCAGTGGGGAAGGCGGCTTGTGTCAAAGAGCACCCACATCACTGAACACGCTGTGGTTGAGAACGGATGAGTTGTTGGTTCAGTGGCTGGAGTCAGAAACAGAGGGGACAAACCAGGGGAGGAGGTTCATGTTGGGTCCCAAAGGGTCTTGGAGGCCATCTAAAGAATGAGCGTTTGTCAATGTAAACGACTAGAAGACAATGATGGTCAAGGGAACTCCTGGCACAGAGGGCAGACCGGAAGGTGCCAGCTGGATGAGAGGAAAGAACTTGAAGACTTATCGTCACAGTGACTACTACTGAGGCTGAGACTGCAAATGAAGACCAAGGGAATGGAAATTTAGAGGAAGAAACCAATTCGAGAGATTTTTAAGAAGCAGGCGTAATAGAATGTTGGGATTTTTAGTGGTGAGATGCCAAAGGTGGCAACGGAGTCTCGGCCCTGGGCCTCTAAGTAGGTGATGCGTACCGCTATTTGGGATCATTTCCTTCCAGTCTTTTTTTCCAGTCCACTATTTTTTTGATTCCACCTGATTGATTTGATTGTCCATGACATTAAAGGCATTGCACATGGAAGTGCTCTCTTCCAGAATGCCTACATTGGTATAATTATCGGGCCTGCAGGAGGGGTGAAAACTGTGAGAGGAGAACACAGGACCAGTCCTGCCCAGGCCTGGATCAGGGAGTGGCAGCTGGAGCAGAAAGGTTGACATGGGTGTAGATGACATTGTGACAAAAATATTCTGAGAGAACTTGGGGCCTAGAATGTCAGAAGACAGGAAATGGGGGATCCAAAGACCACTGATGTCTTCAGTTTTCATGATTCACCAACAAAAGGCTAGTACTGTGGACACTGAGAATAAAGCCCGAAGGAAGACAAAGTGAGCATCTGGTGGGTTTAGGTCTGACTCACTGAACTCCAAGCGGTGAACGGAACATAGAGTGAACACCTTTTGATGAGAAAACAGGCTGAACTCTGGAGAGAGATGCAGGCACTAGGTTTTTATCAGAGCCTCATCCTTACAAAAGTGGGAGCTGAAGCCCTGTGAGTCAACTTCAGGAGATGAAAGAACAAAGAGGAAGTGCTAAGGGCTGAATACTGGGGAACATCAGCAGATACCGAGCAAAAGAAGGATACATAAGCATCGATGAAACTAAGAAATCTGTCAGTGTTGAGAAAGAGACTAAAATAATGCAGTAATATAGTAATTCATATTTGCCTTGATGGGCTGGACCTGATATATTTCACATGGGAAAGAGAAAGCTTCTAATTTAAAGTCCCCAATTTCCTTAGGACTCATTCATATGAAAAATTCATTTCTGCTTGTTTCTACTTAATGTTGTTACAGGCCAATGAAAATGCCTAGTAACACCCAGCTAGCTACAAGTGAATGGTCATGAATTAGCAAAAATCAAATGAACAAAAAAGCTTCACCATGGTGATTACTCATTAGGCTAAACAGCAATAAAATGGAGACTTCGCATTAAATATCTAAATTTTAATCGACAAAATTGAAAACCAAATTGACTTCTCTTCCAGAAACTCACAAATATTGGCCCTGTCAGGCATCCTACATATCACTGAAACTCTCAGTGTAAATAATTTCTTTCTTCAATTGCTTGCATTCAGAAAAAAAGTCATTTGTCTTAGATTCTTTGCTGTTTTCCAGGAAATCTACTTGATTGAGAGGATTTGGAAATTACGCAAAGTTCCTGCAGGTACCTTTGTTAGCAAACCTTCTACTGGAGGTTAAGTATTCAAACAAAAGGGAGAGAGACGTAGGATGTTCAAAAGAGTACAGAATCAGTGGTCAGTAGGGCTGGGTCTGAGAATGGATGCGTCTACTAACAGGCTGCCTCGCCCTGGGAAAGGCACTGATCTTAAAGAGAATTCAATTTACTCATGTATTCAATCAAGGGATTGACTCTGAGAAGGGTTATAAATAGGCTTAATTCATATCTACATTTCAATTTAAATCTATATCTCTATTTACCTATGTAGCTATCTATACACTCATGGATTTGTAGTGGTCATCTGGAAAACTGTATTAAGAGGGATTCTGAGGGCACATCTAGACACACTAAGAAAGCACGTCCTGTTTGATTAATGATGTCTGCGCTGCTCCTGTCTAAGGGAGTGGGATCTTGCATTTGGCTTTGCTTATTATATGATCTCTAAGTTCCCTTTCAGATTTAAAGTTTTATAGTCCATGAATATATGTCCAACATCAAGTTGCTCTGGATAGTAAGTTCCAAAAGAAAGAAATCAGAAATGACAGAAATCCAAGATACAGCAGTTCAACCTCTGCAGTTATGTCAATGAAGGGAACTGCATTTGGAACCCAAGAAACCATTATGACATCAGTTTCATATGTATCTTCTCAGAATCTCAATTTTACCATCTGGAGAAGAAGGCAGTATCTGCCCATCAACCTGGGTCAGATCTGTACAAGAAACCTTCCTGGGCTATGAAATACAGTATACTCTGTCATTTGACTAAGGCACCAATTCTATCTAACCAGGTGTGCTCCAGGTATGTGCATATTAATAAGACACTCTGTGAGGGGCTAGGGGACATTTAGGTTTTAGATATAGTGATTTTAAACTGTCAACATGACAGTTGTTGTAGATCAGATTTTAGAAGCGGAGGCTGAGATGGGGATTCTCTTGAAAGTAATTCCTCCAGAAGGACGGAAGTAAGAGAAAGGACATGGCAGAGGAATGGGCTAAGCGAGGGCTTAGCCTGATCCCATGGGAGCCCCACCTTGAGGCATGACCCCATGTCAGCTGGTCAGTGGCAGAGATCTCCCTTTGTGTTAGGGGTAAGGCACAAAGGAGGCAGATCCTGTCAGGTGGAGGACAACTGTTTGGAGAAGAGGCACAGGTCCTGGGCAGGTGACTTGGGTGAACCCAGACTGGGGAGCAGGAGAGCCCAGATTCTCTGATCCAACGAAAGGGTGGCTGTAACTCACGCCCAGACAGAAGTTGCAATATAGAGCCGGTGCTGCAAATCCCTTGATTTCTCAATAAAGGCTCCCAGTTGGATATTTATGTAAACTTTCCAGTGTCAGAATACTGTATGAATAGAATAAAATGTGTACACTCAGGTTAAGGTCTGAAGGTCACCGGTATTCAAACTCCATGACAAGAGGAAGAGGCAGTGGGGGAGGCTAGAAGCTCGGTGTCCTCACTAAGCATGTGAGGAAACTAAGGCCCAGGAGACGGGTGGGGCCCAGGGAGCAGTGGACTCTGGGTGTGGACTCAAGTCACCCCCTGCAGTGCCCGGGTTCTTCCCACTGTCCTCCCTACCCAGCGACCCTCAGAATAATGCTAATGGGAATGATTACTCTGTTCCCAAGACCCTGGGTTTTCCTGCTGAATGACTGCATGCTTGTGAGAAAAAAATAGGCAAGGTGGAAATTAAAGAAATTTAAAATCCCTATTTTGGTAAATTATGTAAGCAGGTTCACATTAAAAATGTTGGTTTATTATTTTTTTGAGCTTTCTTTGGCACAGTGACTAAACCCAAATAAATTATACCAAAGGAGCATTCTAAGACAATATTTTGATCTTGGGAATTCTGGAAATGTTTATAAATTACTCATAATTTTTTTCATATGGGTAAAATGCCCCAAATATATTTAATTAGATCGGAATCTTAAATCATCACATGGTTTCACAGACTCAAAAAACAGCTCCTTAAAGATATCCTCCCAAGCGTCAGCATCTACAGAATGCCCAGAGATATCTGTGTTCTCCCTCTTTATGAAAATGAAGCTATGGCTATGAATAAATGTATTGCTTATGTTACATCAATAGATTTTAGTGCTTCTGGCATTGGGGCCAAATACAATAAGAGCTGTGCTTAGAATATGAACCAGACAAGGATGCGGAAAGAGATGAGAATCCAAGCATCTTTTATGTTTTAAATAAGCTGTTCACTGGCTCAAATTTGCCCACCTGCCTAAAACTACCATGTGGAACCCGCACAGGTACAAAGAACTGTCACAGATGCCGAGTCCAGTTCGTTGCCCAGCAACCACACGTGGTCGAGGCAGGCAGCCATCGCTTTTCCATTTTACAGATCAAAAACCGAGGCATGGAGAGGGGAAGAAGCTTGCTTGGTCCCACAGAACTAATGAGTGGTGGACCCTGGACTTGAGTTCAGGCTCCTCACCCTGAAGCCCCAGTTTCCTTTCCCACAGCAGGCCACCGCCCATGGTTGGTGACATGCCACGCAAAACAATGAAAACGCTTTTTCTTTCTAGTTAGATGCTTCTGGGCAAGGGCCCATGTTCTCATCTCAGAGGATGATCTCGCACAAGTCAGAATGAGAATCCTCCAGTCCTGTACACGCAGAGCACGGGCGCCTAAGACACGGCTGTTCCGTTTTATAAACCACGCCCATGGCCTCTCCCTTCCACGGGAATAACAGTGGCAGAAAATGGAAGGCAGAGACTAGTTTGCACATTTGGTCCTCCACGTGCACCTCAGAAGGAAGATACTATCCGGGCTTTTACTTCTCCAGGGTCTATGCAGAGGGTAATGAAAGGAAGTGCTCCTGTGTGCTTCTTCCTGTTCACTCTGCATCCTGCCTGCTCCACCCACACCTCCTCCCCAAGGACTCACAATGGACAGCAGTGTGAGGAGGGAATGCAGGGTCACCAGAGAGAAGCCGTACAGGCTGGAAATCAGAGAAAGGGAGATATAGCAAATAACAACGGTGCTGGCAGGGAAGGCAAGAAGGGGGTGTACTTGTCTCTCTGTCGGATGCGAAGACAAGACACACCTTGAGAAGAAGTTGTGGGGCAGGGAAGGAAAGGGAGTGGGCAATTTTGGAATCGTGATACTTAGAGATATCCCCATGGACTGTAGCAATCCAGGGATTCCATGGCTGTTGGGTTTTATTTCGCTTTTAATACACTTAACTATTTATAAAGTTGTAATGAAAAACAATATCACATTCAAACACGGTGTGTACTCTATTTTAATAGTCTGAAGCCACTTGTCTGAGTTAATTTGAACTGTCAAGGGTCATTTGCTACCATGGGCTGGGCAGACTCAACAATACTCCTGCTGTGTATTCCAGACAGAACTATACAGCCGATGGTATAGAGAATATTAGAACTACACTCTACAGCTTATCTCACAGTGCATAACTGCAGCTGCGGGAGAAGCTGTAAAATGCTACCATTTATAACCACTGCTCTGTGTGCACCCAGGTCTCCATGATTCTGTGAAATACATTATGAGATTATATATGAAAATACATCCAAAATAAACTAGATATTAACATTTTTGTGTGACTGTACCTATAAGTCCTGAATTCAAAAAGTTATGCTCATTAATAGGGCTTCGTTTCCTTGTTTAACTAATGGGGTTTATGAGTAAATACTATACTCTTGAACGTATACAGTAAATTTACGAAAATAAAATACTACTTTTATATCTCCGTGTATTGCGAATTGGCCTGAGGTTTCTTTTATAAGACGCTTCTTCTACTCAGATTGAAAGTCACTGCATGAGGATACCTTGAAGCTGTAGCTTTTGAGTCTTTCCATTTTGTGTATTTATTTACTTGTTTCTGTCTAAAATAGCTTCTGAAGTTGGAGTGGAGATTGTTTATCTTTTAAATGTCCTAGGATTTCAATTTTCCTGTTTTTAATTCTAGCTGTAAAGTTTGGCTCATTAAACAAAAGAAAAGAGAGAAAGAATTCAGGACAGGAAGTGCATCTGTCTTCAGCTGTCACAGTGCTTTGCCTCCCTGGGTATAATCACAACCAGAAGGTGTCTGGGGCCACACAGGGGGCAAACACGGTGAGAAGTAACTGCCAGAAGAGACAAGCCCAAAGCCCGGCTATGACCTTGTACTAAGTTAAGGTTAGGCATGTGTTAATTTTCTTCCATATACTGGCAGCCTAAGACACTGAACCCAGAAGGAAAACCCAAACCATGACTGAGGGTGAGCCTGGTCACTGCAGAGGAGGAGGGACAGGAAGAAGGGACAGAAGATATCCATTCTTCTCTTCTTCCTCAATGATGAAAGCTTGACTTGCAGCTGGGCCACTCCTTCTGAGAATAAAGACCATTCTTCCCAGCTCCCCGTGCAGCTAGGTGTGACCATGTGACTAAATTCTGGTCACCAAGATAAAAGTGGAAGGGACGTGAGGGGCATAGGGTGCTCAGAGAGTGCTACCTCAGCTAGGAAGGCCACCTTTTTGTCCCTCTGCTTTTCTCACTGTGTTCATGATGGCGTGAGCTCTAGTTGCCATTTAGATCTGTGATTCAACCTTGGGAACCTGTGTGGAGCAGAAACGTAGGAGCTTAGGTCCTCAACGACGTGAAGGAGTCACTACACCAGTCCTGAACCCACTCCTGAATTTCTTTCATATGAAAGAGAAATAGACTTTCATCCTGTTTAATCTTTGTTTACCTACTGTTATTTTGGGATTTTCTCTTATATGCAGATCAACCTAACTCTTGAGAAAGAAGGGCAGGGCCAAGCGTCAAGTAGAGTGAGACCAAGGTAAAGATGGAAAAGGAAGGCTGGGTGATGAGGTAGAGAGCGGCCAGACTCAGAGCAAGATGAAATGGAAAAGAAAGGATGGCACGAGCAGTCCATCCTAGGACCACACCTCCCAAAAGTCTGCTGAGATCCTCTCTAAGGTCGTGGTGGGTGTAGGGGGCGGGCAGTGGAGAATGTCAACTGACAGCTACCAAACTGGGTCAGGGAGCCCGTCCAAAGCACGGTGCTATATGTAGAAACACACTCAACCCAGCACAGAGTCAGGGTGGGTATGAGGATGGTCAATGAATGACCCTGCTGTGGGGCAGCTGACGCCTCCTTGCTCACCTCTGTTCTTCTCTTGGGCCCAAAGGAAGAACCTGGGTCTGTCTATCAGGAGCCCTCATTTCACAGGTCTGTAGGGTTTGTAACTGGTCACTGCTATTTGTCACCTCTGTGGCTCCCTCCTACTAGGATTGCAGGGTGGCCAGTGTTCCCCTGCCCTTTCTCCTCCCTTCCAGGCACTGAGTGGCAGAGGAAGCTCTGCTGTCGCCTTGGCTACCACACTCAGAGGCCAGCTTTCCACGAGTTCCTGGTGGCCTGAATTGCTCAAGTCTTAGAACTGCTCTTTCTCTTTGGCCCTGATTGTCCAGCAGAATTCCCAGAAATCTCTTAGCTATGTGCTTCAAAATGGCCAGCACTGCCTCATTCCCTTTGGCCTTTCCCTGCCTGGATATATAGCTCCCCTCTTTGGCTGGCCACCTTCCTCAGACTCTCATTTGCTGTCCTTCCTTCATAGGGACACCATTCCTTTCCCTAGACTCATCTTCCCTTGGAGGAGAAAGGAAAATCATCTTTAGATTTAGCACAGGCATCAGAATCATAAAGACCTGGCTGAGAATCCTGACCTGTAGAGTATTTTGGCTCTCTGACCTTGGTTTTCCTCATTGTAACATGAGGCCAACAATGCTCACTTCCCAGAGTTGCTGAAGGAACTAAAATGCAGGATGCATTCACGGTACCTGAATATCATGGGCATATGAAAAAAATCACTGCTTTTATAATTGCAATGGTATTGGCAGCCTCGGTATAACTGCTTAATGGAACTATTGAGAAATGTAGTCTCTTTCTAGGTCATGGCGTCTCCAGTGACAAGAGCGGTTTCTGACCCTAGTAGATAGCCCTGTCCATACAGAAGACCCGTGTCTTCTTAAAGCTGCTTCTCGGATTGCTCCTCCGTGAGGCTGCCCAGGGAGTCCTGAGCCTCCACACTGGAAGACAGCTGTCTTCCTTCCCTCCACTGCGGCGACACTGCCCAGGACGGACTCAGCAGTGGCAGGGTCTGGCCAGCTCCACATCCGGGCCACGTAGCTCTGGGCTCCCCGTGTGCCTGTCACAGCTCCTAGCCCTGCTGGCCGCCTCACTCCAGCAGAGAACCCCTGTGTTGCTACTTCCTTCCCCTCTGCCCCTCCACTTGCCTTGGCTGTCTCAACGGTGAGTCCTGCCAGCAAACCTCAGCCCTGGGGCAAGGACAGGCAGGAGGAGCTTCAAGCCAGGAGACCGAAAACACTCAGGGAAGAAACTGACTCGGCGGGGCCTCCCCCAGAAACAGCATCCCATGCCTGCATCGCTAAGGCGGCTTAGCTCTGTCTGAGCACACAAAAGTGAGAAGAGGCAAAACCTAACTGCAGAGAACCTGAGATTCTCCACGCTTCTCATTCCTTTAGCAATACTGCTCTGGGGGGTTGATTGGAACGCGTGTGTTTCCTGGCTTTGGAACTGTCAGGCCTCCTGAGGTGGAGTGTCCACGTGCTGGGCGTCTCGCAGGGTCCTGCTGTAATTGCCAATATCTCTGAAGAGCTCTCTCCCTCAGCAATGCCTTCCGCGCACGTTCCTGCGTGTCTGAGCCGCTTCTTGATTCTGGAATCACAGTGACGGTGCAGTGCCCTCTCCCCTTCATGCCAGATGCCCCTGTTCCCTACAGAGCAAACTGGGGCCAAAGTGGGGACGTACAAGCTGGCTGAGCCAGAGGACGTGGTCTGAAACTTAACATAGAGAAGACCATTGGAGAAAGAAAGACAGCATTAGTTTACTAGCCTTCATGGGCTTTGGTTGTCTATTTTTATTTTAACAATATGTAAAAACGTGTGCCCTGAAGCCTACGCCTAAATTTCTCCATTGCTTTAACATTCTTACTGAATAAATAAATCCACAGTTTGTTAAAATCTCTAACTTTTGCTTGTATAAATGAATCCTACATAATTTATGTGGCCCTTTATTAAGTCAACATATATGGAAATGCTATCTTGTGCCGTATAATGTCCTAAAAGCGGGAGGTGGTGATTCAGAAACAAAAAAGGACGAAGTCACAAAGGCAAGTAATAAGGAGCTCGAGGGTCTTTCTGGTTAAACTGAGCCAGAGAGATCTGAGAAGTTTAAAACAGAGAACCTGTGTGATGCTTAGCCTTAGATGCCAGGTTGGCTAGGCCGTGATACCCAGATATCTGGTCGAACATATCTGGACGCTGCTGTCATGGTATTTTTCAGATAAGAATAGCATTTAAACCAATAGACTCTGGGTAAAGCAGATTATCTTCCATAATGTGGGTGGGTCTCATCTAATCAGTTGGAGTTTTAAGAAAAAGAATGCGCCCTCCCAAAGGAGAGGGAATTCTGCCACCAGACTGCCTTTGGCCTTGAACTGCAACTCTTCCTTGGGCCTCCAGCCTGTTGGCCTACCTGACAGATTGTCAACTTACCAAGACTTCCGGAATTGCATGAGCCTATTCCTTAAAATCAATCTCTCTCTCTCTCTCTTTCTCTCTCTCTCTCTCTCTTTCCCCAGATGCAGGCAACACACACACACACACACACACACACACACACACACACACACACACTCCTACTGGTTCTGTTTCTCTGACTACTTTAACCTGCTATGGGCCAAGACTTATGTCAGACTCTCTACTCACACTGCCAGAATGTGCAGAAGGAGAAACTGAAGCTCACATAGGCTGAGTTATCTTGTGTCATCACGGTGTCTATGAGGGATGGAGGGAGGTTTGACCCAGGATGTGTGCACTGAAGGGGAGAGGACATCTGAGCTCACACTGGACACATTCCTGTGTGTTAGCTTTTCTATTCCCTTTCCTCCCAAAGCTTCCTCATTGCATTTACTATTTCAAAAATGACTGTGTATGTTCTAAAAAATATATTTAATCAAATGCAAAATCAGAGGACAGCCTGCTCAGATGCTCACAGGAGGCTGACGACGGGTCGTGGCCTCGGTGCAATTGTCTCAACACAAACTGTCCCCTGACAACTGACCGGGTCTATTTTAAAACTGCTTTCTCCGTGGCTGGATGTGTTAGCCTGAACCAGGATTCTAACAAAAATACGGGCTGTCTCTGTTTCCAAGTGACCCGAAAGGCTAAACCAATGTGAGTTACTTCTCCAAAGCCAAGAGCTTTTCCCCAAGCTTTTGCTGAGGCCATCACACACACACAAAGGTAAGAAACTGGTCCTCACAGCAACATGCCCCTGTTATTAATTTGGCTACTTACGAGAAACACAACCCCAGCAATTTTTCATTGAACCCAGCATGATCCTTCTGTCTTGAATAGTGCCCAAAGCGAGTGCGAACACCAGGCAGTGACTACTACAAACAAAATGTTCTGTGACTGTCTTGGTCTTTATCATCACAAGGTAGCATGATTAATATTGAACACGAAAACTGCCAGGAAGGGCGGGTGCTCAATCACAGACTCCTGAAGTGAGAACATGACACCATTTCGAAGACACCTTACATTTAACATGTTTTAAAGTTTGATTGGTCCCTACAAAACCGAATCTCCCCTAAGCTTCTTGGGCTCCGTTCACCCACCTGCTAAAGCCAGACACAGGATCTTTTCTTGGTCTTGTTTCTCCTTACATACCACAGTCAACCCAGGTTCTATACGTTTTAGCTTCTAAATATGAAATATGTGGGATCCATTTACTTGTCTCCATCTTTGCTTCGTCCTGCTAGTCTGACACCAGCCTCATCTCCCCAGAACCCAGGCAATGGCCTCTTGCAAAACTAGGGACACTGCTTCCTCCATCTCAATCTCTTCTCTAAACAACAGCACGAAAGACCTTTAAAGTATGAAAATGTGACTGGGTCACCTACCTGCTCAACACGCTTTCACAGATTCTAGACTTTCTCAGGATGTAACAAGAGCCCACATGGCCTGTTTGTCTCCAACCTCACCCCCTCTCCTCATGATGTGCTAACTACACAGCCTGTTCGATTTCTTGCTTTTCTTTGTAAATGCCATGTTCTTCCTTCTTTGAGGCTTTCCCATGTGATCTCTCTTCTTGAAAGCATAACCTAAGTCCATTCTTTCTCCTCTATTTCTCTAGGAAAGGCCTTCCCTCATCCTTCAGAGTAAATTAAGTACCCCCATCCTGTGATTCTCTCTCACAGCACCTTAGTTTTCTCCTAATTATATATGGGTGTATGTGCATTATATTTATATTTTAGTATATTTTGTTTAATGTCTGTTTCACCACTCTAGACTCAGTTACAAAGGAGATTTGGAAAGTCCTGCGTGATATTATACACACCATGTTGCAAAATATACACAAGATATTCAAAAGATGAGGATGACATGTGTCCAAGACAACTGGCACCTCGCTGTTGAAAGGTGGGCCTTAACGGTGAGGAGCAATGCTGCTAATGTCCCCGTCACTAAGTATGTCACTTAGATGCCTTAGATCACATTGTTTCAAACCATCGCCTATGATGTCTATTTTCCATGTGTTAATATTCTCATCTGTATCATTTTGAAAACGTGATTATTTTCATGTTTTGTTTTGTTTGTGGCTTATTAATTCTGTGCATCTGCTTTTACCTTGGAGCAATTAACAAAGACAGCTTAATGGCCAATAGTGCCAGAGAATTGATTAATTATAGAAATAATACCTGATTGTAAAACTAGGCCCAAGACACAGACATGTTATGCATTTGACAAATACTGACTTAGTACTGACTTTCTCCTAGCACTGTGTCAGGTACTATGGGTCACAGAGGTGGATTAATAAGACAGGAGCCTACAGTGCACAGGAGCAGATGACCATAAACCGCACATAACATGTGGGGATCAGGAAGAAGCAGGATGTGGATGACCTGGGGTGGGCTCAACATGGGTGGACTGGATTCAGTGGTCCACAGAACACTAACCCCATAGCACAGCTAGTTTCATTTTCATCCTGGCCCAGCATCATGGTGGAGGGTGGAAACCCATCCGGGCATGACAGATTTCTTTCTAACAAGGCTTCTGTTTTGTGGATCTAAGTTCTGTCAAATATAGACTCTCGAATGTTTCTCTGGCTCCTCTGTAGTGTAAGTCACTTGGGGAAAGATAAAAAAATAATACTATAAAAGTTGTTTGGAAGAGAGGACATCATAATGTCTTTTTACAGCAGAAAGCTTAAGAACTCAGAATCAAACATGCTTGCACGAAAATCTACTGGATGTAAACGTGTTCATGGACACCTAGGGGTTTCAAGAGCAGAGTTCCTAGAGAGTGATAAACTCTCTGAAATTATCTGGAAATTTTCACATAATAAAAAGGTTGTCTAAAAGAGACGGCAGATTGGCACAGCAGGAAGTTCATAAACTTCGCAGTCAGCCTTGGGCTGAATCAACTATGTAGCACTTACCTGGACCTGAACAAATTATTCAGTGTATAAACCTCTCAAAGCCTTAGTTTTGAGGTCAGGAAGATAGCATGAATCATGCCATGTGGCCAGAGGTCAGAGTGTGAGCCTTTCAGAAACAGAAGCAAGAATACAATAATCCCAATACTAAATAAATGCGGATCTGACTTAGTTCGTGAATCATCTTTGTTCCCATCTAGAGTTCCAAAAGACCTGAGAAGAAAGAACTACAGAGCTCTTTATATCTTCTATAGTTTATATAGAGCTAGCCAAAAAAGCATAGCATCTCCAAAAATTGTTAGGCTCAGGGCATTAAAGGGAGCTGGTCCACTGTCTGCTCTTCGCCCACTATGCTTCCTCCAGAGTTGTCATTGTAGGTGTGTCTTCTTCAGCCTGTTAAAGTTCCAATACCTGAAGCAGGCCAATTTTCTAATTCTGGTCTCCAGCGTTAAAGCTGTTCTGAACCAATGAAATTCTGTGTCAAAAGACTCAACCCAGGTACAAGCAGGTCTTCAGCACCGCCATCGTTTCTAGGGACCACAAAGAAGGTCTTGTTCACAAGTCTGTTTTTTTTCTCTGGCCCCACTCTCTCTAAATTCCTTGAAGATGTCTCATCATTGAAGAGTGATTATCAATTTTTTTATACAGAGCCAGACAGAAGTGTGGTACAGGTTGCTGGCTTGCTTTACATCCTAATGGGTTGTCCTACATCATTACCTTCATCATTGTTTCCTTCTTACCTTCTCTTCCTTGTTTCTTTTTATCATCCTCTTCCTGATATTACTCTGCCTGAAATGAACATTCTTCTGCTTCAAATGCCATTTACTTTCTGAAGTGACAATAAATCATTTAAGATTCATATAAGGGAAGCGCTGACATAGATTGATTGGAAAACTGAGCCTTCATTTTGCCAGAGAGTAATTGCTAGAATTTAGCTTCACAGTGCTATTAGAACAAATTATCTGTCTATATAGATATGAGTATAGATATCTATAGAACATAGATATACAGGCATTTTTTCTAACAGTAATGGCTATTGATTGGCTTTAATATATGGCTTGGATTGGTTTTAATTTCCCTCTTATTATCTTGGCACCTAAAGCTACTCATCTGGTCTCAACTCTGTCTGTCACCAAGCACATTCTTATGTCTGCAAGGCAGAAGGCTGGGGCTTCTGTTGTGTTTATGGGTCTTTATTGTGGCAGGGTGATATTGAAGTCCAGTTTCAAAGTACTTTCTTCAAAATGAAATTTGAAACAGTGCAGAGGGGTCTGCTCCACACCATAAGTCCACCACCCACGTGTCCATATGCCAAGTTCTCAACTAGCCCTATAGTCAACATTGACCAAATGCCTTTTACGTGCTTGGCCTCACACCGAAAGAATAAAGCATCACTTGTACCATTGAGGAGGGACTGATATGCAAACCACAAACTAAAATCTGCCTAGAGAACGTGATACTGAGACTCCACAATGTGTCATGTGAGCTCTGAGGACTGGCTTCGCCTTCCACAGGCTCGGGGCTTCCGAAGCCAAAACCCAGGGTCTTTCCTAGCTCTTCTTTCTCATCCAGTGTTCAGTCAGTCACCACAATGTATCAGATCAAGGAATATCTCTTGAATCTGCTCATTTCTTTCCACTGCCACTGCCATAGTGCTGGTCTGAGCCGCCATCATGTCTTATTGCCATTAATTCTTCTCTCGTCTGTCCAGTCACAGGAAAGCTGGGATGATCTTTCAGAAGTGCTAATATGATCGATCACTCCCAGGCTTAAAACCTGGTCTAGTGCTTGACACACAAAAGCACTCTGCAGTGTTTGTCGAGTGCATGACTGAAGGAATTCAGTGGTAGGAATATGGTTATTCCCCAATTCTGAAAGCAAAAGACTGAACGGTTCCCACCACTTCTTTATGAGACAAACCCCCACAGGCACAGTAAGTGAATCCCCACTCTGCGTGGATGACATCATTCATTGGCAGTTGTACTTTCCAGCGGGTGAAACTTCAAGTGCCTGAGAAGAAAATCTCTCCATATGGGATTATGCCGCGTTGTCTAGTTTTATAGAACCATCTCTAAAAGTTTCCACATCCTTTGCCATTTAAGAAACTGTCTGATGGCCTCTGCCCATTGAATACATCACTGTCTCATTGTGCGTCTGCCGGCAGCCACTTTCAAAAATTTTGCTAAATGTTTATATCACCTTTTTACTATTTACTTAATATTTTTCTTTTAATCGTCTCATCTGAAAAATATTAAATATCATCATTTTGACTAATTCTAAGCATTTATATCCATGCAATATTGGGTTCAACATGCTTGTTAGCTTTTTTCCTAATACATATTAAAATAAAAACACAACTATTAATATAAAAACTGGTTAGCCTTGCACCGCCCACATTCATCTGGTCTACCGGCAGTGGTCCACACAGCTGGCCAACACTACTAAAAAAATTTATGAAAATTACAACTGAAATGTGAAGCTCCCAATGTTTTCCAGTTATTCACATCCAGAGTAAGAGAATGGAGAAGGTAACATGCCATCCTTCTAATCTAGCAGAATCGTTAGGGAAAATGGACAGGCATGTACAATCTCCATCTGTAAAACCTGGCAGGAGACTAGTCATCACAGCTGTGGGCTGCCCCCAGGCTGTCTGTGGGGATGACCAGCTACAAGGGAGGAACTTTACACTAATCCCATCAGCTTTATTGGTTTATAGTCTGGCCTTTATCTCACAAAATTAAGACTCATACACACACCAAAAAAAAAAAAAAAAAAAAATTAGGGAAGTAAAAGAAACTTACAGATCATCAATTTCAAGTCTTTCAATTACCTCCTGAGTGTGATTCTGCGTAAAAATATAGTATTTTCCCATGACAATATAGTATTTTTCCAGGAGACCAGCTTCATACATGACTAAAGAGACTTCCAGTGGTCTGTATGGTTTTTTTGCTTGATATTCTGGCTTTAGAATTTAAGACACAAGTCGGCCATGCCGTGGGAAGGAAGGAAGGCTTTCTTGGGAGGAGCAGATGCTGTTTGCAGCACAGACTCTACAACCTTCCTAGCTGTGCTGCTAAAGTGAAATGTCGATGGCAATTTACTTAGAAATACTCAGAACGGTCAGAATTTACAGGTGACAATATGGCAGACTGCAGTAAACAGGAGGTATACGTTTATTTATAGCCATTTATAAGTTTACATTTGTAAGTTGTCTTTGGGACTTCCCTTTGTTTGAAATATTTATACTTTAAGTTATTTAAGTTTATACTTTAAGTTATAGACCCTTTAAAAAGTGTTTAAGTTATAAATGTTTATACTTTAAGCGACACTTGAAGGTACTCTTTAAGTAATTAAGTTATACCCATTTTAGCAGGCAAATTAAAAGCAGGCACACACTATTTAAACTGAAATCATGGTAAAGAAAGTGATTGGAAGATTGACAGCTTCTGAAGGCTCTAGGGGGTTAGCCCAGAGTACATGTCTTATAACTCAAAGGGTGCAGGCCTCCTCGACCCATCCTCTCGGGCCCTGAACGCCAGATTACTGCATCTGCTCACAGACTGTTGGTTGCTTCCCACGTGGAATGCCCAGTCATCTGCCCTAAGTGGGAAGATGGCAGATTCGGTGGTAGAAAAATGAGGCAGTTTGCTTTCGATTTCTTTTTTCTCGCCGAATTAAGAAATTAATTAATTATTAATTTTGAAATAACTTTGGAACAATAAACCAGAACGTTAATAGTGTTTATTTTTTGGATAGAGAGGAGTCCCACTCTCTTTAAAATAGAAGTTGCTCATCTTTGAAGAGGGGCAAAGATTAGACTATTGTAACCTAAGCCTTAATTTTTCTATAAAAAACTTAGTATAAGAGGGAAAAATTGCGTAGTGGCTGGGTGACTTTTCTTTTAGAGCCTGTTTACTTCTAGTTGGAATTTCCATTACTGTTATTAATAAGGTTAATTGTTATTAATAAGGAACTATGCCTGAGAGGATGGGGTTTCTCTGTTAGTAAATCATGCAATTTTAATCTTAGGCCAAAATAAATAAATAAAATTAATCATCGAACAAAAAGAAAAGAGAAAAGATTTAATTAGCCAATGAGGAAGAGGTAGCAGAGGTGAGGAGGGTCAAGGAGAGAGGACAAGGTGTGAATAACCGACATCTTGGAGAGTGGAAATGGACTAGGGAAATAATTTAGGATTACCAGTCAGGGCCCACTGGTTCTTGCAGTCGCAAATTTAAGTCGAAGCAGTCAACATGTTGGTACATTCCCTCCATCCGCACTCTGCTGCTCAAAGTGCAAGGGAAGGTACAGAAGGTGACCGGAGATTAAGTAGGGTTTGGGTTTGCCAGGTATACATGGCTGAAGGAGCAGAGACAAAAGGATTGAGGTGAATGCAAGGGAACAGATATACTGATGGAATCCAAGCTAAGTAAGGATGAAATCAAGACAAAAGATTGTCTTGACAATGAAAAAGTACAAGACATTTGATCCCAATGGTGAAGAATTATTGGAGTGGGGCCACCAGGAGACGGGATGTGGTGGTTAGAGACTGGGATGCTTGAGGTCACGAATTTGGAGCCTGAGCAGCGCTGAGGATGACAAGGACTACAGAAGGTACATGGATGGGAAGATTAATAAAAGGCAAAGAACTGAGTGACTAGGATGCCGGATGGGTCACCAGAGGGATGCTGAAGTCCGAAAGAGGAGTAGAAGGGTCACAGGAATACTGGGAGAGACTAAGACAGTGGTCCATGAATTAAAATGTTCTGTGAATGAGCGGGGTTGGCTACAAGTCTGACAGATGGCCAGAATAAGAATGGGTAGCAGGTAGTACATTCAGTGACAAGTGCTCCAAAGAACCTGAGGTTCTGGTCTGGAGTATGACTAGTTAACAGTGGGGACAGGAAGAAACCGTCACCATTTGAAAAAGCTTTGGGGTAGTGCTGTCTTTGGGGGAGAGGCATGCTTCAGAGCAAAACAGCAATGGCAACTCTCAGAGAAGAGGCTGAAGACAAGGGACCTTTGCCGATAACAACTATGAGTTCCAAGGGGCAGAGCAGAAGGGTTTGGGGGGCTGAGGTGGTGGAGGTGTAGTCAGAGAAGAAGTTGAACTGTATTGCATAGAGAGAGAGTGCAAAGATGGAGGAGGCCTGGCCTTGTGGGCATGAGAGGCTTGGTGGGATGGCTCTTGGAGGCCTCTGAGGACACAGTGGATAAGGGGTTCTTATCCACTTGAGACGGTTCTCTTGGGTTAATCACGATGGCAGCACTGGGTGGTGAGCAGAGTGAAGGCTGCAGTGGCCAGGTCTGTCATGGAGCATAGAAAGTTTTTATCGACCTTTCTTGAGCCTTTACAGAGAATTGTACTTCCTCACTGGAGCAAGTGACCCTTCCATTAGGTGATAAATTTATTTTGGAAGGTTAATTAATTCAACACATATTTATTGAGTCCCTATCGTGTGCTATACACTGTTCTAGGCACATGAACTATGTCAGTGAACAAAAGAGACAAAGATTCCTGCTCTTAGGGCACTTAACATTCATTACACTACATAATGAATCAGAAAATCATACAGTATAATAGGAGGCAAGTGTTATGGAAAAAAGGAAAATTTGAGCAGTGTAAGGGCAGATCTGGAGGGCTGGGACTCGTTCACCACGGGACAGTGAACAAAGTCACTTCACCTTCTGAATTCTGAGTTTCTTCTACGGAAATGAGAAGTTGGAGCAGAAATCCCTTGAAGCTTCCCTTGGGTTCTAAACTGAAGCCTCAAGGGAATAGGGCCACATGTTCTAAGGACAACTGGTTGCAGGAATTTGTCTCTGGAGGTCACTAGAAGCTTGTTGAGACTAAAGCTTAGACAGACCAATCTTCACAGTTTGCTACGTGGCTGCAAGGGTTATATTTTATAACCTGTTATCTTCAATTAACATTTACTCAGAGTCCACTAGAGGGCAGTCATGCACTGAGAAATGAGAAAAAGTTTATCCTGGGCAATCAGACTGTGTGTCCTCTATTGGGCTATGATGACTAGAACGATCAGAATGAATAACAAGACACTCTGAAATCTTTCAGTAAGGTTTCAGTTGTTCAACATTTCTTTAGCCATGGGATGTGGCCTAACATCATAACAGTTAACACTAGCTCTAGAATGCCTGCTTTTTAAATCTATCTTCCCTTTACAGATAAGAAAGCAGAGGCCCAAAGACCAGAGCCCAAAGAACAGGGATTCTTGTGCACATGATTTATTGTGGGAGTGCTCTCAAAACAGGGGAAGAAAAATAAACAGAATAGGAAAGGGGATGGAGGGAGGCAGGGATGCGATCTCAGCTGGAGTCTGCTACAGTCTGATCCATGGGGAGCTCTAGAGCATAGATTACATTGCAGAGAAAGTTCTTTTTTGAGAAAAGAGGATAGATAGCCTTTTATACCCCTGAATTCGTCCTGCCTGTGGGAAGCTACTCCAAAGGAAATGTAATCTCTAGGAAGAAAAATTCTCCTAAGATGGGAGCAATTGTGAGCCATCAGCAGCCAAGACTCAGAGCCACTGGGGTATGGGTGCCCTGGACTGGTAAAGGGCACCTGGGCAGGGCACGACAGCACCCATCACCAAGCATCTTGCCCAAGGACATTGCTTGTAGGTATCAGAGGAAGGATTTAACCCAAGTCTGTTTGTGTATAACACCCTAGGTTCTCAAGTAAATTAAGAGAGAGACAGACAGACAGATAGACTTGTTTGTAGTTATTACCAATGTTCTTATGCATAAATGTATAAATACAATAAAATCAATGAACTAGGGGGGAAATGGAATAAGGAAAAGACCTAAAAAGATCAGAAACCAAATATAACCAGAAAGAGGTCGGTTTCTTTGGGACAGCTCCTCTAACTGTACGGCCAGTTTCAGGCTAGCCTCAACACATGGATGCATCCCCAAAACACAAATCCAATTCCGACCAAATAGTAGGGAGTAATGCCAATTTTATGGAGAGTTTTGTGCAGAAATGGACGTGTGAATTATGATGCACCTCATGCTGAGAAACTTTCTCTTAAAAACTCCCCTTCAAACCTCTCCGTTCTGGCCTGAAACACTTTTTCTCTGGTTTGTCTGGGCTGGCCCTGGACTGCCTGGAACCATCCACTATTTTATAAGCACATCCTTGGGATGGGGGCACATGGGCCAGGGGGGTGGTTAGCTCATCGGCTGCACAAATACACTGACCAGAAGAGATAATGTAATGCTTTCACTGGGCTTCAAAATTTTCTCTAAGTTTCCTGGAAACCATAGCTAAAAAAGGGAAATAGGGTAAATTACAGCACTCGCAGTTTCACATAGAAGGAACTCACAACAGTTCTTCACAGCAGGTAACATTTCCTGGAACCTAATTCTAAATTAAATTTATCCTGTGGTGTTTACACTGGGGAATCAAGTGACATAAACGTTCATGTTTTCAAATATTTTGCAGAGAATGCATCCCCATTCATGTCTGTCTGAGAGTTCTATTTCTTTCTTTCCCAGCCCTTATCGCCATCTGTAATTAATGGCTTCATGTATCTATTCATTTGTAAACTTGTAAATTGTCTGCTCCACTAGAACTCTATGTGGGCAGAGCCCTGTGTGGGTGACTCACCACTGCGGGGCCAGCCCTCCCACCAGGCCCAGGCTGCCAGCCATTTGTCGAATAAACAAGTAGAACGGGTCGAGCACCAGGGTGACGTGTAGCAGGAGCAGCTTTCTGAACTATAATCAGCGGGGTCAAAAGAGTCCAGCATAACAATCAAAACTGAATAATTTGTGATGGAGAATATTTATAATTGGTAACTCACATATGACTCAAACTTTAGGGTTAAAAATTATGTTATACAGCAAAGAAGTATAAATATATGTACATATACCTGAGATCCTTTGACCAAAGAATCGAATATTATCTTTTGTTTTCTTTAGCTTAGTATTCTCTTTATGCTATTGCAGTACTATTCCGCATTTTCCTAATGATGTTTAATTCCGTGCCCCATATACTGCACAGGCACGGGCGAGTTCACTTACTGGATGACATAAGGGCTGAAACATAATCTAGGCCCACCTTTTCAAATATCAGAAATCTGTATTTCAGGTTTATATTTAGCAGTGGTATTTGGTTATGGATTAAGCCTCGTCAAAAGTAAAATTTCATAAAGATTTCTGAAGAAATAAGTTCTTATGATTGCCGTGGGCTTAAAATATTTCTAAACTTTGGTTAAATGCTTATACCCATTTGTCATCACAATAAATGCTCTTCCATATTATTTTAGACAACTTAAACTTATGGAAAATGGAGTTGACATATCCTTTTGAGTTTGACATTACTGGGTAAATAATCCTGGAGGAGTTTTTGCTGAGATACTATGATATATTTTTGCCTCAGAAAATAGAAAGTGTTTTTAAGATTCCATTTTCAGGGGAAACAAGCCTAGTAATTAGGATCATGATTCAGGAAACAACAACAAAATTAAATGTAGAGCAGATACTAAACACACACACACGCACACACATCTTTACAATATTTCTTAACATTGATACTATTTACTGGTTAGTTTTCCCTAGTAGATATTTTATGATGCTGAAATTACTAAATTTTTTATGAAAATATTTCGTGTCATTTCCAAGAGACTTGGCAGACCCTAGGCTTCTGAAATAATAATGATCAATTATTGTTATTTAACACGATCAAGGCCATTGAGTATTTGTAAATAATATTTAACTGCAGTTGTAAGTGGTTTCTTTGGTAATTTCCTGTGGCAATAAAACTGGCAATTCCAGGGACGAAAATGTCAAGCAATAGTAGGAGATCAAATCTATCTACAGGGGTCTAATTTCTCAACCCACATAAACATATATGTTGCCACCAAGAGACATGGGTATTATTGCCAACACAGATCATGAATAGAGGGTAGGTCCACGAATCTTTGTTCAACTCTCAGGCACCAACTCTATTACATTTTCTTGGATACACTTATCCACCATTACTCTCAGAACCAATTATTTTCTCCCTGTTCTAAATATATCCCTACTAAACAGCACTCTAACATTAAGTCCATCAGTCTGATAAGCACTTTATGTGCATCATTCATTTAATACTCTTAGAAGACAGATCTTGCCCCTAGTTTATACATGAGGAAATTGAGGCATATTATAGTATATTATAATCACGAGTTTGCAGGTCCACCTCCCCTTCTACTATTTTGAGTTCTTCAAAGCCATGTTTTGTTTATCTTTGTATTCTCCAAACCAGCCAGTTTACTTTTATTCAACCTACATATATTTCCTAAGCTCCTTCTATGTGCCAGAAGTCCTGGCAGCACACAGTAGGCCCTCCACATACATTTGCTGATGAGATCTAATGTCCAATGTTAAATGAGTCCTTAGATGTATGTCTTATAAGTAATTTGTCAGATAAAATTGTCTCTTCGGAAACTTGGCAATGTTTCAGATCTAGCAGTCAGGCTGATAATGAAAACGATTCAAAACATCTCAAATAAAGGATCACAATGTCATCCACAGAGGGTCTCTCTGTACCAAGACCCTCCTACAGGAATGTGAGTCATGTAGAAGGCAGCATATTATTTTGACAAAGAACCAGATTTCGATAACCTCCCTTTATTTGCTATATAATGGAAACCAAGTGCTAACATAGAACTCAGAATGGTTAAGAATGCAAGGAGAAAAAAAGTAATAGATACCAAATAACAAAGAGAAATATTAATACTGGAAAAAGTTGTGAAAAGAGCCCAGAGATCTAAGAGACAAACCTTCAAGTGGAAATAAAGACAAATGCAAAGATGCAGCCCAGACAAGAAAACCCACTGTATCTAGCAATCTTTTTTGTCTGAAATTAAAAAATAAAAAAAGATTTCCATCTCAAAGACTTTCTCTTTTATTGTCTTCTACTCTGAGCCAATTTCAAATAGAGATAGTAATTCTGGTCATGCTTGGTGAAGGAAAAAAGATTTCTCTGGAGCCAGAAAAGCCATGCCATATGTCAAGTCTTAACTTAAAACAAAATCCTAGGGCACTTACAGATCTTTGGAATAAAAACATAAGGCAATGAAACCGGGTGCCTCAACACATGCTGATGAAATGTGAAACAATGTCCAAAATATATGCTGTTTAAATTGAAAAGATAACTGAAAATCCAGCTAGGACAAAGGTTGGCTAGAGTAACAGCAAGAATCCCACTGAACAATGAACATTTGACCCAAAGATATGAATGCGACAGGGTCAGAGCGTGCACCAGGTCCCATGGGCCTGGGCAGTCTTTTTCAGAGAATTGACTCTTTTTCTGAGTGATACGGGAGGCCATCAGAGGGCTCTGAACAAACAACATGGTATTATATGCTCTGTAGTGGATGCCATCAGCGCCACACCCAGTGCCCCTCACAACTTGATGCCCTCATTCTCTCACTTGCTGCCCTCCTTCTCTGGGAAATTGCCCTTGGCCTTACAGAAGGCCCCTTGCCCAGGGCCATGCCCATTCCAACCTCCTCCCCTCCCCCACCCATCGACCTTGGTTAAGGTCTGACTAGCACAGCATGGGGAAAACTACAAAAGGCCATCCCTCTGCTTTAAGGTGAGGCAAATGGGTGGTGCAACTCTCATTCTCAGCTCCAGTGAGATCTGGCCAAAGGCCAGTCCAGCTGAGACCTCATCCTTCCCAGCCACAGCCTGATTTGGATACGCCCCTTCTCCTAAGGGCACGCCCCCAAAGAATCATGGGCATTGGAATATCTCTCCCAGGCTCCGCTTACAGAGAACCCATCCCAGGCAGCACTGTGACCCTTCTCCTTCATAACCTGTGCTACAGGTGTAATTCTACACTTCCTTCTGTGATTCTTTGATAATTTCTGCCTCCCCACAAGCGTGTGAACTCTTGTGCTCACCTTTGTTACCTCAGCACCAACCACAGCGACCCACACTTTAAACAGATCTTATGAAAATCTTTTTCATCACTGACGTTAATTTTCATTGCAAAAGTATCATGTTGATGCTAATTAAAGGTGACAAAGTATTTCTCTGGTGGCTGTATTCCTTTGAAAATATAATCAACTGTTAATTTACTTGCCATTTAAAAATCATCTATTAAATGCCATGAAATCAAACGTTGTTTGCATCCTCCAGCAGACTGCGTGACACAAGGTTGTTCACCTGAGCATATCTGGCAAGCTGGCTGCTTACTTTTAATTACTAAACACTTCAAATCCCAAAAGGAACAAACTCATTAAAAATCTGGGTTGAGTGCTCCACAAAGGTCTAGTTCATGAAAAACTTTAGGCCTTAAGCATCCGTAGCTACTGAGTTTGTTTTCATTCGTCAGTCATCACTAATGTATAATGAACTCATGGACCATTTCTATAGAGGGCCTCCTCTTCCTCCTGTGAAATTTCCTCCTATTTTGTACCTTTTTTCAAAAGCGGGTTGATGAGCAACTCCCGCATCAAACATCATGTTGGAAGTGGGAAAATGCTACAACTTAGAACATAAATAGGCAATGTACATGAGGATTCCAATAACTTCAAAAAAAAAAAAAATCAATACGGAGTTCAACAAAACACAAAGATAAGTTATCAATCACTCTGCTTCCAAATAAATGTCTTTGACAAGATTATGGAGGTGCCCACTTAAAGATTAAAGCATTCAACTGAAATTCAATGATCTGATTGTGGCAGGAGTTGAAACTGATTTCTTAGTGATCTCTAAGAAGTCCAGTTCCCTATCACCACATGGCCAAGCTTGTGCCAAATTTCTGGGAAGACTGTTTAGTTCATCACAAGCATATGGCATTGAGAAATCATAATCCTAGTCCAGGGGTATTTTTACAATGTAAGGGAGACTAGATGCATTTAATCAGGGAGGGGCTGTAAACTCACTTTGCACAGCCTCAAGGTCACTTAATGGCAGGCAGATAAAACAGACTTCAGTGGGAAACATCAGCCAAACACCACAGTGCAGACCCTCCGATATCCACAGTGCTCATCACCCACTTTTAACTTTAATGTCTCAAACTGAGATGCTACCTGTTCAGTGACTTTATACCAGTGCTTATACAGACAAAATAAAACCTCCAGTGTCACACAGGTCTGATATATACCAATGCTCAAAATACAGCTTGTCTGAATGTCTTCTTTATACTCAGGGTCTACAATAGATGTTGATAATTTCATTGCGTGCTGCCAGAGATCACAATTCAAGGGCATCAATTAGTACTGGTCCTCATCAGTAGCAACATGGTATCAAGCCTGGGTCTAGAACCACATCCGGAGGATGAAGGTTAAGAGCTCTAACCACACAGCGAACTCATCTCTAAGGGATCCTGCTAAGATGGGGGTTGGAGAGCCTTCCTGTTAACAAATGGAGGTTACTTTTACAGATCCATGAGGACATCTACTCTGCCCAGGACCTAAGACATATTCAATAGGTATCGATAGATGAATAAATTCCTGGGCTAACACAAAAGACGGGAAATCTGGACTCCATATTGAAGGTGATAACCAGCACGGACCAGCTGGGAAGAAGAATGGAAAGAGTTTTATATGAGAAGCCTGGAAGTTCCAGTCTGAAGAAAGCACAAAGGAGGTGGTCAGAAGGTGTAAAGGACAGAATAAAGGTTGACCTAGAAATTAAATGGCCTCCGGGATTGTGGGTTTTTCTTTCCATTTCAATACGTTCTAGGCAGATCTCCATTTCACAAGGCTAGCTTCATCCCAGTCACGTTTAACTGAATGTCCTTGTGCCAAATACTTTAACAGGGAAAGTGCATCCCTTCCACAGAGGTGGATGCTGAAGGCGTCAGCCTGTGAGAGCGAGGGCCTTCCCTGGCTCCATGTACAACAAACGAACCTCAAGTCTGGACCTAGCCCGGCAGAGGATGCACCAGTCAGGTCAGCATCTTTGTCTAAGAGGTGGCAATAGCCCCAACATCAGCTGGGGCCCTGGTTCAATTTCTGGGAGCCTGGTTCAGGTGAGCTGTCCCCCTGAGAGGTCTGCTTGGTGTGCTGACTAAACCGCTGCCTGGCCTGAAGGACCTGCCACCTCGCAACCTCTCATTCCTGGGCGTGGACTCCCCCTCAGCGCACACCTCCTCTTCCCAAATTCTGTAGTGATTTCTTCAGATGTGCTGCTTAGCTAGGTGTGGAGGGAACTGAGCACTTCTACTTATTACCACCTGTTTAAAAAATAACCTTTTTTTATGACTAAAGGAAATTTAGAAACTAAAGTACAAAAGAGAAAACAAAAATCACCCAGAGTAATCATTTCCAATATTTAGCAATATTCCCTCTGGAGCTTTTTAAAATCAAGACAAACCCAGATTCATACATTCTCTATTTATTTACAAAATCAGAGTCTTATACGTGCCTTTTATCATCCTTACTTTCAAAACACAAAGACAGTCTAATAAACAGAGTCGCATCACTCAAGCAAATTGAAATGAGAGATAAAATCAAGACACTTGGGGTATGAACTTGTTTTCTGGTCCAAAGATGATGCTCACCAACAGACTCTAGCTTCACTGCCACTAGGAAAAGAAGGGTTTATTCTCTCATTTCAGAAGAAAAAACTGAGGGATGGAAAGAGAAGTGACTGGTATGTTAGCTGCAGTTTGTACAACATACATCTCTAGTTCCTAACCCATTCTTGTGCATGCTCATTGTCATCTGCCAATGGGTAATCAGAACATGTCCCTATGTCAAAAATTGATGTGAATGTTCCAAACAAAAACATCAAAGTATCAAAAATCCGATTGGGGTTTGATACTTTTTAAGTATATTTATTTCCTTATTTTTTCCCAGCGTGATCAGGATGTCCTAAAAGCCAATATTTATGACTTTTGAAAGTAACTCAGAATCATAACAGCTAAAGTTTAACTCCACATTAAAATCATTTTGTGTCAGTGATACTTCAAAAGCATATCCCTCTGCTGATAGGGTACTATTTTTGCCCAATAATAAAGAAGTTAATATGTGAATAATTACATTCTGGGAAAGAAAGCGGTACTAGTAATAATCACTTCTTCAGTACATTCTGAATAAGAATTAAACTGCCAAAAATTACTACCTCAGAGATGAAACTAGTGTTGTTAATAATTATTGCCATTAAAAGAGAAAATTCCAGGGTGACTATCCCTATTTATTCCAAATTGTCTTTGTGAGTCACTAAGTCTTGCTCATATGAAAATAAGATATTATAAGAAGTAACTGAAGTTTAACATGTTGCCAGCACTTTATCACGAACAGTCCTAGAAATGAAGATACCTGATACTTTGCTTTGAGGTAATCAATGCTTAGAAACAGCAAAGACCCATAGCTGTCAGTTATATTTTTACTGGCATTTTATTGCTTATGACGGTTGTAAATGCCATTGTTGCCTTACCCTAGGAAGTGGAAATCACACATTTATTAGAATTCCTCAACTGGCTTTATGGTCAACAGATGGCTCATGAGTTATTCATAGATGTAATATGATAAACTATAGCAAAACCTCTGACCTGGTTTTATTCAGGCCAGGAGTCTCATCCATGCAGACAGCAGGGAGTGCTTGTCCTAAGGAATGAGTAAGAAATTCCTTCAAAATCATCACCTTGAGGGTGCATATTTCATTCTTGCAAAGACAACACAGTCCCTTTGAATCTCCTTGAGATGAATTTTTGAGATGTTTCCACCTGGCTTTCTATTGACTTATGATCTAAATCCTACTTCTAAATCAGCGATCTGCAATCATTTTGGCACCAGGGACTGGTGCTTCTATGAGAATCTGCCTGATGATCTGAGGTGGAGCTGAGGCGGTGATGCTAGTGCTGGGGATACAGATACAGATGAAGTTTGCTAGCTCACCAGCCGCTTACCTCCTGGTGTGTGGACTAGGGGTTGGGGTTCCCTGTTGTAAATGAAGCACAGTAAAATATTCTATCTACCTACACTGTTATCTATACTATATCTGTAAACCTTCCTTTATAATCCTAAATACTATAGAGAAATTATAGTGTGGGCACATTTATTAGATCACAATGCTATTACCTGCCTAATATTCACATTAAATTGTAGAAAGAGTAAAGTTAGGCAACGTACATTAGTCTCAGTTTGTCTCCACTGATCCTGAATCTTTCGGCCATTTTCCTTGTTCTTTAATTTAAACTGGGATAGTTTACTAGTTTTCTTTTTTATGTCACAAGGAACATATAGAAGAGATGGGAGTTTTGTCTTTTTCATTATCAGAGTTTAGGTTATTATATATGTTTATGTGTATATCTATATCTATACACACACATAAATATATGTGTAAGATGTCACAGTTACTCTAAAACAGTTTAAAATGCTTCTTGAAATCTTACCTCTTTCCCTATTGGCTTGTGAACTTCATATCTATGTTAGGAGTTAGTTGAGATAACAATGGTGTGGTGGCAATTATAATAATAACACTAGCAGCTACTATATTAAATGCCACCTATTGCTAAAAGTAATTTACATATACTATCTACCCTTAAACTAACCTCTCCGGATAACTATGATTATACTATTTTAAAATGAGAAAACTGAGGCTCAGAGAATTCAAGATCACATACCTGGGGCTGTTTATAACATGGATGGAGTTACAATCTCCTGTTTGCCCTTCCGATCCCCTATCCAGTGTACCCACCAGGTGACTGACTTGCAGGGACCATATCGGCACCCCTCCATCCCAGACCTTATCTTCAGACTTCCAGTCACCTCTCCATTCACTAATGCCCCAGACTGGGGATCATTATGACTCTGGGGTCCTATAACATCATTTGGGGTTTCCCTAGAGCCCACATCTAATCCTAACCCTAACTAGGCCATTTTGTTAACCCTTCCTCAAATTATCCTAATCTGAATACATTGCTTCCTGCTGGGGTCCAAGCTGATACCCGTGCTATTCACTGTGACATGCTGTGAGGATAGACAGTCTGTGCCTTTAAGAAGCTTTATTCTCAGAGGCAGAGAAGAAGCAAAGAAATATGGAGTGGTCATTCAATGTTTTCAAATGCCTGCTATCTCTAACCTCATTTTCTGGCAATCGTTGGGGAACCATTCCTTCAACACCAGGCATCCATGGTAAAACTCAGGGTGCCTTCCCCTGGCTTCTAAAGCTTCAGGGTTTAAGCCTGGCTGTTTTGGACAATCATTCAGCAACAGACACACTCTGAGCAGCAGCCAAGGAAAGTGTTCTTGACTTATTAGACAGAGCCCTTCGGAAAGGCTAGTTCCAAGGAGCTTAGAGAGAAGACAGAAAATCCCTGGGTGGACTTACCTTGAAATCCTGGAATTACGCAACTGCCTGCCTGCCTTGGCTGCAGGACAGAGCAGCTCAGGGACAACCACCCATGTCATCTCTCTCATGCCCTTTTCTCAGGCCAAGACAGAAGGGGCTTGAACATTTACTTTCACAAGGTGCATTTCATTGCAATGCTAAAGGAACAACCGGTTCCGACTGATATCAAATGAATACAATTATGCATAAGCCAATATTAGTTTTGCTGAATTTGAAACGTTTTGCATTTAAATACTGTGATAGTCCATTTTATGTAGCAATTTAACTAGGCGATAATAGTGTTTTAGACATTAACCTGGGTGTTACTTTGAAGGTATTTTGTAGAGGTGAGGAGCGTCCATAATCAGTTGATTGGAAGGAAGGGAAATGATATTAGATCATTTGGGTGGACTTCATTCAATCAGCTGAAAGATCTTAAGAGCAGAACTGAGGCTTCCATGAGGAAGATGAAATTCCACAGGTCATCAGCAGCTTCAACTCACGTACGAGAGTCCAGTCTGTCCTTCGGGATCGCCAGCTCTATGGAGTCTGAACTTGCCTTTCCAGCTCCCACGACCACGTAAGCCAGTTCTTTGCACTAAATCTCTTAAAACATATCCCCTAGTCATTCTGTTTCTCTGGTTGACCCTGACTGATACAAATATCTAGTGGTAAGAATAAAGAGTTGAGATTTTAAAAATATTCGTTATTGCCATAATGAAATAAAAATAAAGCTGTACTGATTTGGGGTGGGGGAGGAAGGACAAAATAGCAAGTCATTGAGTAGCTCCAAATGGGAAGAATACAAAGTTTAAGTTGAGAGAAGTCACATTTAGTTCTATAAAATGACTTTTTCCTCCGTTTAATGAAATTTAGTTATGTGGCATCCAGAAACTCGTCTTAAGTAATGTTTAAGAAGTCATCCAAATAAGTTTACCTAGAGGCTTCTGGGATCCACAAATATGTACATAAAGAAGGTCAAATCCAAGTGGGTCATAATACTAATTAATTCAATAAAACAAAATTTAATACGTAACATGTCCATTTAGGGGATTTATGGAAATACATGAAAAACATTATAAAGAATAATTTCTAACTTTGTACTTATACATAAAATACTTTATCAAATTGTTTCCCTGTACCTCAGACTTAATTGCAAATATGAACTTTATTATAAATTTATTTAAAGTATTAAAATACTTATTAAAATACTTATAGTATTTTAAAAGATATGATATTAAAGCATTGTGAGTATATAAATCAACTTTTTATTATCACATTTAGTAAGGGCTCCTATCCTTTTTCCTCTCAAAACTAGAAACTGTCTATATCAAAATGATCCAAGATATTTATTCTTGCCATAATTCTGCAAGCAGTTATACTGATTAGATGACTACAAATCTTATAAATGAAGATTACGAGAAAAAATTTAAGCTTCTTTAACAATTGTCATCTCCCATAAAAAAACTATGATGAAATTTTACTACAGTCTACGCTATGTTCCAAAGCACTATATTATTCCAAGTTCTTATCGGGAAAGATAGTTTCACAACAATTTCCTGGAAGTCTGGGAGCTCTTGTGGATGATTTTTACCTGCAGCCTGAGGTTTACCCTGCAGTTTCATAAACAGCACCACAGTCAGGCCTCAGAGTGATCTTGCCATTAGCTGAACATCTAAACAAGACTTCGCCATGGGCAAAAGTCAATCTGCATGCAGTTTCTGAAGAGGGGAGCCCAAGACCTTGAACAGATGTTAAGATTTATCTGTAACACCTTAACAACTAATGTAAAAGGCTCTTAGAGAATAGAAAGTTCTTTAGTCTCACTTTCAGGCTAGAATAATGCAGTTGCGAGGTGCCCCACACAGCAATCTCTTTACCGAATGGTCCACTGCATAATATCTTATTGCCCCTTCGTTTGGAATTCATGCCAGCAACTTTTTACCTGCTATATTATCATGTACACCATTAAAAAACTCTTCGTACTGCTTAAAATATTTTGGAAACAGTTTTTAAGGTTTTCTTTTCCTGAAGCGAAAGAAACAGAATTGAATTCAAGTTGCTCATAAGGGTAATTAAGAGCTGAAACTTAATGAGGAGAAGCAAGCTAGAGAAAGATGAAAATATTTTGCCATTTCGAACACACCAGGTGGCACTCTCGGGTGAAATGTCAGGCACTGACACAAGAAATGAATTTAAATGCACAGTGAAAGAAGAAATCTAAAACATACAGCATGTTGCTCAGCACTACATACTGTCCTTGACAGAATACAGGAAATAGAAGATAAAGTATTTGAATACTGAGTTTAAAATAAAGAATGTCATTTCATTGCTGAGACATATAATCCTTGCAGACCTATACTTAGGTTTTTCTCTATAAACCTAAAATAACTGATCTTTGAAGATATAGATTTCTAATACATAATATGAATATACACATTATTGGTAAAATAAGCAGTGTTTACTGAACAACTGAGCCAGATCACATGGGAAAATATTGCTTTTAATACAGGTAAGTGATTTGTAGAAATTGAGATATATACATGTTCATATATATATGTGTATATACATGTATATATACATACATATATACTGTGCATGTATGTATGTGTATATATATGTATATATACACACACACACACAATTTTGGACACGTGTAGAACATCAAGCCTCTTCTGGTATCTTTGATTCTAGGACTAAGGTTTATGTTTTTAATGTGATCGTGTTTTTATATTTAAGCACCAACACACGAGAGTATTTAAGTCAGCAGGATGCTATCTTTGCATTCACACATGATTTTACAAACTCCAAACAAAACCACCTGTTTCATATCTGCATCGATAGCGTCTTGTACACCGCAACGTACTCAATCAGAATGGGCTGGGTGAAAGAACACATGAATGAATGCATGCATATATGAATAAATAAGGTGAAAGACAGACGGATGGATGAATGGATAGAAAGAGACCAGATAGACTTCATTGGAAAAAAAGTGAAAGTTATCCCCACTTTTGACATTCTAAGACTTCTAACACTAGACTTGACAAACTGTTCATAGCTCACGCCTCACACCCTCAGCCCATCTTCTACCAGGGAGAGGGGAGGGAGGATGAAAACCGACTTTGCTAGGCAGTTCACAAACGTCATCTCCTTTAGTCTGCACATGTGTTATAGGAGGTAAGCATTGCTTATTTTACAGATAAGAAGACTGACGTGCTAAAAAGTGACATGCCTCGGCCCTGGTCACTCAGGAAGCGCTGAAGTTGGATTCAAATCTAGGCCTTTTCTAATACAAAGTGTGTGCTTTTTCTGTTTACATTCCTACAGCATCTAGATGATATGAAGCCACTCTCTCATACGTGAGTTTATCTAATTATTTGCACATGATCGTATTAATTTCTCTTTGCTTTGTTTGTCTTATGCATATGTGTTCTCACAAGGCTGAGGTAGGATAACTTTATAAATGAATAACACGGTTGTGAGGAGCCTCTGTTGAAAAAACCAATCATCTGTTATTCTACCACTCTAACACAGAAATCATTTCCAAGTCAACTAATTGTTGGCTTCTATACCCAGCATCTCGGCCAGAAATGGGCTGGCAGAGACTCTTCCAAGTTCCTATACAGTGATTCTTAAGTCATGGGCACAGTCAACAACTTAGGACTCTAAAACATGACGCCTTGATTCCGCAAGACTTAGAGATGTCTTTGGCCTTTCATCCCACACTGCAATGTCCTGGGAGTGGGGAAGCTCTGGACCAGTGTCTTCTGCAGAGGTAATTTCACCAGAGCCCTTGAACCCCCACCTTCTAGAGTACAACGGAAGACCTTCTCAGAAGGGATGTGTATCTCTGGACAAGCAACTGCATCCTTTCACCACAGAGAATTTTCACATTAAAATTGACTTTACAGATGCTCCATTCCCATTCCTTCACTGGACTTGTGAAAAATAGCTCTCAGAGAATATATAGCTAATAGTGTTTCTGGGTTCTTTGTCATCTCCAACTTGTTTTCCAGCAGACTGACAGGCAATTTTATTCCTTTTAATTGTTGGTCAGTTCCTTAAATAATGAAAACGCAAAGTTACAATGTAACAACAACAACTTCAGGAGTTTAGACACGATAATTTTACATGCATAATCCTACTTCACCCTCATAACAAGCCTGAGATAGGTAGCATTATTATAGCTATCTTACAGATGGGGAAACTGAGGCTCTGAGAAATTAATTTACTTGTTTAAGGTCATACAGCTAAAAAATGGTGGATCTGCAGTTTGAACCCAAATGAATTAGAAAGTTAGACATCAAGTGTTTACATTACCATGCTATACTATCCTGCTTATAACCAGTCTTGTGATATCTTTTTATAAAGTCCATTTATCCTCTGTTTATGAAACAGAATCACAGAGTAATAATTTTAACCTTGCTGGTCCATCCATGTAACCAGCCACCTAAGACCCTGAAGCTGTGGGCCTATATGAAACGCTTGCCTTTAATTCTTTTTACATTCCCACTACTGGTCCTACCTGCAATACATGCGGCTGATTGCTATGATGAGAAGTAGGTATCTCACAGTAGATTAGGAAAATGTGCCTTGCTGAAGGAGCTAATTCCAAAACTAGACTTGATAGAATAGGATTAAAAGATGCAGATGGCCCTCTGACATCGAAGACTAGAATGGAAAGGTTAGTTCCAGATCTGAGTCTGGAAACTTCCAGTGAGGCCAGAAATGAGAGTGTTGTGGCTGATCTTCCGCAAAGCCAATGCCAAACCCTGGTTCTCAATCATCTAGATTCAACACTTTCTTTTCCTGCCTGGATTCCTGGAACACTGGAGGAAAATGGACTTTGAGTGATAATCTCCAATGATTCACTCTAGAATAATGTCAGCTGATCTCTTCCTGTTTCTCCACTCTTATTGCCCTTTGCTTAGTTCTTCTAGCTGAATTGTAGTTATGTCAGTAAGTCCCTTCAAATCCTTTCTGAAGTATGATTGAGATGTTCATGAATAAAGTAAATATCAGGGGAATTTCTGTGGGTCCCTTTGCTCTCTGGGTCTCCTACAACCATTCCTTTCCACCTAAAAGCACCAGTCTAATCTTTTCAGCATTAAATTCAAGAAAAACTGCCTGGAAAACAACGTGTGTGGGAAACATGGTCCTTGACTGCAACCCTGAACATAATGTTCTAAGATGTTTTTTAAAGTTAGGTTTCCTTCCAGAATTCAACTTGCACAGGTCTGCCAGATAAACATTTTGGATTCAAACAGTAGTTAGGGAAACGTTTGTATGCTTAGATTTGAATGAGAAGAGGAAACTGCTGTGGTCGAGAGATTGCAAAGTGCTGTTCCATTTTGCATGACATTAAAAGCACAGCAACAATCAAAGTGACACTTCTCGCCATGAAGTTTCTGCCTGCACAGCATACCTCTCATGAGGGGAAAGGCATTGCTTTTCAAAAGGAAGATCCAATGTACAACTTGCTTCTTAAGAAATGCAACTGTTTAAAACCAGCACTGACTAATGTGGCTTATGTAGGCTCACATAAAGGCAACGCCTGCCTGTCTTGATTCTCTCATTAGCAACCTGTTATGGCTAACCCACCACATGGCGCCTCAGAATACTAAATTCTTTTAAGTTGTAACTTTGCCAAAAGAAACATCCACAAATGTATGTGGTGCCAATAGCGTTACACTGATATATAAGCTAGTCAGGCTAGTTTAACTATAGGTACAGTGCTGTCTTTATATAATGTTTTCCTCTGCAAAGCTGTATGGATTCTTCCAATTCTGTTTGATGGATAAGAAAAGGAGAGAAAATCAACCTGTTAATGACCTACAAATGCTATGATTAGGGAACTAAAGGAAAAAAAAAAACAATCATAATTGTAAGCAAAAACAGTTTACCAAATGCCAACACTAAACTTGGCCTCCCCGAGTAAAATGAAACAATTGCTTTATTAACTGGGCTCATGCTTTTGACATGAAAGTCTCAAGAACAAATGCTCAATGAGAATTGATTCCTACTTTTGATGTGATGGCCGTTTGGGAGGAAGATAGGGGAGGAGCCAGGAAGAATGAGGTGGGAGAGAAACACTACAAATAGACTGAATCGTGCTCATGAGGTGAGACTCGAGGCTTTCGCTTTTCACGTACTTCTAAGACTCAAACCCACTGATTCGCTGGTGTTCCAGCAATGAGGACTGGAAGGGCAAGTCACTGTCACATCTACTGCCAGTCTGTTTTTCTCCTAGGGATAATGCCAAAACCAAGAGAATTTGGGACCAGGAATGAGAGACGTGTGGGGGCACAGGAAGCTAACATCAATTCCTACTGGGTCCACTGTACCCAACGGTCTTTTTTTCCTACCATTTTTGTACCTGGTATCATGAGTTTTCAACTCAACCTGCCCACTTTGGTGGACTAGAGAAGACAAAGATGAACTGTTTTTTCACCGCTCTTCATTCCTCTGGCTCACTCAGGAATTTGGTTCCAGAAAAAGAACTAAATATGTGATAAAGAAGCACCAACCATGGATGCTAGATACACTGCCATTCTGAAAGAAAGCTATTTTATGCATGAGTCTACTTAATTCTGCTATCTGTGTGTGCATACTTAATCATTTCATTCCTCCACACAAATCTTCTTGCTTTTAGTGGTACTTTTGATTACCACAAACAAAATCCAGTCAGCTTACTTGATCTGATAACCCTGATACATATTTTATTGATAGTAACTAAAGAAAAATTGATTTTCCATAGGCTGCCCAAGAATGGAAGCATTAATCAATACAATATAAACATTGTAGAGCAGGGCATCTGGAATGGCAGCACAAGCAGCTTGGCAAATTTTCTCTCCAAAAAACAATGATGAAACTAAAAAAAAAAATGTTAAAAACAACTGTTTCAGGACTCGGATCAAAGGCACATAGCAAATTGAGAATAAAACTATTGAACTTCAGGTAAGAACAGTGAGCGTCTATGTTTTTTAGCTTAGGGCTGTTTGCATTGTTTCTCTCTCAAATCCACTGGCCCACACACCTGCCCGTTGGTAATTCTGCCTGGGTGAGGTAAGCCATGAAAACCTGTGGTTTTTCTGCCAAAGAAGCCCATTTGATTTGGAGCAGAGCATGGCAAAACCTCACGTACTCGGGCATTGCCAGAAAGAGCAACAATCCCAGAGAGAAAAGAATGGGGAACAACTAGGTCATAATCCTATTTAGAACAAACAACAAACCAGCAGACAAGCTAGACATATACTGATGGATCTGGGGAATGTGATGGCCACAGCAGACTGTGTTTAGCTCCCATATATTCCTGGGGTCTAGAAGGCTGTGCACCTGTGCAAAGCTGCACACACACTCAGGAGAGACTGGAGAGGTCTCTAACTATTCCTATACTCCTGTCAACCAAGAATTCAATACCCAGCCAAACTATCACTTCAAAAATGAAGGCAAAATACAGTCCCAGAAATAAAGATTGAGAGAATTCATTGCTACCAAATCTTCATAAACCATTTAGAAAACAGAAAGAATGCTTTCTAGCTCATTCTATGAGGCCAGTAATACCCTGATACCAAAGCAACACGATGACATCATAACTAAAAAGAAAACTACTTACCAAAGCTGCTTAAAAATACAGACACAAAGATCTTTAACAAGTATTACAAACCAAACCCAGGAGCACATAAAAAAATTATATACCATGCCTAAATGGGATTTATAACATTTAAAAATCAATTAATGTAATATCTTATTATGTGGAAAAAGGACAAAAATGTATGATCATTTTAATAGATGCAGAGAAAGGATTTCGCAAAATCCAACATTCCTTCGCGATAAAAACCCTCAATAAACTAGGAATGGAGAGGAATTTCCTCATAGCATTAGCCATAATAACCAGAGAATGAAAACAATTTAGGAGTGGAATAAAGTGAACTATATCCATATAACAATATTATGTAGTAATAAAAGGGAATAATTATTTATTATGATACCACATGGAGTAACTCAAAAACAGTATGTGAAGTGAAAGAAACCAGGTGCATAAGACTACATATTGTATAATTCTATATATATAAAATGTCCAGAAAAGACAAATCTACAGAAACAATACAGATTACTGGCTGCCTGGAGTTGGGGCGGGAAAAGAGAATGAATGCAAATTGGTCACGAGGGATCTTTTTGGGGTTATAAAAATATTCTAAAACTGGATTGTAGTGATGATTGTACAAATCTATAAATTTACTAGAATTTATGGAATCATATACTTAAGATGAGTTAACGTACGGCATGAAAATTATACCACAAGAGAGCTGTTTAAAAGAATTTATTGGTAGCAATGAATTCTTTCAACCTTTATTTCTGGAACTGTATTTTGCCTTAATTTTTTGAAGGGATAGTTTTACTGAGTATTGAATTCTTGGTTGACTGAAAAATGATGATTTTTCTTTTTTTAAAGATGATGAAAACCTCTCCCCAGACCACGAGAGAAGTATTTCAGTAGAGAGAGAGACCTTTTGTTAGAGGTGATCTAGAACAGGGTCAGCAAAGTATGACAGGTAGGCAAAATCAAGCCCACCATCTGTTTTTACATGGCCAGTGAGTAAAGAATGGTTTTTACATGTTTTAATGGCTGAAAAAAACCTCAAAAGAATATTTCATGACATGTGAAAATTAATGAAATTCTAATTTTAATGTCCATAAAGTGTATGGAACAATGACATGCTCATTCATTTACATAAACCTATGGCGGCTTTTGTGCTACAAAAGTACTTATGGCCTTCAAAGTCTAAAATATTTACTATCTGGCTCTTGAAAGAAAAAGTTTGCTGACCCCTGTTTTAAATTAGTGCTTCTCTATTCTGAATGTACATTAGATTCACTTGGGACCTTTAAAAAATATTCCCAGTTGAATTCCACCAAACTCCCTTCCCTTCTCCCAATTAACTACATGACATCCTAGAACTGTGTAGTTTTTTTTGAAAGCTCTCTAGGTGAGCTTTCACCAGGAGTAAGGATCACTATTCTGGAGCATCCATGGAGCTAAGACCAGGGAGTTGGGTTTTATGTTAATACACTGACATCGCATTGAGTTTTGAAAATTAGTAACCAGAACAACTATAGATCAGTAATCTAAATCTAAATCACTGGCAAATCAAATGGGCCTATCTGTGACAAAATTACCTTGTTATTCTGTCTCCCGAACACAAAGGACCATATATGGCCACTGTGCCTTGGTCAGTGTTTCCAAAATATATTAACTGAGTTGATTATAATAACCAGCCTCTCTATGCCAAAGCATTTCCAGAAGGAGGATTTCCGCTAAGAGCACTGAACCTGAAAACAAAGAGGTACAATTGGAAGTAACATAAAATGTCAAGGTTTTGATGATTCCACTACTTTTACTTATTTTAAATCTATGTATCATGTATCCCAATGAGCTCAACAACTATTGGGAAAAATAGTTAAATTAGATGACAAATAACACGTATGGTAGATTAAATATGGCCACCAGTTCTTTGCAGTTCCTCTCCTCAAGAGTTGGTGTCCCTTAGCCTAACCCCGATCCTTGACATCGAGAGTCATTGCAGCTTCTCCTCATGCTTTTCTTGATCTCCTGAGACTATCACACTACAAAGAAGCTCAAGATGAAAAACCAAATGCAAAGAGAGACCCAGTCATCTCAGTTGTCCCAGCTGAAATCAGATACCCAAAAATTAAAAAGTCACTGTGATACTGACGTGAAAGAAACCTTGAAAGAAAGCGATCATGTTATTTTGGAATATATAACAGTGAAGAAAGGAAAAGCTGGGCATAATCAAATGTTGAAAAACACCTTTAAAAAAGTATATTTTTTGAAAACATGTCAATGTGAGTGTTTTAGAAAAATATATGTGTTATCAAAAGTTCAAACCCATGATGGAACACAACTCAAAAAGAAATAGTATAAATGAAAATTGATAATATAATTGTGAGTGACCTTGACCAGGAGGTAAAGAAATCTTAAGGAATCAATGTGGCTATGTAGAAAACTCTCTAATTCATTCATTCCTTCATTCATCCATTCATTCACACAAGCAAACAAACATGGAAGATCAACCATGTGAAAGTGCTGTGCTCTACTAAGATGGTACTTTTAAAAGTACAAATTAAAGACGGAAGAACTCATATTTTTGAAGAATATATACTAAAGATAAAAGAACATACAAAATAAATGACAGGTCTATCAGAATACTTACAGAAAAGCTCAAGATAAGCTAAGACATTAAAAATAAGTGGTGTCTGAAATTATGTTCTGGGGCAATAGAAAAAAGAAACAAAAAGTGATATTGCTTGGGGCAGATGGTATAATGTGAGCTAACAGATGCTAGTGGGAAACTCAGAACACTTCAACATCTTTTTTCTTCCATCTTTCTCACTGAAGAGACTTATTTTCTAGTTAAAATAAGAAACTGGAACCCAAGACAAGAGATAAAATTAGTTAAAACAAAAAAACACACAGGTGGCCTTATACTGACTTTAAGTTGCCTGCCTGAGCCAAATCACGTACCAGGGCCGAGGAAGAACTTGCAAATGTGATTACAAACCACTGTCAATAGTCTTTGAGGACAGGCACCAGGAGCTCTGCATCAGATCAAAAGAGAGAAGGTAGATTCTGATTAAATGTAAAGCTTGAATTCAATGCCTGATAAAATCCTAGGAAGAGAGTTCATGAAACAGGTGGCTAATGAGCACTTGGAAAAAAAGGTGATTCTGAGGAGTTAGGAGTCACTGCCTGAAGTGTGTGGCATTTTACATAGCAAAGGTTTTACAGACATAATACCTCTGTTAGTTCTCACGACACTTCAGTGAGGTATATTATTGCCAGGATACAGATGAAAAACTTGAAGTTCCTATGAGTTGTGTCTGAAGTCAGGCAGTAAGTGGCTGACCTACAACTCCAAATCAATTCACATTGAACTAACTTTATTTCTGATAGAACAAAGGCTTGCCAGAGATCCAGTAGAAGTCAGTTTCAATAAGACATTTGATCAAGTTCCTTGAAATATGTTTTTAGATAAGATAGAAACCATGAGCTACATCATGGGATGGAAAATGAAACTCGTCTTCTTTTAGATGTCTCAAAACACCTCAAATTCAACTTGTCTAAAGCAAATTCATGAACTTCTCCCTCAAACTTGACTCTCTTTGAATATTCCCTTATCTCAGCGAAGATATCTTGTACTTTCCAGAAACCAGACAGACACTCTTAAAATGCTTCCTCCATGATCCCATATTCAACCCATTACCAAAGCCTATCAATTTTATTCTGAAATAGCTCTCAGCACATTTAAGGTATTATTCCACCGCTACTGACAATCAAGTGTCAGTCTGGCTGTTACTCTTTTGAAGTGTCTCTCTTCTCTCCAGCTGCTTCTAAGCACTTGTTTGTCTTTTGTGTTCTGAAGCTTCACTAAATGAGTCCAGATGTAGATGTATTTATCATGCCTGGAAATTGTGGGCCTCCTGAAAATCTTGATTGGAGTCTTTTATCAACTGTTAAAAATTCCCAGTCAACCTCCCTTCAAACATGGCGTCTATCCTATTCTTTCTCTCTTTTATTTTCTGGAACCCTTGTTAGTCCTCTTCACTCTATCCTCTCTCTGACTCTTAGCCTCTTTTTCATATTTTCACTTCTGTTTCTCTCTTCTGCATTCTAGATTTTTTTTAAAAAAAATCATATTACAGTGTACTAATCCTTTCTTCAGCTATGTTTAATACATTGGTTAGGGTTTTAATTTAAATTATTATGTGTTTCATCTTAATGAGTTCTTTTTATTTGTCTTTAAATCTGTTCTTTATTTATACTTTCACACTGATTTCTTTCACATAGTAAGTAAGCATTACATTTTTTTACTCTATAGTTGTTAATTCTTGTGTCTATATGTTTTACAGACCTGATTCTGTTGCCCCCTGGCTTATGAGACCTTGTTTCCTTAAGTGATAAATGATTTTAAACTATTAATAGCTCATATTAAAAACTTTCCCTGAATAATTTTTTTGAGTCCTAGAATGAAGGTAGGTTCCTTCCAGAAAGAATTGGCATTAGTTTCTCTGTCAGGCCCTTGGGAGAACCACCAGCCTGGGACCTCGTTAAATACTCACCTTTGAGGGTATGGATGCCACATAGGTAATGAAAACTTGGGCTGTAACTACAAGGGTAGCTACCTTATGGTTCGAAATTCTTAGGGGAGATCAGGGGAGGATCTTTTTTCACTTTCCTCTGAGTTCCAAGATTGTTAACAAATATTTTCTTTGCAATTCTATGATTGGGGGGGGAGTTCTTGTATGTCCTTCCCCCGGGAGTCTAGGCTTTGGGTCTAAGCTTTGTTAGATGCCCTATATTGAAAACACCCCTGGCTTTATCTTTTTTCCCCTGAACCACAGGAATCACTGGCCATTTGGGAGGCTGTCATGGGACATATTTTTAGATAATTTCAAGATTAATGATCTATTCAGATGATGTATCACATTTTTTAGTTAATTTTATCCTGCCCAAATTTATATTTTTCTGGAAAAAGATTTTAACATTTATTTGCATAGAATAATTTAGAGACTTGCCCAACTGACACTAATATGAAGCCAACCCTGGCTTCATATTAGTGTCAGTTGGGCAAGTCTCAAAATTCCTGATCTCAAAATTCCTGATGCCCAGGCCAGTGAAAACGGAAACTCTGGGAATATTTTATATATATTTTATTTTTATATATATACATGTGTGTGTATGTGTGTGTGTGTGTGTGTGTATATATATATATACACACACACACACACACATACACACACATGTATATATATACACACATACACATACTTATATACATACATACATACATACACACACATATATGTCTGAAAGTGATTATTTTGTGCAGCCAAGGCTGAGAATCACTGAGAGCAAAATCGTCCAAACTTGAATGTGAATGTGAATCCCCTGGGGATCTTGTTAAAATGTAGATTCTGATTCAGTGGGTCTGAGGTGGGGCCTGAGAGTGTCAATTTCTAATAAGCTCTCAGATTGAAATCTCTGATGCTGGTGGGTGGACCACACTTTGAGTCCCAAGGATTTAGAAGAGTTTTTCTCTTGTTAATTTTGTCTCCTTTTCACCTGGGATTAAAGTTCCTCATCTCATTCCTGATGGTTTATAATTGTTCTTTTTCTTTCTTTGAATTGTCTTGTTGGGCAGTATTTTTTTTTTTTTTTGGCATTTTATTCTTTTTTATATTTCAGGAAACAAACTAGCTGGATTTTATTTTAATCTGCTAATTGTACTCTTTCCTTCCTGTCTTACAAATCATTAATTCTTGCTTTTATTTGTATTTATTCATCTCATTCTTTTAGTACCCCGAATTTACTTTTATTACTCTTTTCTTTTCCTAGCTTCTGAATCCCTAGTTTAGTTATTTCTTTGCTTACTTGTTTAACGATGAAAACACTGCAATGAAGGACTCTCCTCCTATAGGCCCGGCCGCAAGCCACAGAGCACCGCCACAAACAACACTTTCCAAACAGTGAGTGTGTAACTGCAGAGTTATTCGGGGGAGAACTTCTTTTGTTTACACTTTTGTGATTAAGTTTTAGTTCTATTACTTTGTGATCCAAGAAAATAGATTGTACGATTTCTACTTTCGATAACGTAATGAGTTTCTTTTGTTAAATTTTGGGCGAGTGTAACTAAGTTCTTAAGTGTTTCATGAGATTTAGGGGAAAACATCTGTCTAGCCTCTGTAGATTATGAAATGCCATTTATTTCCATGACATCTTATTTGTAAGACATCAGACATCCAAGTTTGCACTTAATTAAGCCTGAGTACGTACTCATGGGCCTTTCTGCCCTTGTCCTTGCAGTTCCAACATTCTCCTCTGAGGACCTATGGGAGGACAAGATTAACTGTAACGGTAACTCTCCAGGGAGCCCTGGGATTGGGAGAAGCAGCAGTAAAACATGAGTTTCAGGATAGCCCTTTGTAGTCATACCACTTCCTCCCCTGGAGGCAGCAGGCTTGGTTTCTGGGCTCACGCACAGGTGAACTCGAGTAGGATTGACCACAGGCGACTGAGAGCCTCAGTCTTGGAACCATCTCTTGGTTCCCACAAGGATCTTTGCTTATACTGAGTGGGCTATAGGTCTTCAGGTCTGTCCGCCAAGGCACACCTAGAGGATAAGTTGCCAACCAGAGACCACCACTCAAACAAGAGTTATTAATCTTGTCCCAAACTATTACAACAGCCCCACTCACTCTACGTCTGCTTCACCTGTTGAACTGTTACGAGTGTGCTAATGTCTCCTGCTGAGCGTCTGGCTGTTCCTCTGAGTCTTTAAATCATCTTATTAAAAGTAGAATCTGAGGCTATCTTAACCATGTGATGGTTTTTATTTTTATGTATTTTGTAGGTTATTCCTTTCTTAAATTAAAAGGCCTATTTTGTCCCATGTAATGCTTCCTTCCTTGAATTCTAATTTGTCTGGCATTAATAGCAATTCCAACCTCCTCCTTGTTTAGAATTCTATGTGTATGTGTGTGTATCTGTATTAGTTTTCTATCACTGTGTCATAAATCACCACAAACTCAGTGGTAACACTATTTTACTACTTGGCTGCTAACTTTATTATCTCACAGTTTCCACGAGTTAGGAGTCTGGGTGTTTTACCTGGGGCCTCTGCTCAGGGTTTCAGAAGGCTGAAATCAAGATGTTGGTTAACTGCATCCTCATCTAGGGTCTCAACTGACTAGAAGAAGATCTTCCCTCAAGCTCCCTCAGGTTGTTGGCAGAATTCGTATCCTTACAGTTGCAGTCTATGTCTGTCAGCAGGGGACTTCTCTCCTAGAGGCTGCTCTCAGGTCCTTGCCATGTGGCTCCTCCATCTCAGAGAGGGGAAGCCCCCTCATGTCAAAACCTTCTCACACCTTTTTTTGAAAAAATTAATTTACTTTTAATTCTTTAATGTCATCACATATTTGACCCTTTTACCCCATCTACCTCCTCCCTGCCCCACCTACCCTCTGGTAACCGTTAGTCTAGTGTCCGTGTCCATGAGTCTCTGTTTGTTTGTCCTGATCATTTGCTGCTTTTAGGTTTATATCCCACATGTAAGTGATATCATGGGATTTTCAACTTTTTCTCTCTGGCTTATTTCACTTAGCATGATTATCTCGAGGTCCATCCAATACAAATGGCAATATTTCATCTCTTCTTATGGCTGAGTAATATTCCATAGTATATATGTACCACAGCTTCTTTAGCCAATCGTCTACTGGAGGACACTTCAGTTGCTTCCACGTCCTGGCCACCGTGAATAATAATGCTGCTATGAACATCGGTGTGCAAATATCTTTTCAGATGTGAGTTTTCAAGTCTTTGTGGGTAAATACCTAGTACAGGGATTGCTGGATCATATGGTAGATCAATTCTTAGTTTTTTGAAAAATCCCATACTGTTTTCCACAGTAGTTGTACCAACTTGCGGTCCCACCAGCAGTGTATTAGAGTTCCTTTTTCTCCTTATCCTCTCCAACACTTATTATTACTTGTCCTGTTGATAACAGCTATTCCAACAGGTAGTCTCACATTTCTAATCTCTCTGACTTTCCCTTCTATCAGCCAGAGAAAACTTTCTGCTTTTAAAGAGCTCAAGGCCAAGTCAGACCCATCTAGATCAATGCCTTCTCTTACAGTCAGCTGTGCCATATCACTCACAGAATCATGGGAGGATTATGCAGGCTCCGTACCCCAGTGTGGGGGGTCGGACAGAATGAAGCCTTGAGGGATATCTTAAAATTCTGCCGACCACAATGTTCATTTCTTTATTTTCACTTCTTTTATGTTACTTGGTTTAGTAATAACATTGACTTTGTTTTTTTATTAAATTTGAGGGTCTGTTTCTTAATAAATGAGTTTAACAAATTCACATTGACTGAGATAATAAATTTGATCTTCTTGTGCCATTTTATCTTGTGCTTTCTTGTTGCTCCTTTGCCCCTCCTACCATCCCCAATATCTTTTCCTCCAGGGATCAAGGCTTCCTTTGATCTTTTTCCTCTTTCTCTGGTCATCCAGAAGTAATATGTAGCCTTTCAAATTTTTAGAGCAATTACCTACATAATTTTTAAACCTTTCAATCCTATTTTCTCTGTCACAGCATCTAAAGATATGCCTACATAATTATTCCTCTTCTTATCTTTCACCAAGTAAAAGGATCACAGCCTTTATATTAAGATTATTAATGCTTTTTATAGTTTCTTCTCTCTTAAGAATTATTTCAATGGCATATAAAGTTGTATGATCATAAGAATAATTATTGAACACTAATTCAAATTTTAAAGCTTTAATTATTTGCCATCTATGTTATATTTCATTGTCCCTTACTCTGAGGTTTCTCTTTTGATTAACTTTTTAATTGACTGAAGAATTTTAGTAATTCTGAGTTCTTGAACATCTGAGAAGTCATTTCTGTTGAGGGATAAAAGGTGGGCTCCCTGTTTCTGGCTCGTTAATAAAACTCCTATTATCTTGACGGACCTTTGGAATGAGATTAAATACATGAGCATAATTGTGATTCCTTGGGCCAAAGATATATTCTTAAAGTAACCAAATAAAACATGAAAACAGCAAGGCATCCCTGACAAGCTGCCAACCTTATGCACATCCTTTAATTTCTCTAAGTTGTCCTTCTTCATGTGTATAACTGGGCTCAACCAAACCACCTCGGAGACTCTTCCAGATGTACTGGTCAAGACTTTATAAAACTAACAAAAATAATAATATTTTATCAACAGACTACCCCATACAAGCATAAGTATTAAGTTCCAGAAAAATATCAATAAAGTTTCCTTAGTTTGAAGGTTCAGGGTCACACAGGGACAGACAGTGAATATAAAATTGAATATTTCTCTCTTCCTGCTTAAAAAGAAAAGCAGACATTCACAAACAATACTACTTCCAAGTGTATATTATAATCATACTATTTTAAAGTTTAGGGAAAAGGAAATAAACTTTTGTTGAACCCTCCGTATTTAGACAACATCACAAGCATTTGAGACACATCAAAAGCGAATATTTTTTAGGCTCCATTTACAAATGTTTCAACTAGATTTCATAGTGACGTAGTTCAAAATTTAGAAAGTATAGAAAAGTTTACAATGAAGGTCTTCCCTTTAATGCTAGCCTTTAGCTACTCAATTCCCTTCCCCACAGCCTTATAAAGTTGTATGTTTCCTTCCAGAGATATTTCATACATATGAAGAATCTCTCTCCTGCCTTTCTCTGTCTGCCTCTGTCTGGTTCTCTCTCTCTCTCTCTGTATTTTAAAATTTTTGTCCTTTATAAATAAAATTGTATCATTCCATTGTCCTGAACCTTCTCGTTTACTTGAGGTATCTTGGAGATCTATGTCTATTAGGATAATGTTTCCTCATTCTTTTTCATAACAATATAGCATTCCATTGTCCAGATAGGCCAGACTTTATCTTCTCAATAACTTATTGGTGTATATTGCAAATAATGCTACAAGTATAACTTCAAACATATGTCATCTGAAGTGAGTAAAGTGTGTTTGTAGGATAGTACTTAAGAGATGATGGAATCACTAGGTTATGGGCTACACACATTTATAATTTTGATAGTATCAGCCACCCAGTTAATGCATGAGCATACTGTAGTATTATTTTTAATAACTCCAAAACACACTACATGGTATTTGCAAATTCCTGTCCCCAGTATCTTTTTTGTTTGGTTTTGTGAGGCTGCTTGGAATGGGAGTGTGAATAGTCAGATGGGCCCTGTTTTATGCCCTAATGATCCTGGTTCCTTTCTCTTTTCCCTAGCACACATGAATACGACAAAACACACACTATTGCTATAAAGCTGTGAAAATTTAGGACATACTGAAATGGCCAGGGTCTAGAGTCCATTAAATTTGAGTGTCTCTACAAAGCACATCTAAATGCTAAACTCCAACATAACAGCAACAGAGAGCTCGTGAACTCAGTCCTATGAATCAATGTCTAATGAGAATTGATTAAACAGGCTCTGAGGGACCTTATCTTATTGCTAATAAAAGAAATCCCATCCGGCACTTTCCCACACTGCCTAGATATTAAAGAAGGCTTATGATGATTAAACAGCAGACAAGTTAATTAAGAGGTCATTCCAGAGGAATGTACTGATAGGATGGTCTTCTACTAGGTAACTTAATGAAAGAAGAGTAGTTCTCAAACTATAAGGACAGGGCAGAAGCCTCACAACATGCAAGGTCGTGCTGTGCCAGGCCCACCCGGGGTCAGCACTCATCAGCTAAGAGCTTCCTCCCAACACAGAAGAGTTCTCACTTCTACTTCAAGCCCAAGGACCAGCTCTAAAAATAGGACCTCCTCCTGGCAAAAGGGACACGAAACAATGGTGAGATGTTTGTCATTTGTTTTTCCTCACTGGATGGCGCCACCAAAAACCTTAATAATATTAAACTGAAGGGCAGGGTTTATGAAATTGTAGATCGAACAAGAATGTTGTCATAAATTATGGTCGGCCATCAAAGCGATTTATGCCGCAAAGTTTAATGAGCTATATACCTCGTCCAAATCAGAAAGAGAAAATTTCTAGAGCATTAAGATCATTTCATATGATCTAAACACGGTCTCAGTCAGGGATGTCCTAGATGAGTCTATAGAACACAGAAGTCAAGGTCATCAGAAGGAAAAGTTTGCTCATGTGAGCACTTCATCATCACAGCTGGAAAGCTTTCCAGAGCACACAAATATCTTTTAATTTTTTAACACGACATTTTTCTTTGTTGATTAAATTAACATGTCTCAAACACAAGACAAATTTGCAAATTCTTATTTCTGTAAAATCCACAAATCGGAAAAGTCAGGCCTAAATGATCAATTCTAATTCCTAGGAGATTGGTAAATTTTTTCAGCAGGGTTCATATAATAAAATTTTTGTTCTGGCACAAAGTCTCAAGAGCTTATTGTTTCTAGTTAGTGGTGGTCCTTTTTGCCTTCCATGCCTGATACACAATGAGATCAAAAATAACTCCAATGACTTGACTCTCTTTTGTTATTCTGACCTGCACTTAACACACACTTCCTATTCTGAATGCTCTGAGAGGTACTAAGTCCACAGGGCTGCTAACATTGTTACATTTTATGTGGAACTCAGCTCTATTTGCTTAATCAATGATAAACAGAGCCCTTGCCAAACAGCACTTGCCATAAAGAACTCAGCACAGGCAGGGCGTGTTCACTTGGATGCTGCCAGCAAGTTTCAGAAGGAGCAAACATAAATTGTTTCACCAGCGAGCAAACACTGGGTGGGTAACTTGGTGCCCCCCTTAGAAAACCAACTCCGTGGTGTGTTTCTGTAGCCTGGAAAAGTTTTATTTTACACATCGTTCTATTTTTTGGAATGAATTTGAAGGATAAAAGACTGGAGAAGATGACAAAATATCATGATGTATGAGGATGTTCATTGCAGCATTCTTTACATTATAAACATCATAAACAATGCAAACATCCAATAATCAAAGGATGCTTAAATAGATTAAATGTATTCATATGGTATCATGTGATATGATTTATTCTATGATGTGATGTTACAATACAACATAATATAATATAGCCATATCTAATGACATAGGATACTGCTGAATATAATATATTAAGTGAGGGAAAACTATATAGAATGCCAATTTGATTTTTAAAAATCTGTCTACAATATATACACATACACACACTTTTTAAAAAGACTACATTTCTCCAATAATAGCATTTCTCACACTTAACTGCCAAAGCACTTATCTGTTTTGCTTTCTACTCACTCTGCTGCCTCTTGTATACCACCCTACACACACACACACACACACACACACACACACACACACACACACACACACACACACACACACACACTCCCGCCTCCAGATAGTAAGTTCTGTGGCGGCAGGGTCTTGTCTGTCCTGCTCACAAACTTTTCCTCACAGTACAGCAGTGCATACCACGCAGCTCAAAAAATACTACTGAAGGCAGTAACTGGTAACAAAAGCTGAATGTCTAGAATGCAACTTCCCACTGTTTTAACAGTGGTTCTTTCTAATGTATGTAATTACATATAATTTTTATTCTCTTTAAACTTCTAGGTCCTTTTCATAGTTTTCCATATTGTCACATGTTTATAATCAGAAAGCATTTTTTTAAAGAAATTAGTTGTAATAAATGAAATAATACTTATTTGCTTTCTAATGCATTTTTATTCCATTGCTCAGTTTGATAATATATGTGTACACAATGAATGATATCTCACCATCCATCCAAGTAGAGTGGAACGTTTGCACGCTAAGAGGAAATCACGTGCCACTAAAAAATAAAATGATTAAATTTCTATCTGTCAAGACAAGTAAAAACATGGGGCCTAATAATCCATAAATCTGGTAGAATAAAAACACACCATTGAAAAGAAAACAAAGCCAAGAATATGTTCTCATTGTTAGCAAAAGATCTAGCACAACATTCAAAATTCTGTTACTATATTACCTACTTAAAAACAGAGTTATGGTTGGAACAATACAATTCAATAATCCTTTGGAAAATAAAGGATAGCAAGATGTCTCTATACCACGGCCTTTTCCTCTCAGCATCCTTACCCACCTTACAAAGGAGACTTGCAAGTTTCAAAGGACCTTATTACTTTTTTAATTTAAGCACTAGCATATGTTCGTCATAAAAAATTTTGCAAATACAATAAAGTATAAAGGAAAACTATCCATAATACCATCACCAAAAAATAACCTATGACATTATTCTGTATATTTGAGTGAAGGTTTATGTATATATGATTCAACTGTGTTAAAATATACACACATACAAAATGTGTACTTTAACATATATATTTTATTGACTATTATCTTTCTATTAGTATGCATATTTTACTTCCCAGTTCATTAGCACTCCTATCTATCTTACAAAGGGGGGCACTAATAAGAATTAGGACAAATTGACTGATAAATAACATATGCATATATATGTGTGCATAGTCAGTTTGAGTATATATGTATATATATGTATACACTAATATATACCCATTAATACACATATATTACACAAAGAGATTATAGTTTCCTTAATTCTACTTCCAAATTAATATAGACTTACTCCCTCATTAGATCATGGGCTATGGAGCTGTCATTTATTTCACTGTATTATCCTGCCATTAATCATTACATTACGCTTCTATGATTTTTAAATATAATAAATTCTGCAGCTTCAAAATGACTACAATTCTGTTATCTTTCCCAAATAGGCAGCAAAAACATGAAAGAAAAAAATATCTTTTTAGAAATTATAAATCTGAAATTTTTTCCTTTACAAAATATAAGCAATTTGCAAAAATTCTGCAAAATATAAAAGAGAACCATAAACACATGCACTCTCCTATCGACCTAAGGTAATCATTATTAGTCTTTTGCTTTTTCTTTCTAATTTATGCACACATGTTCAGGTGCCTGTGTGTGTTTTATTAGACGTAATACCAGTGATCATAACATTTACGCCCTGCTTTATTTTTTTAACTACTCCTTGCCCATTTTCCCATGTAACTACATAGACTCCATGAGCATCTGCAAAAGAACTGGACCATACAAGAATGTGGCCCACTCCGGATGCTTTTCTGTTGAAAGGCTCCGCTGTGAGCGGGCTGCTCTTCCTTCTCCGTACTGATGGAACTGGCCCCTTCCCTCAGAGGTTGGCCGATTTTGTGGCACATCAGGAAATTCATTAATGGGACTTCGAATTTGAAATCTGAAGCCAAAATGAGATTTGAAGGCAGCCTGCAGCTTTCCCAGGTCCAGACATCATATTTTAAAAGTGGCTCGACAATTAAAGGGCTGACATTTGAGATTTTGTTAAAATATTTGACATGGGGGCCCCTAGAGGCTGACTGAGCTACCAGCATAGTGGCTGGCCAGGGCTGACCAACGTGGATCATCACTCAGGAAATAGAGCATCTCCTAGGAGGAACGGAGATAATGCAGTGGGAAAAGGATGAACTCTGGTGCCGGGGTGCAGGGTTTCAAACTCCGGCTTTGCCGCCTGTAAGCTACAGAATGTCAGGCACTCTCTGTGCCTCAGCGTTCCCATCCGTTATGTTAGCACCTACTGATCGCCAGAAGAGCTAACTTTAAGACAGGAGGATGGATCAATACACGGAATACTACAGAGCGATGAGAATAAACAGTCTATAGCTACATATAACATGTGGATGGCTCTCATAAATGATACTGAACAAAAGAAGCCCAAGTCAAAAGAGGATGTGCTGATTCTATTTGTTCAAAAATAGGTAAAATTGATCATGTCACTAGAAGTCCAGATTGGCCTTGTCCTTGAGGAGTAGTGACGAGAAGAAAGCATAGAGTGCCTTCTGGAAGCTGGCTGTGTTCTACTTCTTGATCTGGAGGCTCGTTACACAGGTGTATTCATTTTTAAGGCTGGTGCCAAGCTTCTCTGTTTCTCTCGGGCATGGCAACCACAGCGAGGTACAGCTGGTTAGCAGCTGCTGCTCTAGACCCTCATCCTTAATTCTCTCTTCCTTCTTCTCATTTGAATCCTACTCTCTCCCTTTACAATTCTACCTATGATTTAATTCACTACAGTTCTAAATTATCCCTCTTCCTCTCCCCAAAGCTTACATCTATCATAAATAAAAGGAAGTTAATTCTCCCCTGGTTATAATTCAGGGAAACTGAAAGCTCTCTTAGAGCTACCAAACAAAATACACCATTGTTCTGAAACTTAAAGTCAGCCGTCATCATCATTTAGCAGTTAGTCTATCATTAGTTCTTTTCCTTTTTCTTATTAAATTACCTCTTTCAGACCTCCAGTCATTTTGTAGCTCTTATTTGAGTCCCTTTCATTGGCTTCCTTTCAATTTGGGTTCATGCATGACGGCCAGGCCCTGAGAAAGGCCACATTGATGCTATTGGACAAACTCCAATTCCTCTGATTGGTGACAGGCCTGGAAATATAGAGAGCACCAGGTGGCCCATATAACAAGAGACTGGCTTGACCTGAGGAAAAAGAGCAAGACTGTGTCTGAGCCCCAATGCAGAGGCTTCACCCCAGTCTGAGATGCTGTTCAGGGATCCTTGGCACAGGGAAGACACTCTAGGAACGTTCACAACTTTTTCCTTCTTAAAAGTGGGGAGACAAAGGACATGAGCAAAATGCACTGGATCTCTGATTCAGAAACCTTGGTGAAGATAAAATGTCAGAGACCCTGACTTATAAGAAAAGAAGATTGTTTGTCAATAAGAACAACATACCAGTCATAAGGAACACACTAGCTGTTGTCCTGTCAAACAAGCATCTTGCCAAGTACAGGCAGCTCTGTCTTTGGATGATGAACACACCATTGTCAGAATGTTGTCATTAGGGAAGCAGCCAGATTCATGCTCCTGATTTTAAATATTGTGCTAAAGGAAGAATCCTCACTGTGGGTGCACTAGAACACAACCATGGTTAATCATGCCAAGCAGCGATCTGATAACTAAAGGGCAGGAAGAAAGGATGTGTCTGGTCTGCAATGACCTTTCCAAATTGTCTGTTGATCCCTTAAGCTAAACTGTCCATTCTTAATGGTGAAGGCCAAGAAAAGAGCAGCATGGTTTGGCAGAGGGAACTGCAAGACTGTAGTTTCTCTGTTATATTTGACTCTCTGGCCACGTGCAAGGCACATGCAAAATGCTAACGCCTCAGACAGCTCATCTCTAACGCGGGGATAAAAACATCTTATCTGTGGGAAGGCAAGGGAAGGGCCACCCATGAGCTCTGGAAAGCCCTTCCAGCCCTAAAATCTAAGATTCAATGGCTGGCAGAACCAAATAACTTAACCGGGGCTGGGAGAATAGTGGTCATGTTAAGGCATGGAGGGGCAGGCAGACCTGGGCTCAGCCATTGTGAAGCTGGGTGAGTTTGGGTCACTGACTTCACTTCACTGAACCTCGATTCTCTCAGCTGTAAACGGAGGATGATAATGCCTATCTCACATAATGAATGTGAGGACTAAATTAGACCAAGTCCATCAAGCACTGAGCTAGGCCAGACCCTCAAAGGCAAGTGGGTTTCAGATTTAAGAACCTAGAGAATGACAACCTGGACAGTTGTCTGAAATCACTTCAGAGCTACATACACAGACATGTGCATATTCATATATTTATATATCATTTACATACATGTAGGTTTAGAAATTAAATGTAAATCACAGTGCTCAAGAAGGCACGTAGAGCCCTAAGAGGAATCTGTCAAGTTAGAAGAACCCAGAACCATGAGCTCCCTGTCCTAAGCATCATTTCGGGGGGTGGTGGTGGCGGGGGAGTCCTTGCCTGTTCCCATGTAAGCATATTTCTGCATGCTGCAGTTATAGCATGGCTCTTCCTCTCTTTCTGGTGCTTCCCATCCCCTCGAGTTTCAGTGCAAAACACCTGGCTGAGCACTCATCAGGCCAGTGTGCGTATCCCAAGAGGCCTCATTGTTCCAGACGGGCAGCCCCCTCTACCACATCTCTCAGGTTACAAGCGCACATCTAAGCCAGCCAGCTGGCCCTCAGTGGCCCTTCCTCACTCCTGTCTCCATCCAGCTCCATGAACCCCCATCACCCCTCCACGGAGGCTACACCAGACATCCTGTGGTTCTGGCTCCTCCTGAAGGGACTGTAGCCAACGCTAGTGTTTCCCAACTCCCCAGAGAGAATATCCTTGGGATCCAGAATGAGAAATCAGAATTCTGAGAATTCTTGGAAAGTCTAGAAATCATAAGTTTCTTAAAAAACTTCCAATCTCCTTCATCCTCTTGACTTATACTTATGCATATCTAAAAAATGTCTTTAACAAAAAAGAAATATTCAATTGAGTAGTATTTACAAAGAACAAAGCCTATACCAAATATTCAAACACTAAAAAACAAGGGTGAACGTAGAGATGTTGTGTATTCTGGTCTACATATTATTATATTTAACACCATTCACATAAATGTCAATTTAAGTTTATACGCAGATTATGAATAGCATAATATTCGGATCGCTTAGCAAAGTTAACAGCACTACACAGACATAATGTGTTGAAATTGCCAAATTAAGGACTTACTTTGTTTTCAAACCTTATTATATCTTGAAACATCACTAATAGGATCTGTATAAAGTATAGCATGCCCATAAACTTATTAATATTATTTGATTTGCAAATATGACTTAGGTTAGCAGCAGCTGGGGCCACAGACACACTTATGGAAGTAGCTAAAAGCCAGAATGACTGATTCGGTTAGAACTGCTCCTCTCCTATTTGCTCTGTTCTGCTCCTAGAAATGTTGACCTGCACCTTCAAATCCAAGTGTCAGTATTTCCTGTTCTTGCTTTTGCTTGACATCACTGGAGCCCTTCAAACCAATAACTTCCTCTCCATTGATTGTCAAGCATAATTTCTCACAGGAAAACTATAATACTGTTTCCTATTTTTGTGATGCCTCTGCTGATTTTTCTGGTGACTTGAGATTTGGGAAAGTATGCAAATTCTCCTGGGAAGGAATTCCCATGTGGAGACGAGGCTCCCAATGGGACGCCTGGTCTTCAGGTCTCCTACAAAATGATTTCTCTGACTTCCTGACTCACTTCTCCTCCCTGAAGCTATAGAAAGGTTCCCACCCTCCTCAGAATTCCTGGGTTGTATTTTGACAATTCGCTCAGTCCATAATCATGCTTTATTCTTCAATTTCACTGTTCCCTGAGCACCAACCGTCTGTGACTTGCAGGACCCCTTCTTGCTTTGTGCCCCAGCATCTCCAAGTCCTGGAAAACTGACAGTCACACCCCTGTCTGACACTTTCTAGTCCCTCAAAACCCACTCCCAGTTAATGCCTGAGCAGAGAGTTACAATCAAGACAAGTAAGCTTGATTCCACTGACACACAGTCAGAGGAATGAAACGAAATATCACCAGGTCACAGGAGGAGAAAAAGGGATCAGCCCTGGAAGCACAAGCTGGGATAGGAGGGCTGGTTTCTTTCTTTCTTTCTTTTTTTTTTTTTAAGGTCGTCTTCTTTTTATTCATTTGATAGTTTTATTATCCACATTTTGGATAAAACACCAGATAATAAAACTCTGATAACAACCGTGTTCAGCCATTGCCCTGAACATTCCCCACTTGTGTTTAAATGTTCTGACTCAGACCATCTCTGGATAACCGCGAACTCAGTCTCTTCTCCAGAAGTTTCTGCTTTACGGTCTCCATCACAAGAGTGTCCTTGCCACTTAGTTCTTGGCTTTCTCAAATGATTTTCATTGCTATTATCACTTTAGCTTTGGAGAGAGGCAGTTTCTATCTGCTTCTGTCCACTTCTTGGGTGGAACTGCCTTCAAATTATATCTATTTATAGTCGACAAGATGGAGCCTTCAAATACACCTGAGCAATTAGTTATTCTATCCCTTCCTGTCACCCTCAGCTCCTGACTTTATGCCTTTCTGTATACTGATAACATCCCATCTATGAAGAGAACTCTGATTTCTAGAATGATTAAGAATAACTCAGGTACTGCTGCTCTCCATCAGCTTCCGCTCCAGCTGGACTCCAGAGCTAGATTCTGGGCATCCTAAAGCATCTCATCAGATCCTGCAGTGCACACTCTAAGACATGCAGAAGAAGCAAGGTGACTCTTCTCTGTTCCTTCTGGACCAAGCCTCCCCTGAGCTGTTCGCTGCTGCCTGTGCTGTGGTGATCCTGCCTGCTTAGCACACTGGTGCGAGTTCTCCTCCGGCTCCCCTGGTTCCAGGCTCCCCTTTGCCACCTGGACATGGTGTTTGCTCATCCTGCTTCTCGAAATCTGCATCTCAAATGTGACTTTACATCCTCCCTCCAGAAAAAGGCCCTGAAGATAGACATGTAAAGTAGTCTATCACTTCTGCTTCTTCTACCTTCCTTGGCTCCAGGCTTGCAGAGTTCATGTGTCTCTTAGAAGACTCCACACACCACGCTGTAGTTAGAGGTCCACATGCCTGCATCCTTGGGAGACCATAGCCTGTACTTTTAAGGCATAGTAAGGAATCTGGTACATGGCCAAAGCAACAAGTGATGTTGGCTGAACTGCATCCTAAAATACCCGAAGAACAAAGGTACTAAGAACAAAGGTATTGTTGCATCTCAACATTGGCCAGAGTACGGAAGGATAGTATTATCCAATGATTCTCAAACTTTTCTGGAGACCGTGTTCAAACATACATTGCTGAGTGCCACCCCCAGAGTTTCTGATTCGATAGGTCTGAAGCATGAGAATTTGCATTTCTAACAAGTTCCTAGATGGTTCTATTGCTGCTCTCTAGGGTTCAATAAAACTTTACTTACGAAAACAGGTAGTGGTCCAGAACTGGCCCGTGGGTCCACAGTCTGCCAACTTCTACACTAAAAGGTTCTTAATGCTGAGCTATAGATTTTGCAATGATGAGATATTAGACAAGAAATCAGAACGCTACAGGACTTTGCCCATATTGCTGCTTCTAGATTCATCTAGTCTGTCAGAGCATCATTTTTTCTAGAGCAGTCCTAGAAATGCAGTGTAGTCTGTCTTCATTTAAACTCTGGTCTACACAGTATCAGAATTAACAATATCCATGCAAATGTAATTTTAAATTTTATATGCAAATTATGATTATTTTAATATAACCAATTCAGAGGCATGTGTCAATGCTCTAAGGAAAACATAAGTACATCACTGGGAAGTGAGGCCTGAGGGACTGGCCCTTGACACTAGGCACTGCCAGTGTCTAAGACACAGACCCCAGGGGTGGAGAGCAGCATCAGTGCTGTGAGGATACAGGAGAGGAGAGAAGACTGAATGAGCTCTGAGGATCTTTGGCCATGGAGCTCTCTGACCTCTTCCAGCCCAGCACAGACTAGGTCTGCAGACACTGAGGGGGAGAGAGATGACTCATTTTGAGGGTGCAGGGCTGACTGATCAGGGTGACCAATTTCCATTTTGAGGCATTTTCCAAATGCCTGTTCTTCTCCAGGGTGCCTTTTCATGTTGCTTGTGGTGTTGATTTTTTCTATATCCTTGCTGATTGTTACATCTCGCTGTTCTGTTAACTGTTGAGAGATGTTGCTGAAGTCTCCATCTCTAATTGTGGATGTGTCTGTGTCTGATTTCAGTTCTATCGGTTTTCGTTCCACGTGTTTTCAAGCTCTGATGTTTGGTACGTACAGATTTAGGATTGCTACTTCTTCTTGGTCGATCAACCCTTTTCTCGTTACGTAATCTTTCTCTGTCTCTGGTGATTTCCTTTGCTCTACAGTCTAGCTTATCTGATATAAATATTGCAACTCCTGTTTTTTTAAATTAAGTTTTGCATGATATGGCTTTTTCCATACTTTCACTTTCAGTCTGCCTATATCATTATATTTGAGGTGAGTTTCTTTTAGACAGCATATCATTGGGACATGTCTTTTTGTCCATTTTGCTATTTTGTATTTTTAATTGGTATATTAGGCTATTTACGTTTAAAGTAATCATTGATACATTAGGGCTTAAATCTGTTATTTTTTTCTGTTTATTCTCTCTTTCATTTTTCTATTTTCTTTGTTCTGCCTTCCAGTGGGTATCCTGAATATTTTTTTTTTAGAATTTCATTTTGATTTACCTAATGTTTTATAATATATCTCTTTATATAGCTTTTTCAGTAGTTAGTAGGTATGATATTTTAGAGATAGAAAACTTATCAATCTCTATTAATGTAGTCATTTTACCAGTTCAAGTGAAATTTAGAAACCTATCTCCCTTTCAGTCCCTTTACTCTATCCCATTTACAATATAATTGTTTTAAATATTTCCTCTACACACATTTAGAGTCACATCAGACAGTGTTACAATTTTTGCTTCAACTGACAAACAATTTAGAAAACATATTTAGAAGTGGTTAAAGAAAACCTATTATATTTACTCACATTTTTTTCTTATCAAATTCTTTCTTCCTTTCCAATGTTTGAAGATTTCTTCTTTTATCATTTCATTTCTCTCTAGAGAATGTTCTTTAGTCAATATTTTGCAAATGTCTGCTGCCGACATATTCTTAGTTTTCCTTCACCTGAGAATGTCTTGATTTCTCCCTAATTACTGGAGGATAGTTTTACTAAGCTTTAGATTCTGGGTTGACAGTTCTTTCCTTTTAGCACCTGAAAAATAATGTGTTATTTCTTTCTGGCCTACATATCTTCTGTTAAGAAATCCGTTATGATTCTAACTGTTTTTCCCCTACAGGTGTTATTCTCTTCTGACTGTTTTCAATTATTTTCTTTTCTTTAGTTTCAGAAGTTTAGTTTTGATGTGTCTTGGTGTGAATTTGTTTGGGTTTATCCTGTTTGAGGGTCACTCAGATTCCTGAATCTGTAGTTCTTGTTTGTTTGTTTTTGCCAAATTTGGGGAGTTTTCGGCCATTATTTCTTTAAGTACTTTTTCAGCCCTCTTTCTCCCAGGACATTGATAACATAATTGTTAGACCTTATATTTTAGTCTCACGGGTCCCTAAGGCTGTTTACTTTTTTGTTCCAGTCTACCTTCTCTTCATTGTTCACATTCAGTAATTTCTATTTTTTATCTTCCAGCTCATTGATTTGTTCTTATGTTCTTCCATTCTGACGTTGAGCTTCAGTTACTATATTTTTCAGCTCTAAAATTTCCATTTGGTTTTTCTCTGTATCTTTCCTTTCTTTGCTGAAACCATCTACTTCTTTGTTGAGGCTTTTTGTTGTTGTTTCTAGCAAGTTCAAAATTGCACACTGAAGCATTTTTATCATGGCTACTTTAAAATATCACCTGATAATTCTATCATCTCTGTCACGTCAGTGTAGGCCTCTGTTGGTTATCTTTGTTTTTCATTCAGTTTGAAATGTTCTTGTTTCTTGGTATGTGAGTGATTTTTTTACTGAAATCTATACATTTCTGTACTATGTTCTAAAACTCTAGCTCTTGTTTAAACCTATTTTAGCTGGCTTCCTCTGATACCAAGTAGCAGTGTTTCTGCCAGAAAGAGGTAGAAGAGTCCAGGTTCCCCACTTGTCTTCTGCTGACACTTGAGGAGGCTCCTCATTACTGCTGGATGCAAACTGCAGTTCCCCAAATGGTCTCCGCGGACTCCACGGTGGGAATGGCCTCTTTATCTCCGGGCGATGGTGGAAGTTTCAATCCTTTACTAGTCCTCCTCCGACGCCACCCTGGCAGGGACGGGGAAAGGCACTTTGCTTCTGCAAGGCGCATGTCAAAGTCTGGCTTCCCACGTGGCCCCATTAATACCACAAGAGAGATGGGGGGCTTGTTACTGGCCAGATCCCTACTTGGTCTTTTCTGGGTAAGAGTGAGGGCCATAGATATTTTTTTTGCTGTGTTTAGATGGAATATAACACTTATTGTCTAAAAGTTTTCTATCTTTTTCAGCTGCTCCCATCCTGGTCCTCTGGCTTTGTTTGTTTGTGTGTTTGTTTTTGGTGTGGGGAGGTAGGGCTTTTATTTGTCTGTGACCATTGACATTTCCAGGTTGCCAGCTTCTTCACTTCCAAGCCTCAGATACATGAGGCAAAAAGAAAACCCAGGGCACTCATCACTATGTCATTTCTCAGTTCCCAAGGTGCATAACCAGTCTGCCTTCTTCTGCCCACCTGTCGGTCTTTTTATGTTTGTCTTAGATACAGTATCTGGGGTTTTCAGTTGTACTTAGAGGAAGAAACAGGGAGAAGTACCTCTGTTTCCATCTTCCTGGAAGCAGAAGTTAGCCAACTGTTGGCATTTTTACAATGTACCTAGAGTTGGGCTATAATATCCCACATGAATATGTGTGAATTTCATAACAAAGGATGCAAAATTTGTCTCTCAATTTTTAAAACTCGCCCCCCCCAAAAGTTTATTTTAAATAATGATTATTTGCATTTAAGAAATACAGTAAATTTAAATATTCCCTTGAAAGTAGGGACCGTAGCTCTTCTGACATTTAACTGAATACTAACTGCACTGGAAAACAAAAACTAAACAAGAGACATACTGTCATGACAGAGGAAGCAGGGCAAGGTGGCCAGGGCACACACTGTGTTGCTTCATGTAACACGCTCAACTCCTGAGGACTTAGATTCTTTGTTTATAAAATGAGCAGGTTATAATGAAATTCAGGACTGAGTTTTAAGTTCCACTGTAGCTCTAAAACTCCATCATTTATTCTGGCATATTCTCTACTTCAGATAGTTTTGATAATTATCAGCTCTAGGGACGGCCTTCCCATAGTTGAAGAAGAGGCGTAAAGATCAAGTCGGGTTTTTGCGACCAGAAGCATCCTTTGCCATGCTTGGTAATGGCAACTGCTGGCCCGAATCACCTCTGTGTCAGGTGGTCTTTGGAGCACATCAGCAATACTGAGGCCTTTAATGGCAACTGGAGCAGAGTGCGCTCAGAGTGAAGGGACTAGAGGACAGGGACGAGCCCATGTGACTCATGAAGCAGCAATCCAGGAGGGAGGCCGCCGTGTGCAAGGCTTAGGAAGCCACCTTCAAGGCAGAAAGGCTTCTCCAGGAGGAAAAGGACACTCTCAGTGGCTGCAGCTAAGGCCAGTTAGTCCCGCCCGGGGTGCCTGCATGTGTTCAGAGCTTCCACGTCATATTTTAAAACTTCCCCTTCATATTTAAGCTGTCAAAGCAGAAAGTGTGATTTTCTTGGAAATTCACTCTTCATTTGCTAACTGACCCATTTCCTACTTTATATAGAAATACTTTGTTGCTACAATCAGAAAGAAAAGGAGCCGCTAAGAAGTTCCTATAGGAGGTATGCAAGGAAAAAGAAAAATGCATAGAACAACCTCTGTAAATAAAAGGCATCTGAGTCTCCTATTCTAAGGAAAAAAAAAAAAAAAAACATCCTGGCAGCTAAGAGTCTCCTCTGGCCACAGCAGGTCAGGACACAAGAGAATATACGAAATAAAGAAAGACATCAAAGGTATAAATAATTAAACATCAGCTGTAAAACAAACACTGGCATTTCTTTTTGCCTGTAGAGAATCGTCTAATAACAAGAACAAAAAAGGAATGTACCTTGCTGTAGGAAAAGCCAAACCATAAAACTAGTTGAATGTATTAAACAGACATGAACATTTAAAGGTATCTCTAATTATTTAATTCATGGACCCAAGAAACCAGCCAGGAGGAGTAAGCCGCTAACAGATCTCATCCTGAGTTCTTATGAGTCCTCACTAGGATCCAGGGGCTGTCCACAGGGCTTTCTATGTATTAACTTATTTAACCCTCATGACACTCCAGTCAGGTACCCCCGCCAGCCTCATTGTACAGTGCGGGGAGCAGGGGCACAGAAAGATTTAAGAACATGCTCAAGGTCATACATCAGGTGAGGATTCTTTGGCTACAAACCAGCATCAATAAACCCCTTAGTTCTTATGTTTTCAGCAAGACAAATAGTACAACTGAGTGCCTGGCATTAAATACCATGCCCATGCCTTTGCTCTGAAGTTCATATAAAATAAATAAATACTATAAGAAGAAAGATCAAAAATATAGTCAAAACAAAGTCCAGGGCCTGGGGAAATGCAGGGCCCTGGCACCTGCTACCTCCTCCCAGGGCTCAGAGATGCAGCACAGGCACGGAGACGAGCCACAGCCATCGAGTGGTCTGACCTGGGACTCTGCCTGTGCCTTCGTTCAGGGCAGGGTAGGGATCTGGCAGGAATGCTCAGGTAGGCTTCAGCACTGGTGAGTAGGGCAGTGGGGTAGGGGATCCTGTAGTTAGAATTAGGAAAGCAACACAAAACCATGTCCTTCCAACCAGGAGCCAGGAGCCAGGAGCAGGCTCGGGAAGTGAGGAAGCCCAGGCTCCAGGCACACTCATGGCACAGAATGAGTCACAGCCTAAGACATCTTTGTCCAGATGGCAAACAGGCACTGGTGGCTGTGAGGTATTCAGCCTGGAAGATGTAAAAGGCAAGCTAAGCATTATAAGATGGGAGATGGCTAGGGGTCACTGGCTAGACATGCAGGAGGAAGCTAGGCGCTCTGGCTCTAGCCTAGGGCATGGGGATAAGAATCAACTAGGAAAGGGAACTTGAGTCCTGGGCCCACACCAGGCAATAGCTACTGCAGAATGAGAGCCCAGAGAGTTAGGCCAGCAGGGGCCAGGTGAATGCAGAGGGCTGGGACGCAGAGTGCACCTGGGGCCCAGCTAGAGCAAGAAATCTCCCATCTGGGAGAAGGAGCTCATAGTAAGTCACCCCATGAGTCATAGAGACTCTTGGTGAATCTCCTTATGAAGGTATCAGCTTAGAGACTGGACCGGGAGAGGGGCTTGCTGGCTCCTGGCCACTAAGGCAGGGGCCTGATTCCAGGAGTTGTCATTCCAACAGCACAGAACAGGGCAAGGAAGAAAGTGAAACTGATTTCTACCCTGTCCCTCCGTGCTCACCACTCTGTGCTTCAGGCCATTTCTGGCTCAATGATCTGAGCATGCCTGAATTATTGTGGTTGAAAGCTGCTTTTATAATGGCTGTAAAAAACCTTCCTCTTTATTCTCTTTTAAGTCTTGAGTTCTATGCATACCTTATGCCAAAGAAATGCTTTCTGCAGCCAGAGGTCTGAGACATGAAAGTCAGGCCAAGAATTAGTGCAACAAAAGCTTTATCAGAGCCCAGCAGAACTGAACCTCTGACATTTGCAATGGAAAAGTAAATAAGATCAGGAACTTAGAACCACAAAAGCAACCTAGTAGAAAATTGTCATGAAAGAATATGGAGTTATGGAGAGAATGTATCCAGAATCCAGAATCTGCAAATTAGTAACTATACATCTTTGAAGGGCTACAAATTTAAAAGTGAATGAGAGCATTTGTATAATTTCCTCTTTTCTACATCATAAGCACATCTGCAGCATCAAACTCTCTCCGCCATTCCTAAAGGCAGACCCCCACAGGAGAATATGTGATAAGTTACCATTTTATGGTGCCAGAGATATTACACGAACTATGAATATGAGGTCATTTTAAAGTCACATGTTATTTCAAAGGCCATGACATCCTTGATCAACCACTAACTTCAAGGACACATCGAAGGGTTGATTCTGTCCTGACGCACCACCAATTCTCCATGGTGAATATGGCATGAACTCAGTGTGCTCTCCTTTGAAACTGCACATTAAAGCCAACACAGGGCATTGTTCTGGGACCACCTCCACATGACAGAAATTACAATACTTGACAGCAAAGGCTAATATACGATTAGGAGGCTAAGACTTTAGCTGGATCTTCAGGTACCTAAAAACTTCATATAGAAAAGGACTAACCACAAACAAAATTGAAGAAGAAAGCTTACTTTTGAAACCTATAAATTGCAAACTGCTTAACCTAGCATTTCAAAACTGTGCAGTCCAATAAAAATATAATGTGAGCCATGCATGGAAAATTTCGAAGGGTCACATTTTTTTAAAGAAATAGGTGAAATTAATTCTAATCAGATATTTTATTTAATATGTTATCTTACGTGTTTTTGATATAAAAATAATTATTAATGTGATAATGTACATTCTTTTTCATACCAGAGCTTTGAAATTCAGACTACATCTCAGTTTGGACAAGCCATGTTGGAAGTACTCAATGATACACGTGGCTATTGCGATGTCTCAACTAACCACTCCCCACATCCTGACCTAAACCCTACTACTTTCCCCATCCCTGCATGTACCCCCGGTTTTAGCAAGCACAGGTACCAGATTTTCTAAAATGACCCTAATTTCACCCACTCTGTCGCGTGGCATCATGACTGCCCCTGTTTTCAGTACCAGGGGCAGTGTGCTGTCCGGGTTACTGGCTCCAGCTATGGGGTGACACTGCCTGGGTTTAAATTTACCTCTCACTATGTGCAACCAGAGCAAGTTACTCACATCTTTTTAGAGCCTTAGTTTCCCCATTTTGGAAACAGATAAGAATAGTGTTCTTCCCGGGGTCGCTGGGAATGTTGAGGAGGTGATATTCCTGGAGCACCACATTCTACACAATACAATCAGCAGCATAGAAGCAAGACCTATGGGCAAAGCAGGCTCCTCCTCCCCGCTCCGCCCCAGGTCTGGATCTGTGGCTGAGAAAACATGCCCTCTTTTCCTTCCTTATTCCTTTGCCCAGGATGCTCCCTGCTGCCCAGAACTTTGTATCAATCTACTTTAAAAATCCTGTCTGCCTTCAAGGATCAGATCACATGCACCCCTCCTTCAGGAAGCCCTTCCCTTTTCCTTCCTCCCATTTCTGAGGTAGAAGTATTCCCACAGGTCTGCCTTAGTGTTTTCATTTCTCACTCTCGGTAGCATCCTAATCATTCACATCAGACTTAGCTCACCTTCTGGGCTCTTCCTCAAGGGGTAAAGGCTCTTATTAAATTTCTCTCCCTGTCTTTTCACCACCCCCTCCCTATTTTCCCAGGAGGCTCCCGACATTCAATATACGATTTCAAAGCAAATGAATGAATATCCAACAGCTTTGATTTAATATATTCGACCTTTCCATTATTAATAAATAATGCCAACAGTAAGTAAAAAGGAGATTTAAAAAAAATCTTGTGAGGTTCCTTCTAGCTTTGAGATTGATACTCTGTACCCTACACTCCTCCACATTTCAGAGGACCCCACGTCTGCCCTCCACAAGTGTCCCGGTTCTCTCCTGGTGTCTCCCAGTTCTGACTCCTAAGAGGTTGTCCCCTTTTCAAAGCGACTCTCTCAGAAGGAGCTGTGTCAGACCTTCCAGTCACCACAGAAGGCACTGGTCGGGGCTCTGTTATTCCCAGGTCCTGCCAGGAGACCGGCTGGCTAATCTGATCTACCAGTGCAGAGGAAGGGATGCCAGCCTTGCAGCATCCCCCCGAGACAGCAGATGCACTAACAGGGCAGGTTAATGCCACAGTGTTCTTGTGCCATCTCAAGAGCCACAAGGGACAGATGCGCACTGTGCAGGCACAGTTATTTCTTAAACCGTAGGGTGTATTTATTCCAACTGAGTAAAGACAAGGCGATCCGACTTCCAGCTTCCAAGAAGGATATAACCAGGGGTATTTGCTAACTCATTACGTCGATTTAACTGTCCAAACAAAGAACACTCAGAACAAAGGCATTTTACTTTTTGAAAAAGAAACTTCTTAAAAAATTAAGTTCTTATAAAACAATTTTAATTTGTTTAAAAGGAAATGAATTTAGAATGAAGAAAGGTCACTAAGTCATTTATTAAGAAAGCACTGTGTTTTTTCTACTTTTAAAAAAAAATGGTGATTCATTCTCAAAGGAGTTTCCATATAATAGACTAGAAACACAAATTATTTCTAGTTTTAAAGTGGCTTTACTCCCCTGCAGTGGTTCTTCCATGCCCCCTTGGCAGGTCTTATTTTTTTTCCTTACAACATTTAGATTTGATTCTTGGGAAACGGAACATGGTCCCCCACCCCCTCTAGGTGGCAAAGAGAATCCAGGCCGTGTCAGAAAGTGAGTAACTGAAACCATTAAGGCAACAGAAATAGGTCTCCAGATACATCAAGTTCCCTTCCTTAATAGGCAAAAGGGGTGTTTACACCCTTACAGATAAGGACTTAGCAGCTAAAATGCTCAGGAAAAGACCAGGCGGGGAAGTGCTCTGCCATTCTGCCTCTTCTCCCTCTCCCCCTCCCTTCCTTCCCCTGGCCCTGGCCCAGAGCCTGGGCCCAGCAGTTCTTGGCAGGCATAAGTACACTGTCAGTCCAGCAAACCCTGACAATTAATGGTTGGTCGCAGTTACAGGAAACAATTTCATCAAATCTAACCCCCACTCCCCCACCTACCAAGTCCATTAGAACATCAGAAAATCACTGGGAGTTATCCGGATGCTAACTAGCTTTTTGAAAGCACATACGAAATGAGAAATTTTAAAGGCTTTGACTATCTCAGAAATGTCTCCAAGACTCAACTGGAACACCAGAGTACCATGCAATTAACGGTCATTTTAAAAACCACTTTGTAAACGTGCCTGACAATACAAAAATCATAGAGTATAAACTATGATTCTAGTATAGGTCTGGAGATCTTTCCACAGGTGGCTTAGGGATCAGGCTCCCTCCACCTAGTGACACCTGTCTCAACACAGGCCTCCAAGGTCCCCACAGCAGGACTTTCACCTGGATTCCTGAAATAGCCCCCTAACCTGTTTCTCTGCTGCCTCTCTTGCCTTTCTATGATTACTTCCCCAAACAGCAGCCGGAGTGATCCTATAAAACTATTGTCAGATCATGTCACTCCTATACTCAAAAATTCTCAACTTAAATTGTCTAGTAGCCATACTAAAAAAAAAAAAGTAAAAAGAAATAGGAAAAAATTAATTTTAATGTTTTTTCCTTAACCTCGTATATCCAAAATATTGGCATTTTAAAATGTAATCAATATAAAAATCATTGGGATATTTTACATTTCTTGTGCTAAATTTTTGAAATCCAGTGTGTATGTTACACTTACAGTGCATCTCAATTCAGACTCACCACAGTACGAGTGCATTTCTTATCTGACATGGTGACACCCGCATTGAAGCTGGCAAGCCTTTCTACCAAGGGAAGGGCACCCTTCCCAGGAACATACGTGTGTGTTTACATGACATAAAGACTTCAGAACTCAAGGCTAGCAGCAAGGAACATTCTCGGGAAACCTGTTTCACCTGTCCACACATGGTTCGCTGTACCCAGGAAGGCAATAAAAGCGTCTCACCTTAATCGTTCTTCCTCTTTCTTTCGAAGGTTGAAGTCTCGCTGAACCACCTGGAGAACATGCTCTGTTTCATCATCGGTCAGCCCGGAGAGATCCAGCTTTCTCCCCATGATTTAACCCCAAGCACAGACGATGAAACGAGACCTGACAAGTCAAGGAGAGACCATACATTGAAGGCACGATAAAGACTGTCCATGGATGAAAATCGACTAATTTGGTTATGAAACAAAAGTAAATACGGTGTTCACATAAGGTGCTATCTCGCTCTGCTCCCACCCTCAGCAAACATTTACAGACAACTTCGGCAAGGCTGGGAAGAAAAAGAGAAAATGAAAATCTGCCAGTTTCATTCATCATAACTCTTGAGTGAGAAATAAATACATAATGCTTGTGAACAAAATGAAGCATACACAAGACCTCGGGTCAATTTCCATGGAACATCGAAAGGCAATATTCAAAAATTCTATACATCTATGGTTTGAAGTTTTAAATTCTAAGTACTTTATGTAATTGTAAAATAAATTATAATACTTTTAAAAAAAAAGTCCTATATTCACTATACCCCTTGAATTTTTCATCACGTGGCTCTAAAATATAAACTAGAAATCAATAAACTCTTCTGCGAAGGAAAAAAATATAGTAAAATAATCTTATTTAGCCATTTTCTCAGCAATAGAAAAGATGATATTTTGAAATAAGAACACCTCCCAGAAGTGTATGACTAAAAATGATAGGAAACTATATTTCTAAAAATAAATTTTAATGAATGGCTGCATCCAGGAATGAAATCAAATAAATATTTCTAAAAAATTGCCCAGAACTGAAGGCCATCATAAACATAAACGCAAACACCCTCAGCAAAATATTAGTGGATCCAAACCAGCAAGATTTCAAAGGGATTATTACATCTCCCAACCAAGTGGGTTTTACCTAAATGATGCAAGGCTGGTTCAGCATCCAAAAACCAATCAGTGTAATTCAGCACATTAACAGAATAAAAGGGAAAAACAATATGATTATTTCAATAGATGCAGAAAAATCATTTGACAAAATTCAATACCCATTCATGACAGAAACCCTCTGCAATCTAAAACTAGAAAACTTCCTCAATCATATAAAGGACATTTTCAAAAAAATGAAAACAATAAAAACCTACAATTCACACTGTACTCAATGATGAAAGACTGAATGTTTTCCCCTAAGATCAGGAAAAGGGCAAAAGAGTCCACTCTCCCTACCTCTACTCAACACTGAATGTCTTTACTATAAAGCTGTTAATCAGACAGAGTGGAACTGGCAAATAGCAGGTGTACTGGTTTCCACGGCTGCTATAACAGAGTCCCACAGTCTAGGTGGCTTGAACAACAAATCTATTTTCTCACAATTCTGAAGGCTAGAAGTCTGAGGTCCAGATGTTAGCAGAATTGCTTTCTTTTTTTTTTTTTTTTA